>NW_024962334.1:19009506-19034180 GCF_019238085.1 Lagopus leucura
AAAAAAAAAAAAAAAAAAAAAAAAAAAAAAAAAAAAAAAGTGAGAAACCTTTTGTATCCGGGGTCCTTTATCAAAAGATTTACGAGACGCCAAACTGTTAGGGCAGTAATTATAGCCCCCATAAATTTAATTGCCCTTCAGTGGCTCTGGGCCATGTGTCTTTGAAGCTTTTCTTCTAACCCAAATGCCCATCACCATTTTTTATTGCTCCTCGATTGTCCCCGCTGCCGATAGGCTGCGAAACAATTTTTCTTGCCGTTATGTATTTGATTTGAACCCGGTGTCAAGTTATCCTCTAATGACGATGTTCCATCGCTCCCTCCCTTCTCTCCTCTCCGCGTGGCCGTGGGTGCACGTTCAGTCAACCCCAACTACAGCGGCGGGGAGCCCAAGCGGTCCCGCACCGCCTACACCCGACAGCAGGTCCTGGAGCTGGAGAAGGAGTTCCACTTCAACCGCTACCTGACCAGGAGGCGACGCATCGAGATCGCGCACACCCTGTGCCTCTCCGAGCGCCAGGTCAAGATCTGGTTCCAGAACCGGCGCATGAAGTGGAAGAAGGACCACAAGCTGCCCAACACCAAGATGCGCTCCTCCAACCAGCCCTCGCTCGGCCAGCAGCAGGCCAAGGCACAGACACAGGGCCACCCCCGCCCGCTCGACGGGGCTGCGCCCAACGCGGCCGCGCTATAAGGGGGTTATCGTTTTTTGTTTTTTGTTTTTTGTTTTTTAATATATAGATCTCTATTTACCTATCTATTGGGGTTGTGCGGCCACCCGCACTGGCGGCTGGCCCTTGGGACCACGCAACTGTGTAAAACAAAGCAGGAGCAGGGAAGGAGGACGAGACGTGCCCAGGGACGGGCACACGTTGAAACCAAAACCCGGACGATTGCCTACATTGTATATAGATAATTGTTCCATGCCCATCATTTTTTTTCTATTTATGGAAACCCTCTCTTGCCCTCGCTGTAAGAGTGCTGGATGCTATCACGGACGAATTCTCCGTACCTATGACGGACTCTTTTTTTTTTTTTTTTTTTTTTATTTTAAATAGAGAACACTTTACAAAATAAAAGACGGTTCAAACAAAGCCAGGAGCTCGGGGGACGCCCGCCCGAGGCAGTGACTCGAGTGGCGTGGGACGAGCGTGGCCGTGAGGGGCGAACACGGACCCACGAGGCACAGAGCGGACACGTTCACCTCGGGTTAGAAACTTATGGGAAGCGTCCCCTCCCGCCGTGTTGGTGTACTGGCGCTAACTTAGCTGGGTTTCGGTGTAGCCCCGCAGTAGCTGTGATATGAGTTGTTCTCCACATTCCCAATTGCATTTATTTAAAAAGAAAAGAAAAAAAAAGAAAAAAAGAAAAAAAAAGAAAAAAAAAAAAGCTATAAAGGCTGTGGCTGTCTTCATATTTGGCACCGTCTAAATCGTTTGGGTCCATGTACAATTTGTGGATTTTTGGTGTAATGTATACAGTGCCAGATGCTGGTAATAAAGATTATTCTGTACAAAAGAATTAAACGCTTGAAACACACACGCGTCCACTCCATGCTGTTCCGTGCACCTTGTGCTCCGCCGCTCTCGGCACCAGGAGTGGAAAACAATGGCCTAACGTGTTGGTGTAACTTAGGATTCGTTTTGTCAATACGGTTATGGTTGCTTAAATGTAGTGCAAAGCGTCCCCCGTCCCAGCTGCCGTCTGCGAGGAGAGCGCTGGGGGACGGGGAAAGCTGTCTGTACCGCACAGCGAGCCGGGTTCTCTGTAGAACTCGGGGCAGAACCGACCCGGTCCATCGCAGGGCTCTGGGCTCGTGTGCACCGCGCTACAGAGGGACTGAGCTGCTGCTGGGAGCCAATGAGCTCCCATGGCGGATTGTGCTGGAGGAGAAGTCCCACATGCTCGCCACGATAACACTGTAAATCTGTAGCCGGCCGTGATTTATTCGTCCGTTTTCTTCCTATTGTGATTCCTCAACTGGCAGCACTTCTGAAGGGAAATACATGGGCGGTAACCTAAAGTTACTCTAGCTGCCTCCTTCTCTTCCTTTCCCTTCCTTTCTCTTCCTTTCTCCCTTCCTTTCTTCCTTCCTTTCTTCCTTCCTTTCTTCCTTTCTTCCTTCCTTTCTTCCTTTCTTCCTTTCTTCCTTTCTTCCTTTCTTCCTTTCTTCCTTTCTTCCTTTCTTCCTTTCTTCCTTTCTTTCCTTCCTTCTTTCCTTCTTTCCTTCTTTCTTCATTTGAAAGACAGTTTCGAACTGTATTGAGAGAGCCTTACCAGTGACACGAAAACAGGGCACAGCTCAGATGTTTATCTGACCGAGGTTCTTCACGACGAGGACAAAATGGGGTGCGAGGGGAGGTGGCTCCTCGCTGCCCCCGAAGGCTTTCTCAGCCCGAGAGATGGTAGCACAGGTCTGGAAAGGAACTCCAGTGCTGTACCTCTCCCAGAGAAGGGCTGGAGGCCGGGCCTCAGATACTTACCACATCCGTCCGACAGGGATTTGGGATCCCACCGTCAGAGGCCGGTGCCCATCGGCCCGGGGGTGCAACCGGTGGGACCCCGCAAGCATTGCTGCCGGCCCGAGGAGCGCGGAGCGCCTCGGTAAGAAATGTAACGTTTCACTGGCGGGAGTATGCTCAGCACAGCAGATACGGAGTTGTAAACACGCTGAGCAAACACTGCTGACTCCGAGCCTGGCCAACGATCAGGCCCCAGGAGCGCTCCCACTCAGTGCTGTGTGCTGAGCCCCACGTCGCAGCCGCCTCCTCCTAGAGGGAGAGGGATACAGCTGGAAGCGGGCAGCCGCTATCTGCGGGCGTGCAGCTCCTCGTTTTGTTTATTGCTCGAATCCCTTCGCGTATCTCGAGCCAAAATTAGCACAAGCGAGCACAATTCCAGCTGAAACGTATTAACTGGCAGCGCGGGGTTGCTTTGGTGTGCAGCCTGTGCATATAAACCTGGTTTGTCCCACTGAAAAGAGAAATGAAATCACGCTGCAAATAGCATTTTTAGAGAGAACCATTAATCACCTCCTACAATAAATACTTCTTTGTAATTCAACAGCGGTTCTGAAAGGCATTCTCTTGGAAAAGTCTGTGAAGACGCAAAGGATTTTCCTGGAAAGAAAAAAAAAAAAAAAAAAAAAAAAGAGTGGTCATGTGTAAAGACACCGCATCTCGGCTGTCTGCTAAAAACATGCACACTCTGTCGGTGGAGATAGAGCGGCGGACTGCAAAATGCCCCACGGCCGATTTTCGTCGTTTAAGGTAAATCTTCCTTTTTCTCCCGGCCCCCCCTGCGAGCCCCCCCCCGGTCCTCTGGGAGCTGCGCGATGCTGCCGGGCCGGGAGCCCTCCGCTCCCGCTTCCATCCCACCCGGCTTACAATAACTTCCAAAATTACGTCGTCCGCCTTAAATTCTCGCATTGTGCTCCCTTTGCTAGGGCAACCAGGAGTTCACAGAGAGGACAAATTTTCTATCCCATTAATTGTTTTTTTTTAGAGGAGCAGACTGACCCTTCAAACCCTTGACCTTTAAAGACAGTATTCTTTCTAAGCCGGAGCTCGGACCGCAATGTCTCTTTCTCTCCCTCCCTCTCCCTCGCTCTCCCCTGTCTCTCACACACGTATTTATCTGCTCTCGCCACAAAGGCGAGAGCGGCCCAAAACGCCGCAAGTGGAAGTTTGTCAATATCTCAAAGAAAGACAAAATCACCTCGGAGTCAATTTAATGGCCGCAGGGAACACCACGCCGTTAACCCCGCTCCCCACCTCCCCTCCACCCACCAAGAAAAATGGGAGTTTGCCAAGGTCTCCTTCCCCATTCTCCCGCAATCTCTGCTATACCTGGTGTTTTATTACAGGGGGAACTCGGCTGTGACAAGCGCCTCGTGGTATTTAATAACTAGAGCCATTCTGCGTTGGAGGATTACTCAATCCTGTGCTTTTTTTTTTTTTTTTTTTTTTTTTTTTTTACTATTTTTTTTTTTAGGGTGCTGTAGTCCAACGGACCGTTTTTCGGTGTTAATAACAGTGCAGGGATGGGGGGAGCCCTCACACAGGCAGAGGTTTAACAGAGAGATCTCGGCCCCCCTCCCTCCCCCCCGGGGCCACGCACCGGGACCCTATCCGGGCAGCTCTGTCCCTCCGCTGCCCCCACAGTTCCCCTTAACCCCTCGGGCAAGAGAGGGCGCGGGCCGGGACTGCAACCTCCCGGGAGCGGCGCTCCACACGGAGGTCTCCCGGGGCCGTCCCCTCTGGCTAACCCGGCCCACGCTGGTCCGAGGTCCGGGACTCCCATCGTGGGTAGGGGGAGCTCCACCATCCCCCCCCACCTCAACCCCCGCCGCGCCCAGGAGCCTTCCTGGCCCCGCCCGGGACCGTGCGAAGGGAGATTGTCCCTCGTTGGAAGGTAGCCGGGGGACTTCGGGGGGGGGACGACACCCCCCCAGTACTCCCATCGCCAGCAACATCCAGCCCCCCATCCCCCCCACACTACTGCACACTGCCCCACGCACCGAGGCTCTGGGATCGGCTGGCTGCTGTGTGTGTGTGTTTGGGGGGGTGCTGCAGGGCTGCTCCGTCCCGCCAAGGAGCGGGACGAGCCCATATTATTCATGTCCCAGCGCTCTACCTGGAAACTGAGGAGCTGTCAAAGGCAGCAGAGATAGGGGACCGAGTACAGGATCCCTGCGCTCGCAGATAAAGGTGTTGCGTCTGTTCTGGGGGAGATATTGAAATTTTAATCTTTAGGGTCACGTGACTCATTAAATAATTAATGCAGATAGTCAGGAATGGATCTGTGGCCGTCAGTCCTCACTAGGAGTGATCTCTCACAAGTGAAACTCAACTCCTTATTACTGGAGTTTGTTTTTCTTTCTTTCTTTCTTTCTTTCTTTTTTTTTTCCAATTTTTTTTTTCTTTTCCCTTTAAAAAAAACCCACCTGATTTATCTTGAAAGATTCTAAACTCCTTAAGCAAGCAGTAGGGTCTGTGTTGGTAAGTAGGGAGTGCGTCTTTCTAGCTTGATGACTTTAATTGTTTGTGCTTGCTTTGTCTGCTGAGCCTTTGCTTAACAAGTTTAATATTTAGAAATGTTGAATCTTTGTTTTCTCTGCCTTGTGGTCACATTACGGCGTTTGGTGATTAAGCTCTACCGAGGCGAACACATTTGATAATGTTCTAATTCACACAGCGGAGGGCTGGGTGCCACCGTGCAGGAGGACCTGCTTTGTTCCATTTTCCTGGCGCTAATAAATCACAGGCTCCTAATGCGGGGCCAAAAAAGAGATGGAGAGGCGGCGAGCATTGTAAAGGAAAAGTCACGGGCGAATTTCTCTATGACTCATTAGTCTGAACGATTTATGTAGGAACTTAAAGTGGCGCAATGAATATTAGAGTTTGGGATAACAACAAATTTAAAAAAAAATGTCGTAACGTTTGTAAAGTGCTTTATTGCTACTTAGCAACTCTTTCAAGAGGAAGCGTAGTTTAAAGGGCCGTGGCAGCGTAATATATGGCGGTGTGACTTAATAGCTCCAAAATAAATAACAGAAAGTCGCTGGCACCGTATGCAGATACACACTCCATATTTAACACGAGTGGGGCAGCCCGGTCCCGGCTCTCTTGATCTATGCTGATGGCCGCTCGTGGCGCGGCTGTCGATGAGGGGTCGGGGCAGGGAGGTGCGGGCTGAGCCCGCGGTGCGGGGCGCCTCCGAGAGGGGCGGCTGGAGAGCCGGGGGCAGCGCGGCACGGATGGCGGCGGAACTCGCCGAGTCCTTCGGTGTTTGCCAGGAGATTGTAGCAGTCAGCGCTCTGAAATTTATGAGACGGCAATAAACAGCTTAGGAGGCTATTATTGCATGATTTTATGTAGGCTGGAGTTCAACACCAAATTTAAAATTATTAGAGTAATTATGGGACTACTAAATTACCAACGCGAAGTATCTGCTGGAAAAGTTCTCCCAAGACAGACTTAATATTTCCAGGGCTCAGAAGACGTTCTTCTACGAGAACTGTGTTATTTAATTATTAGCATTTACATTTACTGACAATTTTCAGACGCGTTAGACGGCTTTTATTAGCGAGAATGAATAGAGGGGCACGTTATTACATCTGACAAATTCATACGTAAACGTGATTCAGTAAGTGGCACCCGAATAATCTGACTATTGTCTCTTTGGATTGTGCAATACTGTTTATTTTAGGGGGAGAGAGGCCGTCCAGTTTTCTCCCCCCGTCTGTTGGCTTTCAGTGTTCTCGCGTTGTTCTTTTTTTTTTTTTTTTTTTTTTTTTTTTTTTTTTTTTTTTTTTTCTTTTTTTTCTTTTTTTTTTTTTCCCCTCTTAAGCCTTTCGGGCCCGATGCTGCTTCGGCGAAGTCAATTATCAGGCTCTTCCTGCGCTACTGGGGCCAGGATCGGGCCCCGCTCCCTGTTTGAATGAGAGCCCAACCACAATACTCTCCGTATTGAAACTGGAACTCGTTTCGCGTTTTATTCAACAGAGATGAACACCACTGGTTGTGTTTAATGTCTGTTCTTGATTAAATGATCCTAAACAAAGGTTTCCCAGAGGAAAATAAAGCAGACATTCATGTAACAAGAGTTTGGAATGACAATATTTCCAAACACTTGGAGACAGAAGGCATAGCTGTCTACGGGAGGGAGGGGGGGGGGGGGAGAAAAAAAGAGTCCCACGCTTTTATTTCTCAGCTAGCAGCGCTCCTCGCCCCGCCGGAGAGTTGCGGGGCCGTCCCGGCACAGCCCACCCCGCCCGCGGGCGGCCGAGCGCCGGCCCCGCTGCCCCCGTTAAGGCGTTGTTTGTCGCTTGTTTGCAGAGCGCCCGGCGCCCCGAAAAGCCCCGCTCCGGGCGGTGGCAGCGCTCCGGCCCCGGCCTCGGCGGCGGAACGAGGTAAGAGTCGGGACCGGCCATGTGCCGGCCTCGTACCTGAGAGGGGTGGTGAGAAATATTTAACCGAGCAGGGGGTTCGGTGGCTCGTCTCTATTCATCTTCCGCCGCTGCGAATGCGCGTGTCCGGGCAGACAAAGCGACGTGCGGGACCCGAGTGCTCAGGCATATAAAGGCGCCGGGAACAGGAAGGATGCGAAGTCGGCTGAGGAGCCAAAGAGCTTGAGGATTTCTTCGTCCGTTCTGAGCTCCTTTCAAAATCGAAGGCGTAAGGGAGACAGGGAGATAGCGGCAGCACGGCGGGGCTGAGCTCTTATCGCTGCCGGTCTGTCGGTGGCTCCTGGAGGGGCCGTGCGGCGATGCCCTGCCACGGGACACGGCTGTGCGTGGATGCTCACACCGCCAATAAGCTCAGGTAGCTGCCCGGCCCGGCCCGCCTCGCCCCGGCCGTGGGCTGATGCGGTTGGTGCCCGAGCCCTGGTGCTCTGGCAGAGGCCGGCGATGCTTTCCGTAGTCATCGTGTTCCCCTGCCAGCCGCAGAGAAGGGAGGATTAGAGAGAATTAGCGTAAATTCCTGCTAGATTTACCTGCTTATTTTTGGACGCTGATGTACAATTAGTGTATTTTACAACCTTTTAAAAGCGGTCATAAATTACAGGAATACAAGGGCTCTTTGTGTCGGTTTAATGAGCTGCTTAAATCGTAACTACAGAAAAGTGCTGCGAACGTCCACTCATGGAAATTTAAAAGCGAAAACACGGTGCGAGGGAACCTTCCTCCTGTGGCACCCGCAGCATTTCGTGCGGAGATATTTGGGATTCCTAAAGTGCCCCGGCGCTCAGCCTCAGCTGCCTCTCGGGGGGCAGCTTCCATCAGGGCACAGGCGCTAGCTCTGCTCTTTTTATCTGCTTCGAAGTGATCAAAGGGCGACTTTATCTCGATCAGCCTCGCAGATGTAGGTAAACAGCTCCGCATCCCAGCAGATCCCAACTCTTTCGAGGAAGCGAGGAAATAAATACTCGTGTAGTGCGGCGATTTCCATGTCCTCTCCACATGGGAGTGACAACCTGACCTCTTAACGACTGCCATAAACGTAAACATGAAAGACGGCAGAAATTCGAAATTTATTTGTACTGAAGGTAATTTTAAATCACATTAATGCTAGGAGCGTTTATTGGTGCCAGAGCTGGCAAAAGGGTTTCTCATAACGAGTGCACGTTACGAACTCAGATCTGTTTGTTGTTACCGAGGCTGGAATTTCAGCCCAACTCGGAGCCATGTGTATAAAGCACAGAAAAATCAGCGGCAGACTCACTGAGAAACGCCACGTTTTCTTTTTTTTCCTTTTTTTTCTTTCTTTCTCTTTTTTTTTTTTTTTTTTCCTCTCCCAGAAACATTGTTTCAGGTCTCCAAATCATCGAGGTCATAAAACACAGCGTTGAATGTCCAGGAACAGGAACAAAGTAATATATAGGATGCCGGAGGAAATCTAGCGTCTGCTACTTACACGGTCCTTTGAATTCATGTTTGTAAACCCGTGATCATAAGTAGTGGAGCAAAGAAAACCTCCAGATTCGGCGGGGGGAATCATTTTCAGCTGCCACCCAGGACAGTGTACAGCAGGGAGGACTCTCCCTCAGCCCTCTCGAAGCACAGTCAAGGAGTTACTTTTCTCAAGAATTAATTAGTTTCCCCACTGCAGACACGAAGTTAATTGTTAAACAGTAGTTTTAGCATTAACTTGACCATTAATACTAATAAAGATGTTCATAGAAACGGGGTTTTGAAGCCAGTGGCCGTAGCTAGCGTTAAGGCATTTAAGCTGACTTATGATTGTGATTTATTGCTTTTGTAGTTTCTATTTGCTCAGGACTGCAACTTCTAAAGCCATCTTTCTGCTTTTGACGCAAAGCAGTCGATAACTTTTTACAACGGCCCCTAGAAAGACTTGCTCTGCTTTTTTCAACATCTGCTCCATTCCCCATTAATTTCGGCCTCATTGTTGCAGGGGAACTTCTCCCTGTGTTTCTTTGATGGGATCTAAACACGCTGTATTCAAAAGAGCCGTGAATCCGCCCCGTCCAGTAAATCTCAGCCTTGGTTTGCGTTCAGGACGAGGGCTACGGAGTGCCCTATGGAGTCCCACGTCGTGCTGCTAACTGCTGCCTCGTCGTGTGCGGATAATGTTCTCCTCTCTCTTTCAGAGGTGTTATCATTTTTATTCCAGTTCCTAGTGAGGGATAATGTATGTGTGCCCTGTCACGAGCTTAGCGACTTCCCTATGAAAAATTGCAAATTCTTCCTCTGCTGTAATGTCACGCTGACTTTGCTGCACTGTCCACTCATATACGCTGTTACTGATGGGTTTAAATTCCAGTGGCCCACTTCTACAGCCCCAGCGAGAGTAGGAAGGCATGCCCCCAGCAGTAAAAATCGCCTTCCAAAAGAAATCCCCTTCCTTTCAGCTCAGTGGAGTGCAGGTGAAACGCTAAGGGGGGATATGCAGTTGGCTGAAAGTTTTCTTCGAGCCCGTGGGGGTGGTGGAAAGGTTTAGGCAAAGTTATTCACATCACAGCGCATAATGCTGGAGTCACAGGACGCGGTCAGGAACACGTTAAAAGCGCGATCCGTCCCATTCTCTGCGACTCCTTACAGAAAAGTTGGGTGAGATCAGGGCTTCTTTTGTTTGTTTAGCTTATTGTGTCAATAGCAGAAGTTAAACTGCCTTGCAGAGAAGATGTGATGTGTTCACACACAGGCGAGGCTGGCTCGCTGGGCAGGCTCGGGGGCCGAATAGAGCTTCTTCTTCTTTTTAGTTTCTCTCTCTCTTTTTTTTTTCTTTTCCCCCTCAGGCAGACAGCTCCCCCTCCCCAATTTTTTTTTTTTTTTTTTCATCGTTAGAAACCTATAATTTTGTGCATCACTCAAAGTAGCTGTATAGGAAATGCGTAAGCACAGGTTTAACAGCGAGGTCCCAAAAGGTTTTGCAAAATTCAGAGGCACGCCAGTGAAGGAAGGTGTGTGCTCCATAGTGTGGTACAAGGACTAAAATCAACTAGCCTCTTAGAAGAGACCCTTTTTTGCCTTTGTCAGGTAATTATAGGTCTTTTTAGTTTCTGTAGGAGCCCCGATGTAGCGTGTGGGAGGCAGCAAGCCCTGCACAATGGAGGGCCGGGGAGGGGGGGAGGCCGGGAATCATCCCGTGTAGAAGGGAGATGAAAAGAATGGCGTTGAGATTTGGGCTTTCTTCGGGTCTTGAAGAGAACGTGCGACGTGGGGCAGCGCGGTGGCCCTGGGAGCAAATGCCGGTTAATTAGGCTCAGTATCAGGGTGCGGTGCGATCCTACGGAGCAAGAAGGATTTCTCCGGCTTTCCGATGGGCTTTGTATAAAGAAATGCTGGTGTGGGATGAAAGAGACCCGAACCGATCCCCCTCTCCCCCCTCCCCAAGGCAACGCCGGCTCTTGATTGATTTAAAAAAATTTTTTTTTTTTTTTTTTATTTTATTGTTGTTCCATCCCTTTAAACTCTCCTCTAACGTACCAGGCTAAGGCTCTAAAAAGCCACGGCTCGCTCTCAGAAACCCCGCTCCTTCAGTGATTCCCTATTTCAAATAAAAGGATTTAAGTTGACGTATGACCACGTGAGCACATAATACAGCGCATTATTGTGGCATTTGGAGTGGAGACCCGGTCTGGCTCCGTCTGCGATTACGCTTTTCCAGTTTCTGTTCAGAGCGAGCACTGCTTTCTATTTTTTTTTTTTTTTTCCTGCCCCCATCACCGTCCCCTCAAGAGCTGGCCATTCCGCTGACAGCTTTCGTTCCTTATGGAAAGCTTATTGTCGAGCCGAGAGGACGAAATGCTTCGTTAGAAAGGATGGATTTTATTTTAAGGTATTTCCGTTGATTGTTCATTTATGTGGTGAGTTATTGCTGTTCGAGGCAAAGGTCAGTAGAAAAGGCTGAAGTGAGTGCGTGTGTGTGCGTGCGTGTGTGTGCACCGGGGCCGGGCTGCTTCCCTCTTTGTTTCAATTTGCTGCGGTAAATATTCCGCTCTCCCCTCGCAGCGAGCGGAGCTGCTTTATTTATTTTTCTCCATAGAGATCCCACACTGCTGCTGATGGCCAGCTGCCTCCGCTCCGGCCCCCCGATTGCCATCTTATCGTTATTTATGGCCGGCGGGAGACGGGAAGCCTCCTTGTAGCGTTTTGTGGCATTTTGATGATGATGACGATTTTTATTATTATGATTTTAATTCAAATACATTTTTCATTTCGGTCGGTGCGTTTGTTTACTTATGTATTTGCGGGGGTCGGGGGCCGGGGAGGGGGTGGGGATGCACCCGGGTTGGGGTCGCGCTCGGGTGTGCGACGGAGGTTGTTTTATGCGCGTTTGTTCGGCCGATGCCGAGCTGGAAATCGATGAGCATGCGATTGTACTGCCATTTTATTTATGATGCTTCGGTGGTGTTTTGCTTGCCGTGCGCGGAGGGCTGCGCGGGTGCTCAGCTCTGTGGCGAGGGTTCCCCTTCCCGAAGGAGCCGAGGCTCCTCTTTGCTTCTCCTCGGTGAGGAGGAGCTGAGCCGAGAGGCAGCAGCGTCTTCCAGCAATAAGCAGCCTTGGAAGTGCGGTGGGGTTTTGTTTAATTTGATTTTGTTTGGGTTTTGATTTTTTTTTCCTCTGGAAAGCTGGAGAATAACGGGGGTAAGAGTGGAAATCAGCTTCTAGGTGAACATATCTCTGGTCATTAATTCATATCCATGCAGTCTTTTCCATAAATGCGTACATACCGTATGTATAAATATGTGCATATACGGATAAATGTGTCTGTGTAGCCACATTATAAGGAAAGAACTTAAAGAGGAGGGCAAAATGTTACATAAAGTGACACTGCCCCGGCGGGTCTCTGCTTTGGGAAAGGTCACAGCTCCGAGGCTCTGTCCTCCAATTTGGTCAGCGCCTATTTCTGCGGTACCAATTTGTCCCCAGTTCCCGGTGCTTCGTGACACTTCTTCTAGGGGTCAGAAAGAGGGAAAAAGACAGAAAAGCGAAGGACGAGATAGAAAACGAGTTGAAAACAAACAGCAAAAAGAAGGCTGTTTCCGCGTGAACCTATTCGCGACCGTTCTGCGGAGACCTCGGGGGCAGAGATGTTTAGTTCTTCTTTCTCGACTTCTCGCTTTTAAGCGGCTCTCAGAACACATCTGACCGAAACAACTGCTATTTTCCCTCTCGTCGTGCTGAACCAAATCCTGTGTCCCTCTCACACCGGGCAGGATTGCTGCTCCGCTCAACAGCGTGTCTAAAAGCCAAGGTTAGCTTTGCCGTACTTTGAAATGGGCCAAAACGCGCCTCGAAAATAAAGTGTAAGCTTTAATTGCGGCTCCATTACTTGGCAGCGTTTCCTCTGATTTATGACCCAGCTCGGATGCATGCTGACCCAGTTAAACACTCATAAATAACACGGTCCTGCTCCGGAGCAAAAGAAAGGAGAGTTCTGTAGAGAGGGCTATCTCGGCTGCTTGGGTAAATAGCCTCGCTCTGCTGAGCAAAGAACGAACTGTTCGCGGCAATTCTCTGGTGTTAGAGGATATAAAGAACGATTGGGGTTTACCACGGCTGCTCTCACTGCTCTCTTGCCCAGTCCCTCTAATATTCCCTCCTAAAATCCCTACCGACCTGCAGAATTCGTCCCGCAGCTCCCCGCCTTGCTGTTTAGACCCACAGAGATTCCCTAGAATCAACCTTGTATGATAGTCGAAGCATTCCGATATACAACACTTTCCAGGCACCATTTTATTCGGAAACTAAGACAGTGCAAGATTCCGTAAACTGAACTTTTAGGGGAAGAAAAAGAGAGTCGTCCGTGAGTCAGGAGTCAGCCCCAAAGGTCCCTCTCCGAGCCCTATCGCTCTCTGCGGAATGTGGCAGAAAGAAAATATTCGGCCCCTGAGAGGGAGAGGCAGATAAAAGCAGCGGGAGCTGTGTGGTGGGACACTTATCCCTCCATCATAAGGCACATTACGAAAGAAAAAAGATTGTCTTCTCGTGTTTAAAATGACCTCTATGGGGAGAAAGGGGGCGTGGGGAAACGGGCCAAGAGGCAAAACGCTCTTCACAGGCAGAAAAGACGAATGGAGGAAATACCTCTCTATCCCCACGAACTACTTCGGTTCTCACCATTAAAGTCCCTCGCTAATTCCTCCGGTTTTACAAAGCACCCCCCCGTTCCCGTCCCCACACTCAGATACAGACATGGTGTCAGAATATCCGGCTCCGAAGTTATAAAGCCCTCAGAGGGAAGGGAGGCACACGCTCTCCTCAGCGCTCCCGGCCCGGCCCGGTCCCGGCGTCCGCAGGTTTCCTCGTCCTCGGTGCTCCCTCAGCCACATTCTGCTCTTTATTCCGGAGGGCTCCGTCGGGGCTCAGAGGTGCCTCTCTGTATTCGGTCGGGCACCGGGGCGAGCGACGGCTCAGCAGTTTCAGAAGAAAGTGTGGGGTTGATTATTGACTAAAAAGACTTTTCTTCCGATGCCACATTCACGGGGTTGTTTGAAGCAAAATGCATACGCGGGATTTTTGCTTTCTCCTCTCCTCCTACGCTGCCCGCTTCCCCTTTCATGTGGTGCCTTCTCACTTGTGCCATAAGGAGCAAGTGTTTTCTGTTTTAGTGCTCTGTTTACAGCTTTGGTGCATGAAGTCATAAATCTTGCATAGCCATAAATGACAAAAACCATTGGTATGCCTAAGAGGCCACCCCAGCCTTATAGTGCTTTTTATTTCTAGCTTCCCCCTCGCTTTGTTTGTGCTTTAGGATGACGCCGGGCTCCCTCGTGCTTTGAACGGACTGGTTATATTTTTAATGCCTTAATTAACGAAGTAACGTCAAATTTACACCTCGGCTCTACGCGGAGCCCCTCTCGGTCTCGCAGCCCACAGCCCGAGGGGCCGGGGCTGCAACTTACTTGCAGTCCTCGTGTGAGCGCCCGCTTTGCACGGGCTCCGCTGTGTTGCTCTTACACAAAAAAAGGGGGGGACCCCCCAGCCCCCACCCAAAGCCGGGAAAAAAAGAAGCGAGAGCTTTCCCGGAGGAGCAGGAGGTGGGGAGGGGCTGCGCGGCGCGGGGGCCACGTTCACGCGGGACTGCAGCCCCACGCGCCCCCACGGTGCTTAGGGCACCCGGCCCGTCTGTGCGGCACACGGGGGAGGAGGTGGTGGGGGAAGCGCCTCTGCGCCCGTCCCGAGCGCTGGGGATATTTGGGGGGCGGGGGGGTTCTGTGTGTACATCTGTGTGTGTGTGCGCTCACGCATGCATGAGTTAATAATTAGTAACTCTAATGATTTCCAGCGTGGCTCTGCGAGCATTGCCCAGAGCGGGGATCCTGGTGGGCTTTGGTTGGCTCTCCGGTCCCGGACCCGGCGCTCCGGGCCGCTCCCCCCATCCCCGGCGGTCAGCCAGGCTGTGCGGGACTCCGGGCGGCGGGGAGCGGCGGAGGGGCCATTGCACGGCCGCCCCCAAACCCGCTCGTGAGAGGGACAAAACAAACAGCCCCGCCGCAGAACCCCGGAGGCCGGTGAGAGCGACCCTTTGTGAGAGCCGTTTGTCTTCATTAGCATAATTTTCCTGGACTTTGGTGACGCCCGGGTGCTGGGTGGGGGGGGCCGCACTCCTTCGCTGCCACACTCCTTCCCTCCTTCTCCCAGGCTTCCCCAGGCCGCCGCCTTTCTTTCAGCCTTATAATTCTATTTTTTCCTTCCCATCCCATTCCCTCTCCCCCCCTTTCTTCTTTCTTTCCCCTCTTTCCCATTCCCTCCAGGCGCGGGGATCGGCCCTGGGAAGCGTCCCCATCCTCCGCGCTCTGGGCAGGGGGACAGGGACAGGGTGGGCAGCGAGAAGCGGGAGGGAGCCGGGGAGGCGGGGGTCGGAGCAGCCGTCCCCATCCCGCACGGGGCAGGGCTCGCCCCTCCCGGCCGACGCAGAGGAGCAGAGCCGGTGCCCATCCCGCAGCCGCAGGGACACGGCCGGGGCAGATCAATCTCTGCTCCCCGGGCTGCGTCGCCGAGGCTCCTAAAAAAAAAAAAAAAAAAAAAAGAAAAAAAGAAAAAAAAAAAAGAAAAAAAAAAAAAAAAAAAGAAAAAAAAAAGAAAAAAAAAAGCATGCTGGCTTCCGCCTCAGTCGTCAGAAGTTAAGGTAAGCAGGCCACAAATACGCTGCTATCAGTCGTGAATGGCGGAGTTTATGTCCCAGTGATTTATGACCGTAGACTTAAATGTCGGTTCAAGAAGAGTTCACAAGCTGGGGCTTCCTTCCAGGCAGTGACTGATACCCTTACACTTCGTGTTCAGGCAGCTCTCTCTACTCTCCCCCCACCCCCTCACCTCTTCTCAACTTTGTCTTTATCTTTCAGGAAATCTTTCTGGGGGGCTGCTGTTTTTTGCGTCCCGGAGTCGGAGTTTGGGGCTCGGCCGGGAGCTACAGGAGAAAGATGCGGTGTATTTAGAGACGGGGAAGGGGGAGGCAGGGGAGAGCTGAGCCGTGGAGCGGGGAGGCGAGGGGGACATGCCTGGGGGAGGCAGCTTTCATCTGCTGTCTCCGGGCTGTCTGGCGGGGGGAGAGGCCGGTAAAGGCTGAGAGGTGTACTGCGCAAATGATGCTGGATGGACCGGCCGAAAAGGGCGCTGGCAAATTTGAGGGCCGAGCTCTTTTGGCCTTTTGTCTTCGGCGAGGACGAGGAGCGCTTTTCCCATCTCAGGCACTAGTTTGGGTGGCAAACCTTCCGCCTTCCACCCTCCCTCCCCCGCTAGCTCCCGTTAAGGCGCTGCTATTATTCGCTCCCTGTCGCTATAAATCCCGCTAGTGCTGTTTTCGCGAGTAATGGCCGTGCGCCGCTCAGGTTACCCTAACTTTTAGGAAGTGATTAACTCCCGCAGCCAAAGGCGGGGGCCGATTTTCCCTTCCTGGCGGGCGGCCGAATTTTCATTAATATTTTGCCTTCGAGGCGCAGCCGCCCATTGTTGGCGAGGCGGGCGCGCAGCTTTGCGCGGAACATGGCAGGGCCGCCGCTCTGCCCGCCGGCGGCACCCGACAAATCTGGGAGCGCCCGGGGAAGGTGAAATGCTTGGTGTGGACGTCATGAAAGGCCGGTTGTTTCCTTCCTGTTACTGCGGTTCCCTCTTTCTGAAGGAAAGGAATTGAGAAAAATCACACCAGGCCCAGATATCGTTAGAGGCGAGGAGCTGGAGATGGTGTCCGCGCCTCAGATCTTGATTGTCTTATTAGCTTAATAACAGCCGGAGAGGTTGATTAGTGCAATAATGGGGCTGCCGCCTTGCTGTAGGTGCGTTACCTTCATTTGGTTGGGATGTAACAAAGGAAAGGCTGTTTTCTAAGAACTTGTATAACTTGAAAGGCGCAGAATGAGATCGTTTGGTGCTTGTGCTGCCTAAGACATTTCGCCCCTAAGCATTTGTCGTCGTTAGATGTTTTGGGGGAAAATAGCCAGCTGCTTAAGCGCGGGGGAAGTGGCAAAGAGATCAGAGCTGTTCTGACCCGAAAGAACGGAGCTGTTGGTCAGGAAGGGAGAGGGGACGGCGAGCAGCAAGCTGCGATTTCTGAGAACAATGTATGCGCGTGTGGGATGAGCTGCTGGATGGGAGACGGCGTACAGGTCTCTCATTAGTGCGGGCCATCCTTGGGCTGGTTATTTTCAGGTAGGTAAGCTGCAGAATTTGATTTGAAAACAACAACAACAACAACAAAAAACAGAGAACAGAAGGACGGAGAGAGCAAAAAGAGAGGGGAGAGAAAGGGATTCGCCCAGGCAGGAGCAGCATTCTCTGGGTCGGTGTCCACCCTCTCCCTGGCCAAGTGACCCTCATACATCAAATTACATAGCAGCTTCTAAGACAGAACCTATTATCGCTAAGTTGGAAGGAAAGTTCAAGCCGTGGTCATGGAGATGAACGCTGGTTTTTCAGGTTCCTGGTGTTTTGTTGGTTGTTTTTTTTTCTTTCTTTTTTTTTTTTTCTTCTTTTTTTCTTTCTTTCTTTTTTTTTCTTTCTTTCTTTTTTTTTCTTTTTCTTTTTCCCCTCCAATCCATCATGTTTTAACAGGTAGAGTCTGGCTGATTCCACAAAAAGTTAATGTCTTTGAAATAACTGCTAAAAAACAACAGCAGAAGCCCCCAGCTTGCCCCTGCTGGCCTTGCTGAAGGGGCTCCAAGCTGGGCTGGGTCCAATGGGGGCTCCAGAGCCACTCGCGGGGGAAGGAAGGGTGTGGAATCATCGTGGGGTTGTGGCAATGTGGTATTGAGGGGCTGTGGGGGTAGAGTGGACCTGCTATCACTCCAGGGCCAAACAGGAGCCACTCCGGGGCTCACCCATGCAGGAACCACTGGTGCCAGGGTGCTTGACCCAGGAGGCTGGAGGCAGTGCGTGAGCACGAGGGGAGAAGGCACCGGCTTTGTTTATTTTCCTATCGAGCGTTTCATAGACGAGCCAAAATCCGTCACTTGGGATCTGTGTGTGTAAATATCGCTGGCTGCAAAACCTTTCCATCCTGCTCCTGCCCCCTGCCATACGTAGACAGGAACAATCTCATGTATTTCTTTGAAGCTGGATGGAGAGCCGTAACCCAGAGAGAAAGGCTAAAAATAAAAAGATGCCAGTTACAGGGGAGGGTTTACTTGTGGAGCTGGAACAGAGCGATAGCCCAGCCCCTTTGCATTAGTGATTCCTCGATCAGCCTTATCACAGAGACTGGTATTAAAACAGCCTCGCGGCGATAAACGGCTGACCCCTTTGCTGTGTGGTGCCCTGCCCTGTTTCTTAAGAAGAAAGGAAGGAAAAACCCTAGAAAGACCCTATCCCAGTGCAGCAAAGCACATATTTGTAGCTGCCAGTAAATCCAGGCAGCTTTTACATCGAAATACTCTGCGCCTGAGGCCAAGTCATGCTGCTAAATATTGCTGACCACTTTTTCTTTTATGGCTTTCATGTCACTTAGCTATTGAAAGTAAGATGGATTTGCACCATTTCTTCACCCTGCTCTGCTCTCCCCACACCCCAGGTCTGCCCGGAGCGGCCATTGGAGGAGCAGCGCCACGTGACAGAGGGGTGCCAATGTTATTCTCCAAGGGTGTCAAGACCCTGTCAGTTTGCGAAATAAATATTGGGAAACAACGAAATGCAAAAAGCGACCTACTACGACAGCTCTGCAATCTATGGTGCCTACCCCTACCAAGGAGCAAATGGTTTCACTTATAATGCGAGTCAGCAGCAATATCCTCCGTCTTCGTCACTTGTGGAAACTGAGTACCACCGCCCTGCGTGCTCCCTCCAGTCCCCAGGCAGCACCGTGTCCCACCACAAGGCCAATGACATCAGTGAGAGTTGCATGAGGACCCTCCCCAGCCAGCCTCTGCAGCCCCCTGGTCTCACTGACCCGCAGGCCCCACCGCAGCCACCTCCGGCCCCGCAGGCACAGCCTCCACCTCCATCCTCGGCCTCACCGTCTCAAAATGCCAGCAGCAACCCTGCCCCTGCCAATCCCACTAAGAGCCCGGCTCTTAACTCACCCACTGTGTCCAAACAGATATTCCCATGGATGAAAGAGTCTCGGCAAAACACAAAGCAGAAAAACAGCAGTTCCAGTTCAGGTATGGAAAATGCTCTCATGTGTCCTGCGGGGAGGGAGCAACCCTGGGCGCCTTCACTTTTGGGAGGGAAGGGAGGGCTGGGGTCTTGTTTTCTTCCCTGAGCTGCCCCCCATGGGCTTGTTGGCTTGTGATGGGATCTCGGTGACCAAACAAACCCCTGGGATCTTTCCCAGCCTTGCAGAATGGATCCAGTGTGATTTGGTTTCCTTTCGGCTGTGTCCTCCTGCATCTATCACATTTCGTAGGTAATCCCCCGTCCAGTAAATCACACCAGTGCCGAGCAGCCCAGGCCTTGAGCCAGGGGCCTGTCCCAAGTACTTTATTGGCACTGTGCTGCTAGATTAATAAGACAGTGACCTATCTCTGCCGAAGTGTAACGCGAATAAAATAGCTCATAATCATGTGCAGTTGGGATCAATGCCCTGTGTGCAGTCAGAACCTCTTCCTACTTTTACAGGCTGACTGGCAAAGTTACAAGACTGGTAAACAAAAGTCTTCTGGAGCGCCATAAACTTAAGCCTGTAAAATATTATTTGGAGGATGGCAGTGTACATTAACACTTTTATTACTTGAGGAAACTCAAATCAGTAACATCAGGACCAGCTCCAGTGCCCAGGAGTTGTGTTTATATTTATCTCTTCCTCTTTTTCTCATAAATGTGCTTTGGAAATAGGGTTCAAATCTTTAGCAAAGGTCTCTGCCAGTGTACTTTTAAAGCACTGATAATATTGCTATTTACAGACTTCCACAGTGTGTATTTATTTTATTAAAAAGCAATAACAGTTAAATATGCCTGTATGCCTGTACGCAAGCACAGCCGCCATATGCTCTTCTGATGCGCATTATATTTCCCAATCACTACCATATGTTAATGTTGGATGTGGGAGAAACACTATACTGCCAATTCTGTGTGTTACAACATTATATGTGGATATCTGACCTTCAAACATCCACAGCTTATGTATATACAGCAGGGTTATCAGAAGAAGGGGCTGTAAATCTCTGTGGTTGTGGAGAGCAGGTAGTTCTCAAAGGATCTAAGCCTGATATGTATGTGGAACAATAGGTTCACCTTTCGAATTTCTAAAACCTGCTTTATTTCCTGGAACCTTTCCTATTCCTTTATGCAAAGCTCAAGATATGTTGCGCCCTGTCATTCTTTATTGGAGCAAGTATAGCCAAACAATGCTACCAGTGAAATGAAGGAAGCTTTGGGGCTTGGAGCATGGCGAGGCTGAGCTCCTGTTGGGGTTACTTGTTGCACATGTGGGCATCTCATGTCCAATAGCTGGGCAGTTGCTGACATTGTTGGGCGCAGTCTCTGGTTGCCATGTCTAGGTTTACCATCTGATTGTGTTCTTTGTGTGATTTACATAGGTGAGAGCTGTGCTGGTGATAAGAGCCCCCCAGGCCAAGCATCCTCTAAACGAGCTCGTACGGCTTACACAAGTGCCCAGCTAGTAGAACTGGAAAAGGAGTTCCACTTCAATAGATACCTTTGCAGGCCACGGAGGGTTGAGATGGCCAATTTGCTCAATCTCACAGAAAGACAGATCAAAATCTGGTTTCAGAACCGCAGAATGAAATACAAAAAGGATCAAAAGGGCAAGGGCATGATGACCTCTTCAGGAGGGCAGTCCCCGAGCAGAAGCCCCGTCCCTCCAGCTGCTGGGGGATACCTAAACTCTATGCATTCTTTAGTAAACAGTGTCCCCTACGAGCCCCAGTCACCTCCGCCATTTAATAAGCCTCATCAGAACACCTATGGCATCCCTGCATCGTATACCGCTCCTCTTAATAATTGCCCACCTCCTCAAAAGAGATACACGGGGACAGCAGCTGTGACACCTGAATACGATACTCATCCTCTTCAAGGCAATGGTTATGGGAATCCACATATACAGGGAAGCCCCGTCTACGTAGGGGGCAACTACGTGGAGACCATGACCAATTCTGGGCCTTCCATCTTTGGTCTAACTCATCTCTCTCATCCTCCCTCTGCCAACATGGACTACAGCGGGGCTGGGCCGATGGGCAACAATCACCACCATGGACCTTGCGACCCGCACCCGACATATACAGACCTTACAGCTCACCATCCTTCTCAGGGAAGAATTCAGGAAGCGCCCAAACTCACCCATCTGTAGGAGCCAGGAGTCACTAGGTGGAACGCAAAGCCCCAACCTTTTAAAGTACTCGTCCCTTCCTCTCTGCCTCTCCTCCCCACCACGCGCCCTCCTCCCCTCTCTTTCTTCTTTCTTTGGCTCATTTTAGTTTGTTTCATTTCCTTTGGTAAAAGCGTTTTCTAGTTTATGTGACGTAGCAATATTTGTTGCTTGAATTGCTCTATAGTTTCACTAGTGGATATTTATCTTCTTGAACTGCAGCCTCGTGTCTCACTTTGGGAGCATACAGAGGCTTTATACTTTACCTTCTACACTTTTATCAAAACAGGGTATATGAACAAATTTTCTATAAAAGGAATTCTTAAATGTGAATTTGTTCGTACATGATTGATCCCACGGGGAAGCAATTTTTTTATTGCACTTCTTTTAAATAGCGAGAAAGACATCAGAAGCGCTTGGACAGGGATTCCCTGGACAGTTATTGATACGTGTAAGTCTTTCAATGTGTGTATGCTGGTGAACATTCAGATTTATTTATATTATTTTTTTTTTTTTTTGCAAACATTGAATAATCTAAGTGTTTAAAATTTTATTTATCCCCATTTGTTCATATTTATATATATATAAAGAATCTGTACCCTGAATATTCAGGAGGTATTTACCTGGCCATGTGTTAGATGGCATATCGGCACGCGTAGGAAATATCATTTGAAAGGGAACTATAACTCCTTTATTAAAATGATAACTGTGATGACAACAATGCAATAAAACCTGGGAAGAAAAAAAAAAGAAAGAAAGATCACAGCTTGAATAATTGATGCCTGTAACATCCAGGTAGAGGGAAAGAAGGCGTGTGAAGCTGAAAGGCTTAGATTTGTGTTGAAAGTTATACATTCCTTGCTGCTCACGTTCTGAAAAAAAAAAAAAAAAAATAAAGTTTTTATTCTGAATAATAAAGAGTTAAGGCCACGTTATTTGCAGTGCGAGGAAGGGAGAGCCCTTCGTGACAGGGGAGTCGGTGGACTCGTCTGGAGCCCACACGGGGCTCAGCTCTCCCACCGCACGGCTCCGTAGCGCCTTTTTAGAGATAGAGAGAGGGATTTATTAGGATTGTTTTTCCCATTGGTTTCCCTGCCGCCTCTCCCACGCCCGGTGCGGAGGGCGGGGGCGCGGACCGCGGGTGTGCACGCGGTGGGGGGGGGGAGGGAGTGCGCCGTGTGCGTGCACGAGCTTGTGCGCGGGGGCGAGCGCGGGGGCTGAGGCCCAGCGAGGTGCGGTGCGGAGGGGATGCACGGCTCCCCGAATGGGGACCGAGGAGAGGCGGGCGGAGGCCGCAGACCCCAGCCGCAGTTGTGGGGTGGATGCCGGGCACAGCTGCCTCTGGGCACCTCTCCACCCCCACTGCCTTTTTTCCCGTTTTCTTTAGAGGAGTGGGTTCTCTCTCGTCTTCCTTTTATTTTTATTATTACTGTTATAATTCTGGATTTAAATCTGGGGCCGTTTCCTGTTGGCCGAGCCTCCTCCCCCCCCCCCTCTCTGCAGCCTGAAGCGGTGGGGGAGGGGAGTTCCCGTGCTGCCTTTACCCCCCATGCCCCCCTCCCCCTCCTCTCCCCCTCGTGTCCGTGTGCGTGCGTGTGCTCGTATGGCGGGGCTGTGACACGTGGGGGTGAGCGGGCACCCGCGGGTGTCTCTGGGCAAAGTGGGACCGAGTGAAGGCAGGAACCCCAACCGCCGTGTTTAAATGCCATGTTTCTTCCTTCCAGGCCAAATGTCCGTAATTTGTAGATTGAAACTTGGAAGATAAATCAAAGCGGACCTTAATAGACTGGGTAAAATATTCCCTTTGCGCGTTTATAGAGTCGTATCCCTATGCCGTGTAGATAATCGCGCATGCTGTTTGCCATCTGTATCTTCCAGAGCAAAGGAAAAATGTCGCCATTTTGGTCGCACGCTGAAATATTATTAATCTTTGGGCTTTATCTTGTTCCCAGAGCCACCCCTGCCCGATGCCGAAACACTGCCACGCAGCCGCGAATCTATAGAGCTTTTCTGCATAAGTAGATAAAGAGTGCTCGGGCACAGAAAGGGATGGCGGATATATCCGCACCGTGCTGCGCGTTACGGGCGGAGATGTAGAACCGTGGAAGGTGATTTCTTCCGAGATTTTTCATCGAAACCCGATTGTCGCCCAGTGCAGACCAACGACCCGTTATTGTTTTGTAGGCAAGAAAGGCATTTTGGCACCGTCGCAAGGCATCTCTCGTTTCCAGTTAGCGAATATAGAGAATCCAAACGCCCCCCACCCCTCAGATAAGTGCCATAGATCAAACAAAAGGTAACGGTACGGGCAGTGAACTCGGGTTGTGAGGCTTAGCGCCAGGATTGCATTTCTGAAAATGTCCATAGAGAAGGAATTCGGCTTTTCTCCCCCCTCCCACTCCGAAGAAAGAAAAAGACAGGCGGCTTTGCCCCCTTCTTTCCTCTCCCCATCCTCAGAGCCTGCACGTTGGCAATACGAATTTGTATTTTTGCATTCGAGATTCGCCCGATTAAAAGATCCCTCTGGAGGCAGAAGTAATTGATTTGCCCAAGAATTTCGCGTCCCCTCTCCAAAGGTTTTGTTCCAGGTGGTTTTTGTATTAGAACTACCACAAGGAACAAATGTGCAGAATAGAGACGCCCACGCAGGTTTTACTCACAAAGCCCGGTTAAAGTCCAAACCTCCCTCTTTATTATTTGCCATCCTGCTGTTAAATCCCGATATTTTCGAGGAAAAAAAAAAAAAAAAGAAAAAGAAAAAAAAAAAAAGAAAGAAGAAAAAAAGCAAAGCGCAACCCCGAGGAAGGCGCAGAGAAGCAAAATAAAGCCGGGCTTTTCCCACAGCAGAGCAGCCCTCCAACAGCATATTTTAAAAGCAGCTTTTTTCCTTGTTTACCCGCGTTTCTCGCTCTGCCTCTTTGCTCGGATACATTTGATCTTGGAAAGAGCAAGAAGCTCTAAATGTGTTCTTAAGGGCCAGAAGCTGTCAAACCTTTTGGCGGCCAAGATTGATCGCGCGCAGACACCACCAGAGCTTTGTTTGGACTAAAAGCAAGAAAATTAAACCCTTTGCATTTTCCAACAGCATCGATATTTGTAAGGCATCCCTTTCGAGGGATTAAATGACAAGTCTCGTTCTATATTTTATTTAAACAAGCAACCACCAAAAAGCCCATTTAAAGCCTCCCAGCCCCTCCCCTCCCCCTCTCTCCAATGCCTTCGCAGATATGCTACATCTTGAGGGTGCATTAACTTAAAACCGATTTTTAAAATGCACTTCGTGCAGTCTGGACGTAGACTGGTCCGCTGAGTGCTTGGGGCTTTTTTTTGTTTTTTTTTTTTTTTTTTTTGGTTGTTGCTGTTGGTTTTTTTTTCTTTTTTTTCCCCTTTCTTTCTTTTTTTTTTTTTCCCTCTTCTTTCTTCTTCTGTTTCTTCTTTATTTTTACAACACGAAGAAGACGCTTTGCCGACCCCCCTTTTGGCAACTCCGAAAATCCAGAGCGATGGCCCCGCCCGGCGCTGCGATGCTCCCCGGCAGCTGGAGGACTCACGGACGTCGCCCGCAGCTCCTGCCCGGCCCCCGGCCCGGATTTGCGCGCAGGACTCATCGGGCCGGGGACGCCCCTGGCGTTGTCACCCGCTCTCCCGGTTGTGCCCAAAGCGTCCGAATTCGGGACTCGACCGAGCGGAGGCACATGGAAACGACGGAGAGAGCCAAGCTTCGGAGACGAGAGCAGTGCCCCAGGTTATCACCCCGCAGCTCTGCTTGGCCCCGTGAAAACAAACCCGCTACCAGCCCATATATCTCCTGGTAATCGAAAATACTCACCAGACCCAGCCTACTACGGTTATTAAGCAATTTATGACAGCAGACGGGAGTATCGTTTGCAAGCTAAGGCACAGGATTTTGGCTTTTTTTTTTTTTTTTTTTTTTTTTTTTTTT
>NW_024962334.1:19034280-19156780 GCF_019238085.1 Lagopus leucura
AAAAAAAAAAAAAAAAAAAAAAAAAAAAAAAAAAAAAAAAGAGGAGCCCATGGAGGCTGAGTCTGAAGCGGTAAAGTAGTTTTGGAGGAAGTGTTATTCTCCGGGAAAAAATCAAGACTCGAGACTCCTGCCTGGGTGCAACTTCTTATGTGGGGGCCTGGCGGTGTCAAAACTTTGAAGATTAATGGACGACTTTGTTAATGACTCACGGCGTCAGATTGAGGTGCTTAAATGATTTGTGAGGTGCAAAGCGCTTTCCTGACAGTCCCAAACAATGAGGGGAGAGTGCGCGGGCGGAGGCGAGGAGGCAGCGGGCTGCAGGACGGGCGCACACACGCGGGGACACACGGACACAAGCACACACCCCGCAGCCGCCGCACCAACGCACCCCCTCGCCCTCCCCCCCGCCCCGATCATTTCAGATTAGGACGCCGAGGGGATGGATGCGGGAGATACCGTTTCCCTCTTTAAAAAAAGTGTAAATAAAGCCTTTCTGGCCCCCAATGAGGCGTTCCTTCCCGACTTTTTTGGATCAATCAAACAGACAGTGGCTTCTTTTGATTAAAGCCCAAATTGTCATTGGGCAGAGGCAATCATGTGACAGCCAATTCGGTCCAATTTCAACCTTGTCTCCATGAATTCAATAGTTTAATAGTAGCACGGTCCCCATACGGCCGTAATCAGTGAATTAGAAAAAAAACACCCCACCAGCGATCTTCTATGATATATTTTTTTCTCCTCTCTCTCCTTTTTCCTGGGCCTTCCCCCCCCGAGCCCCCGGCATCCGAGGGAACTTTTTCTCCGCGGGGGCTGCGAGTTGAAGGCCATGAATTTCGAATTCGAGCGAGAGATCGGTTTTATCAATAGTCAGCCATCGCTTGCTGAGTGCCTGACATCTTTTCCCCCTGTCGGTGATACATTTCAAAGTTCATCAATCAAGAACTCGACGCTTTCACACTCGACACTGATTCCTCCTCCTTTCGAGCAGACCATCCCCAGCCTGAACCCCGGCGGCCACCCTCGCCACAGCGGCGGCGGCCGCCCCAAGGCGAGCCCCCGCGCCCGCAGCGGCAGCCCGGGCCCCGCCGGCGCCCCGCCGCCCCCGGAGTACCCCTGGATGAAAGAGAAAAAGGCGTCCAAGCGATCCTCGCTGCCGCCCGCCTCGGCCTCCGCCTCAGCCGCCGGACCCGCCTGCCTCAGCCACAAAGGTCAGTCCCGGGGCTCGCCGCCCCCCGGCCGCCCGCAGCCCCCTCTCGGACGGGGCTCCGCGCGGAGCCCAACTTTCCCGAGTCGCCCCAACGCGGGATGATTTATTTGAGTTGGAGCTGACCTCTCTTGTCTCGCTGTCCTAGAGCCGGGCTATTTGACAGTAATGAAGAGTGATAGATTGCTCCCGCTCAGCTCGGCGGCTGATGCATTAATTATCAATCGCGCTATGGCCGATATAAAGTTGGCCGCGGCGTGGGGAGGGCGCGGAGCGGGGGCCGCGGGGCGCGCCGAGGGGCCGGGGGGCTCCGGGCGCCGCACAATGGGGTCCCGCGGCCGAGGGCGGCCATTTTGTTGCAGTCGCTATTTTATGCTGCGAGGACATATGGCTAGAGAGTCGCTTCCACGCAGGGAGAGAGGGAGAAGCGCTGCCCCCCCCTCCAGCACGGGCCGCGAGGGGCTCGGGGACCGCGGTGCCATCCGCGCTTTTCCCCGACGTGCGCGGGGCTCTGCTTCGCCTCCGTTCTTTGCTGCTCTACGGGGCGCGTGTGCGTGTGGTGGTGGTGGCGGTGGTTCGCCTTCTCTTTTTCTTTTTTAACAGACCCCCTTGAAATCCCCGATAGTGGCAGCGGTGGATCTAGGCGGCTGAGGACGGCCTACACCAACACGCAGCTCTTGGAGCTGGAGAAAGAATTCCACTTCAACAAGTACCTCTGCAGACCGCGCCGGGTCGAGATCGCAGCGCTGCTGGATCTGACCGAGAGGCAAGTGAAGGTCTGGTTCCAGAACCGCAGGATGAAGCACAAGAGGCAGACCCAGTGCAAGGAGAACCAGAACGGCGAGGGGAAATTTAAGGGTTTGGAAGACCCCGAGAAGGCGGCGGAGGACGAGGAGGAGGAGAAAGCCCTCTTCGAGCAAGCCCTCGGCACCGTCTCGGGAGCGCTGCTGGAGAGGGAGGGGTACGCGTTTCAGCAGAATGCGCTCTCGCAGCAGCAGGCGCAGAATGCGCACAATGGCGAATCCCAAAGTTTCCCCGTTTCGCCTTTAACGAGCAATGAGAAAAATCTGAAACATTTTCAACACCAGTCACCCACTGTTCAAAACTGCCTCTCAACAATGGCCCAGAACTGCGCAGCTGGCCTCAACAATGACAGTCCTGAGGCCCTCGAGGTCCCCTCTTTACAGGACTTCAACGTTTTCTCCACAGATTCCTGCCTCCAGCTTTCAGACGCGGTTTCCCCCAGTTTGCCGGGCTCTCTGGACAGCCCCGTAGATATCTCCGCTGACAGCTTTGACTTTTTTACAGACACGCTCACCACGATTGACTTGCAGCATCTGAATTACTGAGAAATTAAAGACGTCCTCTCCCAGGGTCCTGCCTTCTCCTCCTCGTTCCTCCCCTTTATTATTATTATTTTCCCAGTGAATTAATTTTATTTCCTCCCCCCTCCCCCCTCCCCCCCCCGGTCGGTACATTCTGTTTGTCCCCTCCCTTCACCGTGCCATTTTACCGATTCTGACCAAGTTTTAGTTGTCTTCGGTTTTAACCTAGCCACGTTCTAGGTCCTTCGACGAAAGCAATATATGAGGTCTGTAAGAAAGTGATCATATAGGGATCGTATCGTCACTTTCTTTTTATTTTTGTATTGCATTAGGATGCGTTGTCATAAGTATTTTTGGTAGAATAAATTCTTGTTTGCTACAAGGCGCTTTCTCTTTTTTTTCCTTTTCCTTTTTTTTTTTTTTTTTTCCCCCTCCCTCTCTCCTTTGAGCACTGATAACACAACGGGTATTTCTCACTATTAACTCACTAATAATCAAACCCTGCCATCTCTCTCTGGTTGGAAACGCAGGACATTTAGCAGAGAGGAAAAACACGTTCAAATTCTTTATTTCGAAGGTTAGCGGAGAGGAAACAAACAAACCAACCCAAACCGTTCCCAGCTCCTGTGGCGATTTCTTCCCTTTAGTGTATGACCACAGTATCTCCGTGAGGACGCGGAGCTTGAGAATGCCCAACTCTAACAAAGCCGTAAGGGAGAGCTTTCTCTGTTACAGACAAAACGAGGGGCACGGTCCTGCAGAAATGAGCCTGGTACATTCACGGAAGGCTTTTTCTCACTTTTTTTCTTTTTTCTTTTACTTTTTTTCTTTCTTTTTCTTTTCGAACATAGCATTTTGTTCTCGACCATAATGAGCAGCCAGCAGGCTGGCTGGGAAACCTTAAAAATCTGAGCTCACAGGGTGCGTTCGATGGGTCTTCCCGCGCGGAGTGGTCCGGGAGATCAGCCCTAAAAGGAGAAGGAAGGGAGAAGTTAGAGCCTGCAACAGCCAAAGGCCGCACGAATAACTGGGGGAGGGATCGCACCCTCCGCTCGGTCCTTTTTGGGGGCGGTGAGGGGTCGTGGAGGACGATATTTACTGTTCAACCCCATCCTGGGGGGCGACCCAAAAGGGAAAGCTTTTATTCCCTAACTGCGGTTTCCTCGAGGTCCCCGCTCGCTGAGCCGAGCTGGGAAACCCCCGGCACACCTCGGGCAGCAGTGCGGCCGGGTCCGAACGGGGCGAATCCCCTCCCTGGGACGCGAATGGGGGCTCCCAGGAGGGCGAGAGGGGCGGCGGCCGCGGCTCCGTGCGTGGGGAGCCTGTGCGAGGAGAGCGGGGGCCTGGGAACGGCGCAGCGCTGCCCGTCCGTGCACGGAGAGCCGTCTCACAGCTCTGCACCGCGTTGTGGAGCCGGGATGCGTGGGTTATGGCTGGAAGGGCTGAACGCAATTCTTCCTAAAGTCATAAATCAAACGCTTTCTATGAATGAGAATGTCATCAAAGAGATCAATTGCAGGAACACATGCACAAATAAAAATCCTCTTACGTATTTGCCGGGGCTGGGGATCCCCGTCTAAAACCATTAAGTGAGAAGGCGTTTAGTCATAATTCATTTTTATTGCTCCTTTAAAACAACAGCTTGGCTGAGCTGCGGCCGCGGCGAAACCCCTGCCCTGCTCCTGTCCTCCTCCCGCTGCAGCCCTGAGCGGGGCGGGAGGCACCAGTGGCCCCGCACCTCTTTGGCAAGGGCCGAAACGGGCTGCTGTGTGCGGGGGCATTTTGTGGCCCGATGTCTGCGTGCTGGCAATGCATAAAAAATAAAAAATACATGTATTAAAAAATAAATTTAAAAGAAGAGGGAAAAAAAGAGACAGGAATAAAAATCCCCGACAAGATTTCAATTTTTCTCCAACTCGATTTAAATAAACGTGGGGGTGCAGCTATCAGGAGTCGCCTCAATTCCTCCCCATGAGCCCCGGGGCGCTGCGGGGGGAGAACTCCCACGCCAAAGCTTAAATGTGGGCCTCACTCTCGGGCAGGATACGGCGGTTCCCGAGCGGAGCCGCAGAAGAGCAGCGGTTGCCCCCGGCCCTACAGCCTCTGCCCCTCACACAGAACCGACAGCGAAAGCCCAAAGTATCGCGAGAGAGACAATGCAACAAAAGGGATGGGGGCTGCTCCCAACAATGGCACAGAAAAGGGGAAGGAAAAAAAAAAAGGGATTACAGGATGCTGGAGACTGTAAAAGAGGTGCTGTAATTTGCCGGGATTTACGGGTAAAACAGATCCATTTGCAGAGAAATACATATTTTTTCTTCGAAGGCTGATGTTAAAAAAAAAAAAAAAAAAAAAAAAAAAGCACTGAAAGGATGCCAGCTCTTTTATTGGTAAACAGTCCCAGTGGCCCTCCTTGCTCTGCCTTATGCTATATTTATCACAACAGGTTTACGGGAATGAAATGAATGTGTTTCCATCCCTTACCACAGCCCACACTGATGCAGTATAATGCCATAAACACCCCCGGAGTGTTGTTGCTGTCGCTCTCCCCACGACCTCCCTTCCTCCCCCTCCCGGAGTTTAAGAAACAGAACATTTCCAGAGGGCCCTCAGCCACTCGTGCCTGCTCAGTAAATCAGAACAAACAGAAATCCTAAGAGCGGCCCTTCAGCTTTTGCTGCCTGTAGAGAGGCCTTGGGGATGGCACGGGGTAAGGGTTGACCTAAGAGCAGCGGGAGAGCCCGCACCTCGGGGAGGATGTGGAGGATGTTGTGGTTCGGAGTGGAGGGAGGAGCTTGCGGGTGAGCGAGTGTGCGCGTGTGTTGGTGAGCAGGGAGAGGTGGCAGGGCAGGGGGAACCTTTGGGATTTCAAAGCAAGCAGCAGCGAGCACACAGCGATGGAAGAGCCGGGAGTGCACCTGCAGCAGCACAGGAGGCGGCTCCTCCCGGGGTCGGTGCTGAGGAGCACTGACTGTTGGTGCCAGCCCCTCTCCCTGAAGATAGACGAGAGCCTTGGGACGGATGGATGCCCGCTCTTTGCATCCCCTTTCACTTTCCGCATATGTAAACAGAATATGGGGTCGCAATCCACGTCCCATCGCGCCCCGTCCTTTTCTTTCCACGGACCTTTTTTTTTACTTTTTTCTTTTTTTTTTTTTTTTTTTTACCCGTGGATGGGGGTGGGGAAGTATAAGCTTAAACTGATGCTCATCCCTGTTCCCAAGGGTCCTGGGGCCACCTCTGCCACCGGCCATCTGCCACCTCCCACCACTGCAGGTCTGGGCGGTGGCAAAGCGCGGGGACAAAAGGGTCGGGCTGAGGGCCCTGAGTCTCCTGCGTCTCTCCGGGCCCTGCACCAGGACGCCTCCCCGGCCTGCGACCTGCAGCACACCGGGCATCCTTCCCCCACCCGGTCCGAGATATGCGGGTGGCAGCGCGCCGCGGGGACCCGGCAGATGGGTTGCGGAGCCCGGCGGGCCTCCGCCCCGTCGTCAGCCCCCCGACTCCCCCTCCCCTACCCCAGCCCCGGCTGAAGCGGGGAAGTCCGGAGAAGGTGCGGGGGGAGAGGAGGTGCGGGCTAGGGGGAGGCTGGCGTGCCCGGCAGAGCACAATGGCCGTCAGTCCCCGAAGCGCCTCATTTCCATGCTAATGTCCGCGGCCGCCTGGTGATGCGGCTGGACAAGCCCCTTTAACTCTTGGCGTCGCGTCGCGCTGGGCTCTGCGAAGGAGCCGGAGCAGCGGCCCCATTCTCATCCCCCGCATTATCCTCATCCCCGTCAGCATCCCCATTACGGTCTCCATCCTCACCCCTGGTCACATCCTCACCGCCGTCTCTAGCGCTGATGCTCTCCGCTCTGTCCCCATCACCTCTCCCCCGCCCCATGCCGCGGATTCAGCCCTCCCCATTCCGAGCCGGAAGAACGGCAAAGGTGCCCGGCACCAGTTTGACAGCCGGGTCGGCGTAGGGGCAGCCCGGCAGGGCCCGCCGCAGAGGCATTCACTCGCTCACTCACTCACTCACTCACTCACCCTGGAGGGGCCGGGCTCCGCGGGCCGGACTCCTCCGCCGGGTTCTCCGCTGCCTTCCCCTCTCAGCCAGCGGGCGGGACCCCGGCGGCGCGGCAGCCCTGCCCCTCGCCCCCCGGGGGGCCGCCGCCGCCCTGCCCCGCTGTGCCGCGCCGCGCCGTGCCGCGCCGTCGGAGCGCTCGGCGTTTAAATGCCCCCGACGCGGCGATCTATCAGCGGCAGGAGCCGGGAAAGTCCCGCAGGCGCCGCAGCCATTGGCTGCCGCCCCCCACGTGCCTCCCCGCTCGCGGTACCTTCGTGTCATTTTCCTCCCGGCCCCATGGAGGAAGTGGGAAAGTTGGCGCGGCCCCGCCGGACGCTGAAGACCCGGCGGCGGCGGCGTGACAGCGGCACGCTGCGAGGATGAGCTCCTTCCTCGAGTACCCCGTCCTCGGCGGCGAGGCGGGGGCCTGTGCCGCCCGCTCCTACCACCCTGAGCACGGAATTACAACTTTCCAGCCCTGCGCCGTCAGCGCCGGCAGCTGCAGCGGGGAGGACCGCTTCCTCGTGGGCCGCGGGGTGCCCCTCAGTCCCCACCGGCACCACCATCCCCCGGCCCAGCCTGCCTCCTACCAGCACCACGGCGGCCTGGGGGTGTCCTACGCGCATCCCGGCTGCCCCCCGACGTACGGCGCGCAGGGCTTCGGCGCCGCCTATGGCCCCTACGCTCTGGGGCAGGACGCCGAGCTGGGCGGCGGCTTCCCCCCCTGCGCGCCCGCCGTCTACTCGGGCAGCCTCTCCTCCGCCGCAGCGCAGCACCCGCACCAGGGCTACGCGGGGGGGCCCGCGCAGTACGTGCCCTCCCCGTACGGGCAGGAGCAGCAGAGCCTGCCCCTGGGCACCTACAACCATGCTCTCTCTCCCCTCCACGCCGGCCACCAGGACAACTCCCGCTCCCCCTCCGCCGACACCTCGCCGCCGGCGCAGACCTTCGACTGGATGAAAGTTAAAAGGAACCCCCCTAAAACAGGTCAGTGGCAGGCGGGAGCGGGGCAGCCCGGCCCGGTTCGCTCTGGCACCGCCGTCGGGGCGGCGGGGGGAGGCGGGTGCAGGTGCCCGCGGGGGCGGCTGGGTCTTGTGCCCTCAGCGCCGGGTGGGAGCCGGCGCCGGTTCTTCGGTCTCTCTCCCACCCCTCCCGCGGTCGTATTTCGTGTAATTCACAAAGCACTTCCCGAGTTTCCCCCGACACCGGGAGTTTAGCACCTCGCACCCCATCACTCACCCTGCCGGGGGTTCTCCCGTATCCCGAGGAATCCCTATCGCTCGGCCGCTGCGGGCGTATCGATTACGTAGCCTATAAATCATTTGCACTCGCTTAACGCTGCCTGTCTCCTCACAGGCAAGGCCGGCGAGTACGGCTTCGTGGGGCAGCCCAACACCGTCCGTACCAACTTCACTACCAAGCAGCTTACCGAATTGGAGAAAGAGTTCCACTTCAACAAGTACCTGACCCGGGCCAGGCGGGTGGAAATCGCAGCCTCCCTCCAGCTCAACGAGACGCAGGTGAAGATCTGGTTCCAGAACCGGCGGATGAAGCAGAAGAAGAGGGAGAAAGAGGGGCTGCTGCCCATCTCCCCCACCACTCCCACGGGCTGTGAGGAGAAGGCGGAGGACCCGTCGGAGAAGTGCTGCCCGTCGCCCTGCAGCGCCTCGCCCGCATCCTGCACCTCAGACCCGGGTCCCGCCACCAACTGAGCTCCCTCGAGCTGCGGTGCGCTCCGTCGGTCTGTCCGTTCGTCCGTCCGTTGGTCGGGCCCGGGGGCGTCGGCCCGGCCGCTCCTGGTCCCTGCCGCCGAGAGGTTTTATTTCGGTTCCCCCCTCCTCACCTCCTTGCCGGAGGAGTTGCGTTGGCACACGCGTGGGTTCTCCCTCCTCCCCGCAAGGATGTTCCTCTGAGTTTCACTGGCTGACAGACAGGTCATGGAGAGTACATAACCTCACGAAGAGATGCACTATGGCAAGTGTTTACACGACTTCTAGGACCTTCACCCTTTAATTTAATGTATACTTTGTTCGTGTCTATGAGTTTGTTGCTTGTAAATACTTTGTCCGAGAGATTTATCTTTTTACAGATTTTTCTAGAGAAGACGTTTAGATGATCAGGTGAAGCAGGGTGAGTGCATTCGCCAAACCAGACCCGCTTTTCTATCGGTCAGGCTGACGGCAGCATCAAGCAGACGTGTTAAGCTCCAGCAGATACCTCAAAGCGTAGCGCTATTTCCCAAAACGTGACAAACAAGGCTTCAATTGCACTAGGTTTTGTAAACCTTACCCTGTGTGCTCGTCCCTCCCTCCCCCATACAGCTGTGCTGGGCTGTGTCTGACAGAGGGACACTGCCGCCCCACAGACCTCACCTCTTCCTGTTTCCGTATCCCCCCTCCTTTAGCCTCGATGTCTTTTCGACCCACTCGTGAATGTGTCGGATGGCCAAATGAATGTATAACTTCTGTGGTTGGTGTCCGGGCCGCTGCATGCCGCCCCGTGTGTGCTGTACTCGGGACACGGAGCTCTGTCGGGCAGGAGCCGCGTCCCCCGACGTTGCGTACAATCACCAGGGCTCTGCGGTCCCCGCCGCTGGGACCCAGGGCAGGATTTACGGGTCCTTATGTCTGTAATAAATATATTCCGCTTTCAGGTATACCTCGTGTGTCTACCTCTGCGTGACGTCACTGGCACGTCACGGCTCAGCTCCCACGTTTTCCGCCGTTGGGCACTTCCGAGGGGAGAAGGGAGGAGGGTCCCAGCTTCATCCCCCCCGGCCTGCCCGGTCCGCCCCATAAACAAGAACCTTCCTCCTTTTCTATGCTCAAACAGCATTATTTTTAGAAAAAATATGTGGCCCTCCGCTGTAACTGGGAGGAATTTATGACCCCGATCTATTTCTGAAGCACAAACACGAGAGCTTCCTGGGTCAAGTGCTAACCTTTTCACCTCGGGATGGATGGTGACACTTACATAAACAGAGCACGCTTCAAAAGCAGAAACTGTCTTCGAGTCCTCTTTCCTCACGTCGCAGGCCCCTCGCAAGGGCTGCACATTTAATTACCGCGGGAATCGTGTCCCCCCCGCCCAGCGTTGCCACCCCGAAGGGCTGCCAAGGGATGGGGCGGGGGGGAGGGGATGCTCCCAGCCCGCTAGGTGCTCCCAGCCCGTTTCCAATCGCTGCCTTCGTATTTCTGGAGAAAGCCCAAACAAGTTATTGCGGGTAAATAGTGTGACATTTCCATGAGGTGCCAAAAGCATAGAGGTCGGGGAGGGGGACAGTGGGTGCCGGGGGGTGCCCGGAGCTCCCGCTGCCTCTGGAAGCTCCACGCATGACACCGCCTGACACGACACAGCTGCGGGGCAGCGCTGCCAGAGCGGCTCCGCTGTGCGGGATCGCCGGGAGCCAATGAAACGCTCTTCACTTCGGTGTCAAAAGAAACAAGCCCCGATCTGCAGGCGCGGCGGCCATATCAAGAGCAGCTATCTGCGAGGCAGCGGGGCTGTCTCCAAAGGCTCCCGCCAGCGCTGCCTCGATTTCTTTCATTTCCCAGCCTGCCATATACTTTACCTTTTGTTTATTAGTGTAAAGCCACAAAGCAAACCAGATGGCCTTCTTCCAGAGACTTGGATGTGTTAAAGTGGCATTTGCATGCCAATGAGGGTATTTCAATATCGAAATCTGGATCTAAACATTGCTGGAATCCGGATCTGAGAGCCGGCTCCCCCGATGCTGACTCAATGCGTTGGGAAGAGAGCTCATAAATTACAGCCTAAATGTGGGACGGGACACACGGCAGTGCGTCCGTCTGCGCGGAGCTGGGACAACAGAGCTTCCCCTCCTTCCGAGCCAAACCCCATGCTTTAACTTTTTTTTTCGCTTTATCATTTTTTTTTTTTTTATTTTTTTTTTTTTTTTTTCATCAGCCACGAACGATTTAAATCTGACACCCCCAACCTTCCCAACCCTAACTCATTTCGATATTTTTATTGTTATCATTTCGATACGATCAAGACCTCAGTGCTGCCGGTGGGGAAAGAAGGAACGAGTTTCTGGTACAGAAATACCTCAACGAGCAGAGCACGAGTTGGCCCAAGGGAACAATCAGCTGTCCTTCGGAATGAGGGGAACCTTTTGTTTTTACACCCGATTTTTTTCCCCTATTTTTCTCTCTTGAGTGTCTGGGAAACAAACAAGCAAGCAAACAAACCACACACACACACACACACAAAAAAAAAAAAAAAAACAAAAAACCAAAACACCAAAACAAACAAACAAAAAAACCCTACACCCCCCAAAACAACAACAACTGCAACAACCAAAAAAAAAAAAACAAAAACCCAACTCACAAAAAAATCTCCCTCACCAACCATCCCAACTCAAACCGCGTTCGAATGTCAAATGGAGTTTAGCATCCTCCTATCATACTTAAGGCCATTTCTACTGTTCACCTTTAAAGTTTACTTTTGGAGGCTATTGAGATGCTTTGGTGTTTTCCTCTGGGGCAATCAGATTGAAAGCGATCAATATTTACTCAGTCTGAAAGGGCTGTTGAAAAGGCAGCTAACAACAAACTGCTTAGCTGCTCTCCCCTCTTTAATCTCAGGTTCACCGAAAGTTCAGGCAGAAATGAATTCAGTGATGGGTCACTTTAGAATAAGCCCCAGTGGTTAATCTCACTGCCTCGCTAAAGGCAACAATCGCAGAGCCATCCCTCTCTCTCCGTCCCTCTCTCGGTCTCCCCTGCGGCGGTAATTCCCTCTCCTTTTTGCTCGGTCGTTCCGCGGTGTCCCGGAGATACGCACCGGGCTGCGGGGAACCGTCCCGCAGGGGACGCGGGGAGTCCCAGGGGCAGGGCGAGATGCTGGGAGCTTCTCCCCGGCAGCGGCAGGGTCAGCTGGAGGAGCCTCGTCCCCTTCTCCGTTCTCGGTGGGAATACATAATAATGATAATAAATCTGGCCATGAGAAGAAGAAATCTGGGCAAAACGCGCTGGATGTCGCTACTAATTGTAGGAAATCTTCGAAGGCCAGAGATCACGCAGATTAGTCACTGCATCACCGCATGCTTAACGGGGGTTTGTTAGCACCTCTCTAACGGGAGCTCACGTTCGGGCCGGAGAGGCGAGCAGGTTTCCCCCCGCACATCGCCCCTCAGCCCACCTCCCCCAGCGCCCCCCCAGAGCACCGGGGCGCTGCGGGAGTCTTGCGGGAGCGGAGGCGGCTCCGGAGCTGCCGGGGGGGCTCCATGCTGGGCGGCAGCGCCGGGAGTGCGCCGGTACGGGGCTGCTCCTCCGCCCGCTCACATTAGGGGAATTGAATCCTTTCGGAGGATTTCTCTCTTTAGCTTCCTTGCTTGTCTTCCTGAAGATTAGTTCTGTGCCAGCTCCTTAAACTACAGGAGAAAAAAACCCAAAAGAACAAAAAACCCCCCACAGAAATAACCAAATGGATAATATTTAATTAAATAGCAAAATAATATCTAAAATGATCACAAATATTTCTTCATAGCTTTCTTCTTCCCCTCTCCTTCCTCCCTTTTTCCCTTCCAAGCCAAACATTCCCGTTCTCCCCCAGGCACACCATTTGGCCGACTCGCGCTGTTAACATTATTCTTTTACGGTTTATGTGTCAAAAAATATTACAGGTCACAGTTACTCCTGTTTCAGGAACAGAAAGACCATTGGAATCAATGGGAGCCTCTGGGAAGAAAGTTCCGAAGAACTCGGGGCCAAACTGTTGATTCTAATCATGTGAGGAGCCCCATTTACCGTGCAACCACCAAAAAAATGACGTATTTTAGTAATACGAGCAGAAATCGGCCCGGAAGAATAGCTTCCGCGCCATTTTTTTCTTCTTTTTCCTTTTTTTTTTTTTTTTTTTTTTTTTTTTTTTTTTTTTTTTTTTTTTTCTTTTCTTTTTTTTTTTTTTCTTTTTTAATGGGGCAGTGCCATATTCGAAGCATTTGTTCCACATGGAAAATGTTTCAGCCATTACTTTCACAATTCTTTTGGCTTTCCGATCTTCTTTTCTTGAAAGTTCCTGTCTCGTGATGTGAAATGGCCACCGGTGATTCTTATGAAAATGTGACCAAATGATGATCGACCTCTCTTAGGGTGAAAACAACGGGCGCTTCGCGGTTTTTGAGTGGGTCCGGTTTATAAACACAAAGCCAACGCGTTGCCAAAAATAAATAAGTAAATGAATAATAAAAACCATAAATCAAACGAAACAAATACAAGACCAAAGGAGAGCAGAACGGGAGCAGCGGGGGGGACAGGAGGCCAGCCGCAGCCCTAAACTTTCGCCTCCGCTCTCATCGGTGTAAGACGCGGTGCAGAAGGGGGTTGGGAAACAGAGGGGCTCACGGTGCGCTCCGCTCGGAACAGCTGTAGGAGGTGTCGGAGCGGCGGGGAGCAGCACGACCCCAACCCCGGCCCGGCTTCCCCGATGGGGAGGGCGGTATCTGCGTCCCACCCGCTCGGCTGTGCGAAGGTCTGAGGGGTACTGCGTAATTGCAGCCCGGGCTGTAAGCCGGCCAGAGGAAAACCAAGTCAAAACCCAGTAATAAGCTATCGATTATTAAAAAAAAAAAAAAGAAAAAAAAAGAAAAAAAAAGAAAAGAAATAAATCCCAGGAAATATCTACTTTGATGGAATGCTTGGCTAAGGAGTTTTGGAGGGATCGATCGCATTCGCAGCTGTCCTCGGTTTTGATCTTCGGGAAATGACTAATAAAAGGAAAATTCGTTGTGTGCACTGCGACAGTAACTGAGGGGAGACGGCGGAGGGGCCGGAGCGCTCAGCTCCGCTCTGGGCAGGGCCGGGGTGAGGCGGTCCCGGCGGCTGCACCGGGAGCGTGCGGGGCTGCGAGAGCTGAGCCGAACCCCGGCGGCTGTCCGCGCCCGAGTGGCACCGCAGCGCTGAGCGGAGGGCATCGCTGCCGATCTGCTTTGTCTATTAATACAGCTCTCACCAGTCCCGGATAACCTCCCTCCCTTTCTGTCAACACCCGGGAGCCCCGGCCCGGACTAGGGGAAGAGGGATGGGAGCTGCCACCGGGGTCCTGTAGCAAGGGGGTGCCCCTTTTAGGGGGTTCGTGGTGACAGATGTTGATGTTTCTAGGGAGCTCGGTAAACAAAAAGTTGGACTGGACTTCTTCATAGCCCATGTGGTTTTCATCATTCCCAGTCAGGCTCAGACCAAAGGCAGGAGCTTCCCTCTTCACACTCCTCATCCCCTCTCATCTTCAGCAGTCACTCAGCTCCGGTGACATGGAATAAAGAGCAGAGAAAACACAGGAGGCCGGGTTCGTTAGGAAATGAGAAGAGACGGGACGAGGATGAGGCTGGAGAGGGGAACAGGGCAGCGGGAATCTCCCGACTGCTGCCTAGCGGTGGGCACTCAGGTGCAAAGCACAGCTGTGCACAACAGACTTCATCTGGGGACACATCGGAGAGTTGAAGTGAGAGCCAGAGAGTGCAGCTCAGGTTTCCCTCCGGCTTTGTAAAACGGTGAAGGTTATGGAAGTCATGAGGGTAGGGATTTCCATGCAGTTTTAGTTGAAACTCCTTAGTAACAAAAAACCTTTTTAAAATTTTGACTGGTGCACCAGGTCGACAAACTCATGTGCAAAATGTCAGTTCCATTGGAAATGCTATGCAAGCTTCATTTTATTTTCTTAGCTTAGTTGTATAATATTCCCTGCAATCTTCAACAAAGAAAGAGACTTCACCAAACTGGGCTATTTTGGAAGAAATACCTGCCCAATTGCACTGTAATACCAGTGGACTCCTGGATGGTTCTGGGGATGGATGGATCATAAAACAAAGTGCATTGATTGGGGTAGTTTGTGTTCCTCATGCTGTGCTGGGGAAAAAAATATTTAAAAAATTGCACTGTCTAGGCACTGAAAGGTGATCCCATTTGAGCTGAGCCATCGAAAAGCCATGCATATTTCACTGTGCAGAGACGTTATCTTGAAGGAACACTCCTTCTAGCAAACAGCATTAGCATGAACGATATGTTTAGTCATGAAGGTGGGCATTGCAGGCAACTAAGACCCCAGGGGGCTTTGCAGTTCATTACATTTTCAGTCTCCTCCTCTATGTATTTCAGTTTTGCACTTCTGACAATGCTAGGAGACCAGGCAATGATGACACAAAAAGGGCTGGAGAAGACCTGTATGTTGGTCAGAAGAGGAAGAGGATAAAGATGAAAGTAAATCCCAGCTCCCACTGCATGCATGTGAATGTGTATGCTCCCTCAGAATTTAGGTTAATTTAATGAGACATTACCATAGCTTCTTACAAGTCAGCTCCCATAGTAAATGATTTAATGTCAGCAGAGGCTTGTACCTGGCCCCGTGCATACATCGATCTTGTGTTGGACCTACCATGGCCCATTGCCCATGGAGATTTGGCTCACCTGAGCTTCAGGTCTGCAAATCAGAAGATTAGGCCCACTGAACCTAGTAATCCATCAGTAAAGATAACTTTTCTCTTTTCAGATTATATGTTTCTTACCCTGGGGTTCTGAATGCCACAGTAAGGCTCACAAGGAAAATAGATAAAAAACACTGACAATTCTGCTGGGACTCAGAGCTCTAACGATTGCAAAGCAGACAAGTGGATCTGGAAAACCAGATAGCCTCAATGAAACCACCTTTTTGAGCACAGAACAGTGATGTGTTTTGGAAACAGTTGACCATGAAGGTTGCCTCTATTTTCACCAGGGCTGAAAAGAAAGAGTCATGATCATTTCAGTGGGCTCTGAACCGGGCTGTAACTTTAGGCTCCTTACTGAACAACAAGCAAAAATCCATCCTCTGCTTTCCACTGAGAAGGCAGAAGGGCAGGCTGCAGACCGAAGCAATGAAAACCCAACACGCAACATTTGGTCAGATCCTCAGTTCTTTTGCATTATAGTTGTGATCTGCCTCTGGGGATCCTGCTTGTGAAAATGGAAGGTAAAGAACTTAAAAGGTTTTCTACCACTAGAAAGAACAGTTTTCGTCCCTCTGACCAGTATGTGTGAATCAAAAGAAGTGCAAATCATTAAGGCTTAGATGGAAATCTTATGCACAGCCTTAGCTATGAGCTTGTTGAGAGGGTTCTTTACTAACCAGCCTTAACCACGGTTGAACATAGAACATAAAATGGGACCCCTCATTCCGCAGATCTCACATATTATAACTGGCATAGTTTTGCCCTAAAAATACTGCAGGTTTTATTTTTTTTTCCTGAGCAACTACTTTTTCAGTGTGACATTTTACGATTTAAAAGAAGTGAAAATCAGTCACCTCATATGCAGCATTTAAAGTAACAGTGAGCCCATGTTAACATTGATTTCTGTCTGTACGTTTCCTTCTCCCTCTCTGTAAAACTTATGTACTCCATTGATACAATACTACCCACTCTGATAATAAATCTGTTGTTTAAAACTAGGATGCTGCCATTTCCTTTTCCATGTAATTTATAGTTCTATTGATTGCAAAGCTCTGCTTCTCTATTTCCCCCTGTTGTATTAAAAATGAGTTCTAATTGCAAGGCAAATGATATTTGGTCAAAGCACCTCTCAGAGTGTTTTAACTGTGGCTGAGGAGATTTAATTTGATTAATAGAGAAATGAAAGCCTCGAACATCTTAAATGATAATTTTCAGCCTAGAGAAAGAGAGACAAGCGAAGAAGGGAGGTTAATGGAGCTGGGGAAAGCTTTCATAGATCAGCATGAGCAGATGTTCTTTTGCTTTTCTGTCAACAATTCTGGTTTGTTGTGCATAGAGAAAAACAAGCTTTTCAACTCTCACCATGATTTCAGCCTGTTGCCAGCTTTGCTTGCCTGCAGGATATCTGCTTATCTAGCAAGAGCAGGATCAGGCCTCCTCCCCTTTGGTCTAGAAGCAAAACAACCTTTCACAAGGGCTGCAAAAATTGTCACACTCCTCCTCCTCTGCACATACATTTTTCAGTCCTTAGATCTTTATTTCATAAAATTCCTCTTAGACATAGGAACCTCCCCCCCCCCAAAAAAAAACCACCAAAAAACACACAAAAAAACAAACCAACATCAGGAGATGAATGGAAAAGCTGAGAAATATTAACTGCATTCAGGTGTGCATTTACTGAGAGGAGAAAACAGGAGCTCCTTCCTCGAGGGCAGCACACGCGTTTGGTTCCACAGCTGTACAGGGTCCTCTGTAGCATGGTGCCTTATTCCAATGAGGTGTTTTGTCAGAAAAAGAGTAGTAGAAGCAGCCCCAGAATCACTATCTGTGTTGTAGATGGTATCTGATCTCAAAGAGAAGAGGGAGAGAGGAATGAAGCCCGTCAGCATCCCTTCTTGGAAACACACCTGCCTGCAGTGAGTCTGTCCCACAGCAGGTGTGGTGCTCTGCTCCCATGACCCTGCCAGCCCAAGCTCAGACGTTCCTTCAGCTGCCACGTGTGAAGGTCCTTGTGGTTGTGAGTAGGAGTACGTGTGCTAAGCCAGAATGTCACTACTGAAAATACCTTCTCCTGACTACTCTAGGTACACTTGAAGAGTGAAGAGCTGCATAAGTTCTTAGCAGAAGAAAGGAGGGGTAAGAGTTCCTCTCTGCATACACCTTACACTTGTATTTGAAAGAATTTTGGGGAAGAATAAAAAAAAAGAAGGTTCATCTTTACATTTCCCATATGTTTATCTACATCTTTAAGACAAGCTCTTTAAGATCGTCATTGGTGCTCCAAGTCTTGGCAGCACATGATGAGCTTACATCCTCCAGCCTGCACACTTGGAGCAGTGCTTCTATTGCTTTTATTCATGTTAGGATGAGGGTGGCCAAAAGGGCAAAGCTAGTGTGGGGCAAGAAGAGGGAAAATCCTTTTCCTTCCATTCCCCTTCTCTCCTTCCCTCCTTCCCTCCTCCCTCCCTTTCTCTCTCACTCTTCCCCCTTCCCTTCCTCCTTTCAGACAACCTGAAACCTTACTCTTGTTGGCCAGGTGCGAATATGAGAAGTGTATACCTCCATTTCCCTTCTGGAAGGCCCCCAAAATTTATACTGGGGTGTGTGGGGAGGAAAGGGGATGTACTACTTCCCCAGATTTCTAACCACCTTTTCAGTGTGGGGATTTAAAATTAGGCTTCGCTCTGAGCAAAGGTAACTGTTGAAAGGAAGGATGGTGTTTTATTCCCATTTGATGCTGGTGGTTTGCTTTTGATTTCAAGAGTTCCCTCATTTCCTTCATCCCAAGATGCACAGGCTCAGACTGTTGCTGCAGGGGAAAATAGATTTTTTTTCTTATCACAAAGGTTTTTTTTTTTTTTTTTTTTTTTAGCAGTTGCCTCCTTTTCTACCATCTTTTCTTCTGCTTTAATATCTTTAATAAGTGCTACCAGCTGTCTGCACGCTTGGTGTTACATGTTGTGAACAGGGCTGAGTTTCTAAGGGTCTGGGATGGTGTTGTTTACTATTAGGCATAATGGAGATTGTTGTTTTTGCCTGAGGCAGGTGGGCTGTGGCTGAAGCATGCACAGAAATGCAGAACATGTGCTGCTCTGAGCTATCTGCTTCTCTGCTAAGAGGAGGCTGAGCTGCAGCACTTGCTTAGTATGCAGGGACTCCTTCTCCTGCCATTCCCTGGCCCCTTGCATGCTTAACCTTAGAGAGAAAGGCACAGCATATTGTGATGCTGCTACCCGGTCGAAAGACACTATCAATTTTAGAAGTGATAGGTGCATGTCAGAATCAGCATAATTAACTGGAATGACAATCCTGTTAAATGTGTTCCTGCCATTGCACTGGCAATAAAGCATGTGTAAATTTACAATTAAGGCCTGTCTTTCTTCTGTACCTTGGAGACTGGTGACAAACATTAAGAAGTTGTATGGCATCGGGAGTTGAAGGGAGGTATTTATCACAATAAAAACATCAGGTGATGCATTTCCCAGATTATCAGACCTACTTATTCAGATCTTCTTTTTGCTGGAAATTTCAGGCTGAGTATTATATTTCTGATCTGAAAGGTGATATTTCACTTTCTGGGTTTCTGTTTTCATTTGCAAGATGGATGAGAACACTCCTGTTCAGCCACCTTGCAAAAAGATGTTTGAAATAATCCTCATTCCGCATTACACATAGGGCTGTACTTTCTTTACATTGATTGTGTTGGGCTTAGTGGATCCAAAGAGAAATTTTCAGGGATGCTACAAGGTATTTCCCTACATTGCACAGAGGTGCTCCAGCTCCTGCTCTGGCAGCTGCTGGAAAGCATCAGCATAAGCGAGATAAAGGTGATTTAAAGCGTGTCTGTGAGTCAGGCGGTGAACTGACAGCCATCTTTAACCAGCCTGACCCTGGGATGACCCTGAGCTCAGCTGGTTGTGAGATAGTTGGGTCTATTATGGGACAAAGGATCATATGTCTGACAGGATGCAGGGAACACATTATGGGATCACAGCTGAGTAGCAGCGCAAGACATAATGTGCATTTATTTGATGAACAACACAAGCAAACCTTGCCAAGAAAATGTAATTTCAACTATTTTGTTTATTCTGAGCCAATCTCTTTCTGTCGCCTATTTCAAGAAATTCATATTTGTTAGATTTTTCTCTTCCAGGAATGAAACAGATGATCGTGCTAGAGAAATTTATAAAGCTTGTAGAATGCATGCTGATAAATTCATATAATGGACTTGCACATTTCTATCGTATTTCCTGCTTCCCATGTGGGCTCAATCTGCATCTATTCCACATTAGATTTCTAACATCTTCGCCTAAAACCACATATAATTTGGTCAAGCAAGGATGAGAATGTCAGAATGAATGTAATAGTAAGATAGAGAGAAAGCCATAAGGTTGAAACTGCATGGTGAGAATCTGCACTCATGGGCAGTGCCAGAAGACTGAAATTTGGTGTGACAAGCTTCTCAGGAAGGCAAAATATCCAGGTACCTTTCCATGCTGAACTCCATTCACATCTAGTCTTAGGGATAGGATACTGTAACAAGAAATTCAATATTCTCCATTTAATCATGGGAGAAAGGCTGATAGATATAAGGGCAGTGATAATCTATAACCTCACACACACACACAAGATTAGCTTTACCTGCTCCACTGTAGATCTCACTGTATGCCACAAGGAAGAGAAACTACTGTGTTAAGGCTGTGGGAGCTGAGGGCAGGGATAGACTGGGCTTGACAAGGCACTTGGAGTTGTAGGATATTGGGTACTTGGTGCTCCAGATGCAGTGTTCTGAACCCTGGGGGGTGCAGCGGTGCATGGCTTGTCATCACCACCAGTAAATGAAAGCTGAGTGTCTGGTAATATCCACCACGGTAACACCCACAGCTCCTGCTGTATTGTGTGGAAGAGATGGGAGCATGGTGCCCATTTGAGGATATCTTCTGATCCCCTGCCATGAAGGCAGAACTGCGTCTACTGGAGTTGCAGGTGATACTGAGCCCCAGTCCCTCACTGCCTGTGGTCTTGCTACACAGAGCAGGAGGCAGATAGCATAAGGAAAATCGAGAATTAACTCTGTCATTCCCCACTGTCCCCTGGCCTGTGTGTCAGGGTGAGGAGGACAGTGGGATGAAGCATCTCACTGTGGGCAAAGTCGAGAGCAGCTTTTCACCTTCAACAGCTTCCGAGGGGATAAGGGGGTTAATCTGCATCCCAGGCCTCATTGTCAGCAACCATGCATCCTATTGCTCCAGGCAAAACTGAATCTGGCTTGGAGTCCTGTACAAACAGCTCACTCTTTGCAGAACTGCTGTGCTGATGACCTCTCCTAATATATGACTGGTTTATATGTGGGCTGATTGCTTCCAAAGGGGAAACAACACAAAGTGATTCAACGTGACCTCATTAGCTCAGCTCACACTGGTAAATGGATGGCCACCATTAGGAAAGCTCTGTTGTGGCAGCACTTCCATCGTATTACCTGTGGATAGTATCATAATCTTGCTATAACCTGCTGCAAAGATTTATGCACTATGCTAACTTGCACACTACAGCTGCTTTCTGTCTTATAAATATTGACTTCTGTGCCAAAAACAACAACTTGGTACAACAGGAATTAATCTTTTGCTTGACTGATGCATCTTCGCAGGCCAGTTTGTCTTTAGCAAATAGAGCTCAAGAGAGTTCTATGATTTAGAAAAATACCTTATAAGTTGATCTGAAATATAGGCTGTGATAAGCAGAGGCATCATTAAAGCGACACAGGGGCTATATTTTGCCTTCTAGATTTTGCTAACTGTACCATCTGTTTGTCATCTCAGCTTATGTGAAATTTTAAAGAAATTGCCAGACCCTGTGACCTGAATCTTTTCTATATTTCACAATTTCTCTGATAATTTATTTTTCATGCTACACAACTGCTTTAAATTCATGTGATTTTTAATAAAAAATAATCATTGGAGGAGCTGATTTATCAGAACACTTACAGATGTTATACTTTTTGTCCTCAGGTACAGCACTGCAATGCCAGGGAAGAAAAGCCCATCCCCTGCCTGGTGCTGGACACTAGGGTGAACTCACAGTATTGCAGGATTCTGGAGCTGACAGCAAATAGCAGCTCATGGACTCAAGGTGTTAAAAAGATTACAAGACAGAACATCTCATACAAGACAGCTCATCTTATTCAAGATTCTTGTAGGAAGATTTTTGCACTGTGATTACTGAACAAAGATATTTTTCTGCGCAAAAGAACCATTTAAGGTATTGGACCTGAAGATGAACTTACTGTGTTTTGACAATGGCCCTTTACTGAAGTTTGAATTTCCAGGGCTCCAATTACACATATTTTTGTAAGCCTGTTCATACTACACATGAGACTGAGAGAAAGCAAATGCTCCCTGCTGGGGTGGAATTTTTGACTTGACTGTTCTCTTAGTGTTCATGTAAAAGTCAGAGAAGCACTGTGGTTTTGGACCATATCAACTCATACCACATACTGTGATCTTATACTCTACAGGCCAGATATGACTGACTTACAGCTCAGTTTTCATTTGGACTGAGACTTGATTCTTCAGTATTTTTAATGAAGCACACTTGCATGTACCCTGGGTAGGCAGGCTGGCGGGAAGACATCTCTGGGATTAAATCACGCTCCCACAATGGAGCCAGTCACTAGGTTGTCTCAAGTCCTATCTAGGCAACTGCTTGTTTTGTGCTATGCAATGATGATGCCTTCAGGGCCACTAGCTCATGCTGTCTCACCAAAACTCTCCTTTAGATGAATGTCCATGGGTGAAACCTTTTGCAAGTGAAGGAATTAAATGTCACACCTTTGCTCCATATACATGTCCACGTCAGACACTGTTTTGTCAGACTGCAAGTCTGCTGCCATCTGTCACGTGGCCAACACAGGCAGAATATCAGTGAGAAGGTTCAGCTTATACTACCATGCCACCAACATCCACCTCTGACGTCATCTGCTGACATAATGAAATAGCAGATACTGCTTTCAGTGCAGCCCTCATATAAGGCTTCAGTTTCTCCAGAAAAAAACAACGAAGGAAAATACTGTAAGCACATAAAATATATAAACTGATAGTACTTCACAAAGCTTACTTGTTATGTAGTGAAATTAAGCATTTGAGTTTTAATTTTGATAAGCTATTAGCTTTTTTTTTTTTGTAGTTCATTTCCATGCTTGCTCAGTGCATAAGAACTTGGGTAAGTACCACATTTCCACCAGCTGAACTTTATGGCAATCCCAGAGATTAAATTTTAAAATTTTATGATGCTTATTAATAGGAAATAGATATGCCTATGTGCTTAAAATTATGGTGCAGAGTATCTTCAAACGAGAACTGCTTTGAAATCTTTCCACTGGAGATAGCAAGGTAAGGTAAATTAAGATGGAATTTTAAGGTTCGTCTGTTTAAGGGTCTTTCTAATGCAAATACTCTTACATGAGATGAGCATTTTTTTGGTGTTTAAGCCTCCTAAAAAACAACTGAACTGATTAAAATCTCTTTCAATCAATGGTAAGTGTAATCAGTGGAAAAATTCTTCAATAGAACTGTGAAAACATTAATTGAGAATTCAATTTCTCTCATGATTATAAGCTCTATAGTCAGTTGATTACTTGAGGAGTATGAATAGGTTCATTCACAGTAAAATGCACATAATTCAGGTATTTTTTTAAAATACATAGATCCAAATCATGGCAATGGTAAGGTTAAATTAAAAAAAAAGGAAAAGAAATTCCATGGCTGGAATATTTAAGTGGGTCATAGCTAGACACAGGTCTTCTGTAACAGCCTGAGAAACTGTGCATCTAATTACAAATACATCAAAGCACAGATGTGATCTTCAGTAAATACATGTTCATACATGTATCTTCCTGGATTTACATGAAGCAAACAAACGTGTCTTGAACTCTAGGAATGATTTATACATGGAAAGTCATATGGGATGTAGTTTAGAAGTGCTGAGTCCCAGACTTCAGATTGCAAGGAAAGAAATCTTACGATAATTTGGTCTTAATTTTGAATCTAAACATATGAAGGAGAGGATATTTGTTTCTTTGTTTAGCACCTTCCACAAAGGGGATGTCAATCAACACCACAGAAGTAATTCTTGTTGTTTTGGTACTGAAGGGCAAACCGAAAAGTGGCACTTGAGAAGCCTTGCTAATCTGCAGTACAACAGTCACCAGTAGCAGCTGTAGCTGAAGATCCAGGACTGGCCATATTGCAGTAACAATTGCTCCTTCCTACGTATATAAATATAGGCATGGGCTTTACTTTGGATTTTTAGAATCAGAGTCTAGCTATGAGAAGCTGTCCTACTTCAGGCTCTGCTGAGTTCTCAAGTAGCAGATAATCCAAGACTTGAGACAACATTGCTACTAGACTTCAGAGTTCATGTTCTACGAGCCTTGCAGGTTTCTCGAAGAGTCCTCTTGGGCTGGGAGTTGTCCAATAGAGAGCAGATGAGGTGAGAATCCATGGGCTGGAGATTCCACGGGCATTCACTTAGAAGGGAAAGGGGAGTTCTTTCCTTTTCTCACGTCCCATCTCTGCTTTCCTTCCCTTGTATTGTGCTCTTGTATACACTGTGAAGTGAGCTTGAATGAGACAAAGGAAGATAGCAAAAAGTGTAGGGGGGATCTTGTCTTGAGCTCTGCTCTGAAAAAAGCTGACATTTGATTTCACTGGAGGCCCGGGTTCTGCAGAGTGAAATGAAAAGGGTCAGGAACCACGTTTCTTCCAGAGCTGGGAAAGGCACTCTTTTTCTCCAAGGTTTCAAGTTCTTGTAAATTCCTCCCAAACTTCTCTAGAGCTGAAAGCTTTGATGCTCCTCATAAAAGACCTTTTTTTTTCTTCTGAAAGTTTGAGGAAAATTCTCTGATTCAACTTTAAGTCACAAAAGAGTGAGACAGTGAGTTTTTTTTTTTCAAACTACAACTTGGAAAGAAGCAAGCAAACAAACAAAACTGAAAACTGAGAGAAGGAAGGCTAATCTTGATGCCTGCATGTTCTCCCATGAAGGCCAATATCCTAGCCAAGTTGTACTCCCACGAAATTAGAGGAAGGTTGTGCACAGGAAAATTGTGAATAAAACCTCATGTTTGAAAAACACATTGTTGAGAAACAACTACTGGGTATGCATTGGAAACTATCCCTTTGAGAAACACAAACAAATGACAACCCTTCAGTATGACGATGTGGGATGTGGAGAAGAGCTGTGTATGTCATGTGGTTGGTCCCACCGGAGCCTGGTGGTTGTGGAGAATTTGTCAATGCCTGCAGATGTGCGCCTCAGACTTGAAGGGACTCATCATCCCTATGCAGTTTTCAGCCTATTTGGAAACCAATTCAAGCACTGAACTTTTTAAACTGTCATCCAAGTTATTCTGAGAAATGTGTTTGCTATTGGTATTCACAACTAAATAGTTTATTTATTCACATCTAAATAGTAAGTTTGCAGCAAATATCCTACTGCTGCATTTCATCTTTATTTTAAAAATATGTTGATAAGGGACTTAAAATCAATTTCAATCCTCTAATGAATAAAAAAGATGTTGAATAAAGAGATGGTAGGAATACAGCTAAATTGTCAATTTAGGTTCATAGACACAGATGGACTTGTGCTACAGTGATCCAGCGGTGAGTGGATGCCTGCTTGATTGGGCTATGGAGTGCCCAGATACAGATGTGTTGTTAGCCTTGTATGGAACTGGCTGTTGTAACTTGGTAGTGTAGTAATAATACTGATGGGCCATCTAGACCTAGATCCTATTTCAAATTCAAGTATTTGTATTTCATAAATCAAGGTGTGTGGTTTTTTTTTTTTTTTTTTTTTTTTTTTTGTTTGGTTGTTTTATTTTGTTTTGTTTTGTTTTGTTTTTGTTCTAGCTGCAAAGTGCTAAGCATGTTCTGTTGGCCTGATTTTGTATGATGACAAATAAAAGCCTATAAAATAGCTGATGCCCTGAAATAATACCAGCAGGAATATGTAATGAAAGCAAAGTAATAGTGTTTACAAAATCAAGGCTTATCATGCTGTGTAAAGCAAGGCTCTTATTTCAGCTGCCTTTAAATCTGAGCTCCCCTCACTGGTTTTGTCTTAATAACAAGCACACATCTCACACTGGCAAATAGAGCAATCCCTATTGAGAATAATATGCCCGTTGCTGTCATAATGGATCTCTACTGACACATTTAACAGCTTGAAGGTATACACTTCAGACACTATAACTTATACTAATTAATCTTTATTACATCATTACTGCCTTATAAAAAAATTAAAAGCAGAATCTCTGCAAGAATTTTTCACTGATATTAATGAACATGCCAGACCATAATAAAGTTACAGGGAAACATTATTTTTACACAGAGATGCTCGAAGAACCTTGTGCCAACAGTGAGCGAATAAAGCCAGTCAACCAAAACTCTGTTCTCCGTTGTGGTAGAGTATAACTGCAGCGTGTTCTTATCTGCCATTGAGTTATGGGTGTCTGTGTTTAGAATTCAGAGGATTACTGAAGAGATTATCTGATCTGTCAATCACACTGATATCTTGATGGGTTGGAATACTGCTCCAGATTTAGCATAGTGTCTTTGTTCTAACGTTCATTCTGGATGTCATGGTTAACCAACATCTTCATTATGTATAATAAACAATCACTCCAACGGCTTATTATTGCAATGCAGGTCTCAGTAGTGTCATGTAAGCTAAGTCCATTGCAGGGAGTCGCTGAGAGCTGCAGGTCTCACTGAAGGACTGCCGCAGTAACAAATTCAGTAAGCCTCACCCACAACAAGTTGAATGAATCTTATTCTTGCCTGCTTTGGAAAATAAGCGTGCTCAGGCTTGACTAGGAGATTTAGGCGACCATATAGAAAGTCTGGGTACAGTGAGCACAGTTGTGGAAAGGAATTGGCCACAGAAGCTAAGTAACTGAAGTTGAAGTAATCTGCATTTCTCCACTGCTGCTGCTACAGTGATGCTTAAGGTGAAGAGAAGAAGCTTCAGTGTAGCCAGTTGAAAACAACTTCTTTCATTAACATGGCACCCTGTTGTCTGGTAGAACCTCGAGGTTTTGCACAGCTCTATTGGCATCTGAGTTAATAGACTAATGCATCACCAAGTTCACCCCTCTTCGTTGCCTCATCCTTTCTGCATTCCTACGACTTTTTGTTCTCATCCCTCTATCTGTTTGTTTGTCTCACAAGAGGAGCATTTTGGTGAGGAGAGAAGGTTTTCCGAGGAGGGACAGACACTCCGCTCCATTAGCATACCTGAACATTATTAGTACAGGATAAATGGCATTTTGCACCAACAACTATGTAAGATTGCTTGGACATAAAGAAGATGAGGTGTAACAAAAGCAGGCACCAAAGAAAGGACATACAGATAGTCTCCTAAGCCCAGAAAAAAATATCTGATAAGAGCAAGCAGTTTCAGCATAGCACTTCTTCATTTGCATGCTTTAGATTTCTTCAGCTTGTTATCAGTACTGCTTAGGCAACTCTAGGTCTAAAACAACTGAAAGATCTAACCTGATTCCAACATGAAAGCCTTCTGTAGTGGCAGCTGCCAGGGCTGACTGTTCTCCATCACAGCCTGGAGTGGAATTGCAGCAGTATGGTGATTGTGTGCTATCAGTGCCCCCTTGTAACTGCGGAAGAAGGGAATGTCACTAAATCAGCTGGATCCCTTAAAACATGGCATTGCTGAGGGAAGATGGTTTCACCAAAAATTTGTAACTATAGGGTGCAGCTCCACCTATAAGGCTTCATCAGCATAGAAGGTGAGGGATGAGTTTCAAAGGGATGTTCTAAAATGTCTGGGTGCTCACTTTTGCAGCAATACAAACTCATCTGCACTTTGCACTGCACTGTCATCTAAAACTACAGATACCTAAAAATCAGCACCACTCTCTGCCTGGGCACTGAAAACAAACGCAATAGTTTTAGTGGTTAGTATATATGACATACTCCTCTTGTCTGCAGATGAACACAAAAAGGTAGGTATTGCAACATTTTCTGACACAGCTGAAGGCAGACAGTAAAAAAAGGACTAGATTTGCATGCAGACAGGGCTGCAAACTCACAGCTGGCCTAGCTGATGGGAGATAAAAGATTTCTGAGGAAGATCTGAGAAAATACCTCCAAGGACTAGAAAATACGAATCCCAGTAATTGCATCTTAAAATTCATGATCTTGTCTCTACATACCTCTATCTGTATGATGTGCGCTTGAGCATTTACTTCAGTATTACTCATGCGTATCCCAACAGAAAATGGAACTGGTCTGAAATGATCAGCTACACGGACACACGTGAGCATAGATACAGCCAGGTAATGGAAAAGCTGATAAGTTAGGTAAGATTTAGGAAGAAATATGGCCAAAATGCAACAAATTATTCTCAGTTAGCATTCAGTTAATGTTTTGGTGCATTGTTCTTAACGTGATCCTCATTAAACTTTTGCTAGCCGTGCCTGATATGTGTAACAAGTTCTCTGCAGCTGAGATGGAAGGTAATGATCTGCACATACAAACTGTGCTCTGTGACTTAAATGAAAGGAATAGGAGGGAGAGCTACAAAGTTTATTTCACCTCATTGCTACATTCCTGGCTCAGGAGGATGACTGGTGGAAGCTGAAAGATTCCCTCTGGTCCTTACAGTGGAGTTGGGCTGATTCAGTTTACAGTCTGCACATTTTGGGACAGATCTTTTCCTACCATAGAGTCGCTGAGGTCTACATATCAAAAAGTACTTCTAAACTGGATAGGAAAAAGCCTCCTGAGTTTCTTACTTTGGACTCAGTCTCATCAAACTGACAAAGTGACCTTGCATACACATTATCCAAAATGATGTGTATACCATGTTGTTCCCAGTTCAAAGAAAAGCAATCTGCTTTAAAAATAAAATGGTAGAAATTGGTAATTTAACGGCATGTAGCAAGCAGTTTTCAGCTTTCCCTGCTGTGAATCAAGTCTGTGTCTTCCTGCCTTAATCAGGATTTTATTTAAATGTTTCATTGTGCCACATGAAACAAAATTGGCAACTCATTCTCTTGCAAAGGGCTTCATTGTCTGTGGGTCCAGCTTGAAGCCTCTCAGCAGTGTTGGCAGAACTGTATTTTGCAGCCGTGACATGAGAGGACTGGGCTCATCCCAATGCTGGAGGAGAAGGGCAAAGGAAGGGCTGGAAGGGAGAAGAGTCCTCAAAAGCCAGACTTGTCCCTCTTAGAGCACTAGGGTGGGACATCTGCCACATTCCCCAGCTTGAATTTCCAGGGCTTTGCTGTAGGTAAAGCAGGGCTATTTTGCTGTTTCTACCCGTCATCTGCCCGAGGCAACTGTTGACTTTGCCAGCAGCAGTGCCAGCTGTGGTTGTTAGCTCGTCACATTGAATGTAGTGTGGAAGGCAGACCAAATTGAGAAGCCACTCTCAGCCGCAGTGGGAGAGAGATTTTGACTGGCAATGTGCCTTTGAAACTGCTAGTTTCCCCCAGTGAAAGGCTGGCTGTACTTGTTTTACTACTTTATGCGGGTATTAATTCCCCCTACTGCAGCACCACTGTGAAATGTGTGTCTTGACTTTGAACTTAAAGATCAGGATAAATTTTCCACCTCATCAGAGTCTGACTTACGTTGAGTAGGGCAAAAGGGAAGGAGACAGCATTAGTTTGACCCTGGATGTAATTTAGATCTACTGAAAGTGTCAGTCCATGGGTCTGTCATGCCCTCTCCTTGACAATCAGCCTTCCTATTGCACAGACATCACTCTTGCCTCTCAGCTATTCCTTGCCTGTTGCAGTCTCCCCTCCTGGATGGAAGCTTCCACTGCCCATTGCTTATTGTGAAGGTAAGGCTTGAATGAAGCAGAATTTGAATTCCAGAATTTCCATGACTTACCCACATTTGAGGAATGTGGCATTATGCAACCTTTTATTGGTTCTTACTCTTGCAACTTGCTGTTTTCAGATGCCAGTAAGAAAAGCTTGTCCTTGTCCTATACTGGTTGAAGTGGCTTTGTTGAGTTAGGACTGCATCAGCTTAACCAATACGATGTCCTAATCTTAAATGTGTGTACAAATTCTCAAATGAAATACAGAAAGTGCATGCAGTAACCTTGGGTGAGGCTTGCCAGTGTTACCAGAGAGGGGTAACAGTGCTTCCTTGGGGCCAGTGTAGCCTGGAGATACTGGAATAATGCAGTGGCCTCTGTGGCATCAGTTGTTTTGAATGCTTCAGATGAATGTCTGGCCTCCAGCTCTTCCAGTCAGCCCTCACTGGAGTGGTTTAGGGCAAGAAAGAATGACCCAAAGTGGGTGTTGAAAATATAGATCCTTCCTAAAGCTCTGGTATCACTTGCTATCAGTGCAGGTAAGAAGCATGGCTTGCCCTTAGGCTAGTGACTGCTGTGTCTTAGGAGCATTCTGAAGGTCAGAATTTTTTTGGAAGCAATCAGGTTGCTGCTGCTCTGGGGGCAGTCTGCAGGGAACTGCTGATCCTTCCTCCATGAACAACTCTTTGCCTTATGAAGTATTCTGTGATGAATATTTGAAACTCTTAGTTATGTTATTAAATACATAGGTTAAAGTAGTAATCATAGCTAATCACTGAAGGGAATAATTAGACACTTCTTGATGTCAGGTGACCATAGCACAGTAATACCCGTCTTGTCACATTTTATTGTCCAGTGACACGATGAAGGTTTTGAAGATAATTGAATGGCAGGCATTCACTAGCACAGTCTGTGATTAAATGAGCAAATAGCCTAACAAGCATGGTCAGGTACTGTGTGCATTTCAGCTGTTCATTTTGCTGAAGGCCAACAATTTATGCTACACCCAGTGGCTACTGACTCTCTTCAGACCAGGTACATGCAATAAAACTGGAATGTTAATGGAGCTGACTGCAAGGCCTTAAAGGAACTGTGTTCTTGCAGGTATTGGCTATGCCTTATTCTAAGCTGTTTCACTCTTGAATTTTAATTTAAACCAGACTAGTTGAAATGCTGATGGGAAGGAATTAATAAAATAGGCAACATGTTTTGACACATACTGAACATCCTCATTTCAAAGTGGAATCCATCTCTCAAATTTTCCTGCAGGCAAGATGACGTAGCAAATATTTTAAAGTAATGCCTGTGGCCTATGACAGAGGTACTGCACTAATAAATGTGGAAGAATGCCAGCTCTGTGGAAATATTGACAGGTCTGGTGTAAAATTCAGTTTTTCCAATACCACTCCAACTAAACAGAATGAATGGGACGTTAGACTCTCAGGGCTTGTGGCTGCAGGTACATTACTCACTAAACACCTTCCCAGCTATACAGTTAAGGAGCAAAGGCCGATGTTCTGCTTAAAACCACAAGCCTACCAGAACTTCTTCTGCAGCAGGTAAGCTTCTTGCTACCTGCAATATTAATTATTCATTATGTAAATAAATATTTTTATAACCTGTCCTGCTCCTCAATAACCAAAGTAGGCATCCTTCAAAATTGGGAACATCTCAAGGAGTAACTCCTCAGGAAATTGTTTAAATGTTATCTGTCTAAGCTCAGTTTCCCAAAGGTATTTATGGTGTAACTCTTCTGTGGCTAAATTTCCACCCAGGGCAGAAGGAAGCCAAATGCCCCTAAAGGATTTAGGTTTCCAGATATCATTCTGAATTTGACCTCTAGCATCTGTAAAGTCTCCTGTTGAGTGGCATAAAATGTTTCCTGCTCTCTAGAGATTAAGCATATTGGCTATCTACACTAATCCCCATCTGTCAAAGGAAAAAAAAAGAGAGACAGAGCGCTGAGATCAGTAGCTGGAAAACAAGTGTCTCTCCAGCATAACACACACTCACTGGACCTTCAAGCCAAGCTATGTTTGGAGGTTTGCCACATATTCTGTTTTCTCATGGACTGGATGTTGACAGCAGTTGAGATCCTCATATTGCCCAGACTCTCCTGACATGAGAACTGTACAGTGATTACAGATTAAGGGTGTTGGTTACATCTGTTTCAAGGCTGCTCCGCTCTCTCTGCTAACAAGCTGAACTGCCCCAGGCCAGTTCCCTGTTGTTTGTGGCTCTCCTACCTTTTCTCACACTTACTCACGAGGCAAAGCACAGATACTTGTTCTGCATGGAGCCTGACTGCCGAGCATATCCTTAGCAGCTCATGTCACCAGCTGGATCAGCTGGATTAGCAGACTAGGCTCTTGCAATGGATCCTCAGCCTTGGCAATAATGGCAGGAGGGACAGATATAGTCACTGTGAGTTTTGGATATGATTAAATGCATGCAGGCTTAGGAGTGCATGGCCCGCACAAGTCCATGTTTGATAGCTTTTGCCTGATGTTTTGACTTTTAAGCTCCCCTGAACATGATGGGGTCTATATTTTCACTGAAATTACACAGTCTCCTTGTACATATCCCCTTTCTAAAATTAAAATGAATAAAGAGACATCAGAAGCCTACACTCTTGCCCCTATCAAATGAGGGCATGAAGCAAAAAATAGAAAAGTAAGTGAATGAAGTTTAGAAAAATATGAAAGCAGAAATAATGTGGGAACCTACGGAGAGAAAATAGTATATGGAAGCTAATGATAAGTATGTAGGGTTATTCTTACATGAACCATTTATCTTTTTAAATACATTTAAAAAATAAAAACACCAAAAACTTGCAGGAAAGAGAAATCTACCTTGTGGCACAACCCAAAGGAGAGGAGAGCCCAGCAGGAGGGCCAGAAGCAGTTAATAGTGGTGCTCCACAGTCAGGTTGTGTAGCGTCAGCTTCTTTCTGCCTCTTCTTGCATTGTGTTTTGATAGCACTCCTGCAGAGAGGAGCAGAGTGCTGGTCAAGGAGGGGCTCACATACCTCCTGTGAGCTTCTCAGAGTACATTGTCACTGCAGCCCACTTGTCATCCGGTTATTACATTTGGGATGAAAGAAATGAGCCATTTAAGTGAACTTTTTCCATCTTTTCAACTCTCACTTTATTCGGGCCATCACAGCCAGGCAATATTGAGTTCTACACTCAGGAATATAATCTGTAGAAATCTTCTGTCCAATGGTAGTACCGGGACGTTTAACTGGGGCTTAATTTTGGGAACTCACTAGATGCCAGCTTATTTTAGCCTTGTTCTCTCCTGCATAGGATTAGAGTGCCTCTGCTGTCAAAATTACTAATAGACCCCTCAGGCAGAAACTGCTTCTCCTGTAATGATATGTACTGTACTACTTCACATCTGGAGTGCTGCAGGGCCACTCTTTTGGCTAACTCTCACTTTGTGGGGAAAGAGATGGAAAAATGACTGTCTTTGCTGGTACATCTTCAACATACTTTAGTTCAGTTTACATTAAATACCCAGGAGTGAGGACAGAATGACAGCTACTTTACTGTGTGAGCTGCCCAAAGGTAGACTCTGTTAATACAGAAGTTAGACAGTGTGACAGATAGATGGGAGATAAGCAAAAGGCTATTATCCCAAGGTAAAGTTATTTCAACATACTGCCAATAACCCCTACATATAATTTGGATGAGAGATGGGAAAGGCATGACTTCAGCTGAGATCCTTTGACTGCCATCTACACCTTTCAGTGAGGCTCTGACACTCTATCAAAGACTGAGGGAAAAAAGAAAGATCAGTCTTTATATTCTGGGCAGATGTCCAATAAGAAACTCTTGCAGAAGATTAAAGTCTTTAACATGAAAGAGAGATCTAGTGCAATGTGTAATATGTAGCAGTTCTAAAAATAAGCACGTTTGTCAAGTCTGTAACAATCAGGCTGATTGCTAGCTTTGACAGCATGACATGCAGCTTGCAATCTAGCACAGAGTAAAAATGTTATTCAAATGTCTCCACAGTCAGGCTGGCCTTTGCATTTAGTGGGAAGAGACTGTATGGCTGTCCTGGCTGTATGCACTTAGCTCCTCTCCCAGCTCATGACAACCCAGTTCCCAATGGTATGGGGAAGGTCTAGAAAGGCACTTTCTAAGGTGTACTAAAAAAATATCCCTGCCTGATCATGAGGGTCTGAATAGAGGCTTCTGATTGTCCCTGGCATGTCTGTGGGAGCATCACACATTGAGATTGAATTGTACAGACTGCTGCTGGGAGAAGGATAAGCCAAGAGAGATGATGGTTCTTCAGCAAACAGTGTCAGAGCTGGGTCTAGGACCTCCCTGCGCCCCTAGACATTGAGAACAGCTAATGGGTCAGAGAAAGGGCTATGCACAGAGGATGAGACTCTGTGTGCTGACGGATTTCGCAGGGTCTTCTGAACTCCTCTGTGAGTAGGAAAGGAGCATTATACCATTTGCAAAAAATAGGGATGGGATTTGGGAAGGAAGAAAACTGAGGGGGAAAAGCTGTGTAACTTGACTGTAGTTGCAGAATGAACTAATGTACAAAGTAAGATTCACATACGGAATTGCTCTTTTCTGGTGAAGGAGAACTAAATATAAGCCCAAGACACTGGAGAACCTGCCAGTTCGTGCTCCGAGAGCAGCCTTATGTTTATGGCCAGAAATCTGAGCAGTGGCCCTCAAAGTATTTCAGTTTGCTTTCTTGAAGGGAGCTGCTGTCTTTGGGCTGCATGGGGTCCCTAAATGTCAGTGCTCTGCTCCTGAGTCAACACAACGCTTCTCTGAGCAAGGTGTCGGTGCACAGGCATCCCTCCTGCAGACACTGAGCCCCAGCCAGGGGTGGACTGAGACCAAAAACGAACTACATGCCCTAATAAGGGAGCCCCAAAACAGCGGGCATTTGTTCTGTCAGAGAGGTATGATTGGCTCACTTTGATCTTCAAAGGAAAAAGATTTTAAAAACTCACTTCAGCTTTCATCTGTTCCTTACTGGGGACGAAATGGGGCAGTCGGTGGTTTCCATGAGCCCAAGACCAGCAGCAAAATCTCTGGGTTTGAAATTCCAACATCCCATTCCCCGTCTCTCCTGGCTAACCTTCCTATGCACCCCGTGAGTTCCACACTTGTAAACTGTTTCTTTCATTTCCAGGTGTCCTTCTGATCCTCTCCAATGCATGGGATATTTTTTTCTGCTTATTTTTTCTTTCCATGAAACCAGAAACTAAAATCTCAATGTGAACTTAGTATTAACCATCCTAAACCTTGTTTTAGGCCAGAAGAACGGCCACATGAATTACAAAGCTGATTTTCTACAGCACCTCATTAAAATCCCGGGCAACTGAATGCAGATGCTCACATGACCAGAACTGCGGACATTTGCAACTCTCCACATTCATAAAATTCTGAAATACTTTATTAAAACACTGCAGCTCCACCCACTCCCAAAGATACCTCTGGGGTTTGTGAGCCTGAGGAAAGAAAGCATCAGGCAACAGAACTATTTCTGCGTCTGGCAGGCATCCTCTGATAACAAATAGTGGCTGTGATTCCTGTAGCTCTTTCGCTTCTTTTAAATGCAGAACCTTTGACTGCATACTTTCTTCCTGAGGCTAAGTGATGATTCATATTCATTACTGCACATCACCTTCTGCAGCAAGTATCTTCTCATGCTCTCTTCCTGAGAAAATAAAACGCAACCTTTGTTTTCTGGGGCAGGTCCTGTTTTTATGTAAATTGACTGAGTTGGGAAAAATACAAACGTTTTAGGCAAATACAGTCAGGGAGGGCTGGCTTAGTGTCTCACTGTTTGTCCCCAGGGCTAGAATGAATGGGGAACACCCAGTTTCACTTAGAGGTGGGACAACAGAGTAAATTCATGTGATCCTTAACTGTTTCTCTGCCAATTCACAAGGCCATTGCTTGGGTGTTGAGAGCACATCCATCTCCGATGGATCTACAGGGAATTGCTCTATACTTGTTATAGGGAGGGGTGTTGGATATACTGGGTCTATTACACAGTCTGAAGTAGTTCAGAAAGTTTACGTGATGAGAAATGACCTTGTGGTAGCATTTTTGAGTGAGAACTGGGAAAGTGTTCCCATACAAAAACATGTCCAAAATGTTTCTGGTTTCTGGGAAAGCCTTGTCCAATTCATCTTTATAAGGTAAGGAATTAGATAAATAGCTATAATTTACCCTTTCACTCACCCGTAAATGTGAAATGCAATTCCTTACCTCCTTGACCCTAAAAAGATACATCTGGGTTTAATGACTCTAATTCAGATGGTATTTTACCCACAGACTGTTGGTGACGGCAGCATTTCTCGCATGGCAGGGTAAGGGTTTGTTACCCTGGGAGAGCAAATCCTAACCCATACCTAGGAACAAATCCAACACCAGTTTAGCTGTTCTCCAGCAATCTGCCTCAGTGTCCAAGTGCTTGAGCATTGCTGATTGAATCTCCCACCAATGATGTGTTTTTTGGGATCACAGCTGTTACCCTAGGCTCACCAGCAGGACTGGCATATGAAGCTTTCAGGAGAGAAAGAAGGATCCTGTTCTCTGCCAGTTTCAACAGTGCTGTGCAATGTGTTGGAAGCAGTAAATCATGTCCAGAAACCACCTAAACTGGAAAAATAGCCAAACCTTTTGTGAGAGTGGTTCACACTTTCAGCTGAGCAAAGGCACTAATATTTCCACAGCACGTTATTTCTGACATGTAAAAATGTCTGGCTTGATAAAAATTCAGTAAAACCTGGCTTTATTACAGTTAGGATGAATTTCATAGATGATTTCAGTGGAGCTAGAATTTTACCTTGGGCATACAGACTGGCTAATTAGCTATAAAAATTTACCTATTCAAACTTACTCCAAAACGCTCTTGTAGACAGGTTTATGAAATGAGATGTAAGATCATATTGCCAGTTTGAGTTGAGTCATATGCTGAAAGCTCTTTCAAATTTAAGGCATGATACTTGGGAATAGGATGACAGCCCCTACCATTCCACTCTTTAGTAGCACATAATAGAGCAAGTGCCACCTGTTACAAGAACTGTCAGCACTCTGTTCAGTGGAAGGGCGATTGAACAATCAAAAACACTTGTCTGATCCACTCAGGATTTATGCTGACGTGCTTCTGAGTTCATTTTATTTTTTTTAACTTTAAGAAAGCACATAAACATGAACACATCTACCTACATCAGTTATCTTTGCCTCTGAGATGGCAAATCTATTTTGCTTTTTTTGTATTTTTCCTTGCAAATGTTTTATTCTGTATCTACTTACTAAACTGCTTCCACCATAATATTTCCCTTTATCATCTCTTTCATACACCACATCACTGAGCTCCCCCGCTGCATGTACAGATGATGGGGTAGGGACTGCAGGTAATTCCTCCCCAAAAAAATGCCAGAGAAGGGCACTTCCTTCCAAACAATCCTGCTTATCTTCACAAGAAGCTGCCTTAGCTTAAGGAGAGTATTTTTTCTCTTACTTACAAACAAATTTCCCCAAAGGCTTTCTGAATTGTGCCAGATGAAACCTATTTGTTAGGATACTCAGCACAATTACCATACAACATCTGTTTTGTTATGATATTTCCCTTACATACAATCAATTCACTGTAGTTGCTTAGACCCAAGGACTTGCTTCACTTCTTAAGTTTTGAGCCTGTTTAAATAGGCATTAAAGTGAAGCAAACTGGAAATCACAGCATTTGATTGGGTTCCAGTGAGCAGCCCTGAAAACTGAGGAGACAGCAGAGGTACATTTCTCCCCATCCCAAGCATGCTTGGAGAGAGGAGGATGGCTGAAATGCAAGGGGTAGAAGAGGCCTCTATTTAAGTTATGATCTTCCAAAGACTTTCAAGCAGGTGAACTTGTAGGGCTGACTAGAACTTCCCTGAGTCCTCAGTTTCCAGTCTAACTCTGAGCTACTTGCTGGAATCTGATCAGAAGGCCAGGCTATGTCTATACCATCAAACCACAGTGCTGTGGACAAATTCTAAGCCCTAGCTGCCTCTGTTTGTCCTCTCCAGAGAGGCCTCTTGCAGTTTTGCTTTGATGCATGCAAGCCAGCCCTTCAGGGGAGGAGTGGAGGTGGGAAAGGTGCTGGTGGGCAGTCCATGTCTTCCCTGCATGTACAGGCCCAGTGCCAGGAGGCCTTTGATGTGGGGATGCGATCAGTGCTTCCACCCTTTTGGGCACTTCTGAAGACAAGGAAGGTATCTTAAAGGGAATTTTCCCTTGCAGTTTAGCCCATTGATCCTTGCGATGTGTGTGAGGGAGGCAGGACATGCATCCATCACTGTGTGTCCTCTGCCATGCATCTCTGTGAAGACCCTGCCTTCATCTTCTCCATAAAGTATCCCGTAGGTTCTGCCAGGCTGCAGTTACATCCTCCCAGAGCTGCCTCTTCCCCATGCTGAATCTCCTCGCTGGGAAAATCACAGAATCACAGAACTGTAGGCATTGGAAGGGACCTCCAGAGATCATCAAGTGCAATCTCCCTGCCAGAGCAAGCTCCCTGGCCATCTCAGCAGACCCCTGCTGAACTACCTCTAGCTTGTGCATTTCTTTTATTATGGACTCCAACACAGAACTACATGTGTCACTTGTGGCTTTTTTTTTTTGCCACTTCAGTTTGATTTATATTGTACAGATACATAAAATCTTCTGTTTGGTTGAATTTTTTTAAGAATCAGAAAGCTTCAAAGTTACTTCCAGGATGATGACTTATTTTCCCAAAAGTTTACTGAATCACTCTGGGAAAACTCTATCAAAATGCTGGATTTCTGCATGCAGTTGTTTTTCAATTACAAAAAAAAAAAAAAAAAGAAAAAAAAGCTTACATGTAAAGATGTGTCAGTGCAAAAGCTGATGAAGCTGAAGAAGTTGTTATATTAAGGTTGAGTTCTCTGAGGGGATGGATTCTTATATCATAGAAACTGGCATGTCAATGAGCCACAGACTGCAGCTGACAAGCTGATCCTGAATAAAATCTGGCAACTCAGAAAGTATAAATGGATTCAAAAAACAATTAGGAAAAAAAATCATGAAGAAAAAGCCATGAAGAATAATTCCATTAAAAATGATGTGTGTATAGCCTTCTGCTTAGGATGTCCTTATAGTATGGATTGCTGGATATTGTACTGAATAAAAATATGCTTGTCCTTATATGATACTGTTCCCCAAACATTTGGTGCTGGACTCCAGCTAGCAAGGCTGGGCAGGACTATGTGGATCAATCCTTGGTCTGGCAGAGACCTGTCACTGAGTTCTCACTTCCTCATAACATGCAAGCCATCATCAGTCACACAGCTCTTACCTACATAGCAGAGGCTACTGTACTTCCCTGATTTTCAAAGGAAGTCATGCATAGCTTTATTTACATACATCTTGTAAAATACAGTCTGTGGGACGTAAAGTATGGCTGTGCTCAACTTCTGTAAAAATATCAATTTAAGACATCCCAACTGACATCAGTCACTAAGAAAAATGTATTTAAATGTCTGTGCTCTAACTTGCTTTTGTACAAGAAATCACATGCTACTGATGCACATCTTGTTTTGAACTGCAGACTTCAGACTTTTTCCTCCCTGCAAGGCATACTGAGCTACCACTGCTGAGCAGTGTGGAGGTTTTAGCAGGCACAGTTCGCAAAGAACCCCCTGGAAATCTCATCAGTGTGTCAAGACTGATGTTATTGATGTATATGGGGAGACTTCTCATTCCATCCCCTGCTGCTCCTTTAGAAACCCAGAGGATTGTTAACATGGTTAGAGAGAGTTCATGAACTCTGCTCTGTATGAATGCAAAGTATCTGGAACATTGATATGGAAGTGGGGACTCTCTTGCCTTTGTTTCTATTCATGTTCCCTTACATAATATTTTAATGATTAAGAACCAGATTTAGCCCTCTGATATGCCTGCTGACCCCTCTGAAGTCACCGGCTGTTACCAAACACAGAATTGAATCCTGAGTCTTGTAAAAATGAGGTGATAAAAATCCCAGCTCTCTTAACTTTGTAGAACTTTGAAAGAAAACTACCCCTTTTAGCTTCTGTCATGTATTATTATTCTACGAAAAAGAGGAAAAGGAGCTTAAAATACACAGTACAACCCCATGGATCTGGCTTTCATAATGGAGGCATAAACATAGGGTAAGTTCCTTATTAGTTTTTCCACTGGCAAGTGAAGGTGGAGGAAAACTCTATGAAGGTTCTCTTTCAGCATCCTCAAGGACACAGAGGCTTCTTTTAACAGCCAAAGGTTCAACAGCAGGAGCTGATCTGTGCCTTCAGGAAGTATGCTGTAACATCAGAAATTCTCCAGGAATGTCAAATTTCTCATTGAGCCACTGGTGCAGTGAGAATCACTGAGGTGATCACGAGGTATGACACAAAGCAGGGAGATGCAATAGTCTAAGTCTCACTTGAGATAAACCAGACTTTTTACTGGACTGGATCTGATCCCCAGCCTGCTATTGGCTGCATCTGCTGCCTCCTCTACCTCTCTGGAGAAGTTCTACAGATCTTGGTAGGTTGGACCCAACTCTTCCCCTGCAGCATGCTCCCATTTCTCCAGTTTGGCCTCCATACTGGCTGGGAACTCCTGACAGGGAGACAGGTCGATGGTATCACCATGCAGACACTTCCCCAGCTGCCCATATACAGGGCACTGCTGGAATTCCCCTTCCTCCTTTTCTAAACTTAACTTTCTCTTTTTGACAGCACGGACTCTTTTATAGTCAGTGGGCCAAATTCTGAGGAGTATAAAATGGATTTAGCTTGCACAAAAAAGGGCATCTTGCACCATGCTCTGAATTTGAATTTCCTGGTACACTAAAGTTAAAGGGTGAGTTACAAAGTGTATGATAGCTGCTAAATAACTTTAAATGCAGTTATAACTAATAAAATGTTTACAGCTAGCACGTAATTAAGAGAACTGCTTGATATGGCTCCAGGCTGGTAGGTCACTTAGGGAGAGTGCATACATACAGTGGCAGTGTATGGGAACTGTTGAGTCACGGCCTGACCCACTGATTGACCACCTGAGGCAAGCACTGAGTCAGCCATGGAGCACAGGTGAAGGCGATTCAGCTGTGTGACCAGAAGGGGTGGAGCCTGGCTGCATCTCTCCTAGACCCCATTTAAGGGCTGACTGCCATGGGAGGAGGGTCTCTTTCTGGAGATCCCTTCTCTGTGGAGTTTTCTACTGTAAGCTTGGATATGGGTGAGCCTTTCATTTGTTTTTGATTGTCTCCTTCTACCATGATAATCTTTTTAAGTATGGTACCTGTAAGGTACCGTTCTAACTGTACCGCTCTTCTGACTGTATGTTTGTTAACTGTACAGGCAGCAATGTAGTTTTCATCAAGTGTTTGTTCTGAACACTAGCTGGAAGCACATGGAATAACTTTTGGAAGACAATGAGATGGGGCTCAGACATGGGGAAAACAAGTGTCTTTGGCTGTTCTCAGCTTCCTAATGGTAATCACTTCTGGCAATTAAGAGAAAACTCTGCAAAGGCAAGGTAAGCATTTCTATAGCATCTCTACTTCTTGAACAGTAGTAAGTACATGCCTCTGAGCCCCTCTATTGATCCTTACGTCACATTCTTCGTGTGGCTGGATTCTCCTGGTCCATGCTGGCACACTGGCCAGAAGAGAGTCCTTCAGTTGCAGGCAGCTTTCATTTAGTGCACAACTGAATAAATCCAGTGGGCCATCTCTAACTTACCTTCTCATTTTGCTGGCTTGCTTTGTGTACTTAAGTATGGAGGAATTATGCTAAAAGATTCTGTTTGAGGCTGAGATCACATGCAGTGATTTCAGATGTGATGGCTGATGAAAATGTTAGATGATGTGACACGATACATTCTCTCTGTAGTAAGAGAAAAAGAGAAATCTATAGATAACTTTAGACACAGTAATTTGCTCAAACTAGGTGTTAAAATAGCAACAGGTCTACCACCACCATCACCACCAAAGCTCCAAGCCCATGACTCACTTTGTAATTGAAGCCTGGCTAAAAATACAGTCTTTCTTCACCTGCAAAGCCTGTAGCCAGATGGATGCTGAGCAATATGCTTGCCATTTTTGATTAGCCCTGCCTTCAGATAAGTCATAACACTTTTCTATTTTTATTCTTGTTTTAGTAGACATTTATTTAGTGACAAAATCTCTTGCAGTGTAAACTTACCTGTCTCCAACAGAAATAAAACACATTTCAGTCAGCTACATTTTGCCACCAGACATAACATTGCTCTGCTTATACTATCAGTGGTCTTGTCATTTTTTTCCTGGAGTGTTGTATGATACTTTGCTTCTGGGTCCTGCTATAACAAGTAAGGTCAGGAATTTCCTTCTCAGTGAAGCCTTCATTGCTGATGGCTGTATTGACATGGAGATGATGGCTAAGGTTAATGTGTATTAAAGGCACAGTGGACTGCTGAGATTGATGATAATCATTCCTGAAATGTTTAATGTAATCTCATTTTTTTCATTGTTTTGTCAAGAAAGCACATGTTTTGTTGGAATTATTGTAATTTCAAGACTTCAGGACTTAACTTAGCTTTTAGGCATGAGAGTACACATGCTGACTCTTGAAGTTCTTTGTTGTGTCCAGATTCTCTTAACTTGGCAGAATAAGTAGAAAAGGCATCACAGTCATGTTAATGGCTGATCATTGCTACCCTCCATTATGATTAACTTAAAGAATGTGAGACATTCTCTTATGTGACTGCAGTGTCCCTGGCTGAGGTGTAGTTTTGGGTGTGGATTAGTTCTTTGAAGTAACATAGTTGGTCTCTATGCATTCTCCCTGTGTCTCAGATGGGGAGCAGGTGGTACATTTGCTCCTTCAGTTGGAATATAAATAACTATTTCTGTTCTTGATTCACAAATGAGAATGGATCCCAGGTTATTCATCAGTTGTTCTAGAGCAATTCTTAAATGCAATGTTGTGTTCACCCACTTCATCCTTCTTTCTGTTTGGATGAGAATCATCCTTTCAATACATTTGAGGTAGGACCTCCAGAAAACCTTTCTTTTACTGGATTCTAGATGTTCTGTGGTCAGCAAATAAAGGAGGAAAGAAAAACTCTAGTTGTCTTATCACTGAAACCACAATTATTATATTGCAAAATTAAATTGGATGGATAAAAAGTCCAATGGCTTGGAACTTTGAAACATAACTTTCACACTGTTTTTCAGTTCATTTTCTTGCAAGTAATTCTCAGAAGGTGGCTTCATTTTCTTGCCAAGAGCTATCTCTTAATGAAAGACACTTTCTTCAAAATAACATAGATCCCCTGAAACCTTTGTTTATTTGTCAACAAAACATCTGAGTATGCTTGCACATTATTATGGATGGCTGTCACTCATGTTTCATTCCAGTGGAATTACTGGTGAAACTATGACTAATAAAATTGGTTGTGAACCAAAATTCAATAACGGCAAAGTTAATTACGTGTTTGCAAGAGTATAAACTTACAGTTTGATCAATATGTAAATTCTGACCTTCAATGGTCTTTTCAGCCTCCTTTTAAGCTTTTAGTCTTGCAAAGATTAACTTAACTGCCCAGAACTTCATTTCATGAAGTTTCCAGCATATGAGAATAAGAACTTTCCAATGGTAAGATTATATTTTTCAGAATTTTTTAAAATACAAATGTTATAGATGCTGTAAGCATTAATTCATCTGAGTAGAGGTATTGAACTAATACATAATTACTCTAACGAGAACAGCTAATTAACATTTTATATATACTTTTTGATTAACTATTCTGACATAGCATGGTTGTACAGGGCTCCCATCTGAACTGGAGCTTTCTTTAATGAATAGTTGTAGAATCGAAGCATTTATGAAGTTGTTTGTCTCCCAAGATCTGCCAGAATATCCTTTGTGTCAGTGGTCCTCTTTCCCTGCCTGAACAACTCCTTTTTGTCTGGCTTTCCTGAAGTGGATGCAAGGACACCAGGATGCTTGTGTTTTATACTGCCTCTCCCAGAGAACCTATTTCTCTTGCAGATCAAATAGGCCTATCACTCTCTACAGTTAATATTGCTGTGGGTTCCAATAAACTGGACACATCCTTTATTTGGGACGATTAAGAAAAAACATGTTTTTGAATACTGGTTTAGCTCTAATCTGACTTCAGCATGACATGTTATTTGAACAATTTGCGTGATACTGACAGTTGCACCACAACAATTCACTGTACGTTGTTTCTAGGACATCCATCATTTTAAGGAAATTGGTATGTTTGCTTGGTTAGTTTTGTGTGTTATATTTATGTATGTTCTCAGAGCCAATATGGAATTACAGTAACTGGAATAGAAAGTGAAGTAAGTCCTAGCTCAGACATGATTATATCCTACCATGTAATATGAGTCTCTGCTCTGTCTGGAGGAGCTGTGGTTACAAAGAAAACCACAAAACCAAAGCAATTGGATGCTTACTAGTGTGTTTAGATTGAATGGTTTCTGCAGAAGGATGTATGTTTCTCCTGTTCAGCACTAAGACAAATCTTAGGCACTGAAGAAGATTGCTTGATGGCCACAGAAAGGACTGCATTATTTTAAAACAACTGAACCTCATTCAGTACTGCCTAACAAATTCCCTAAGGAAGATCATATCTCTGATTGGGAAATTTGAATTGTATGGCTTACCTAACTGCAGCTTTCCCTCTGGAGCCTCCCTCTGTGACTGAATGTCCCACTGTTCTGAGAATCATCAGCAAGTCTTATGTGTTCCTCTTCTGCTTTATGGTTAGCTTTGCTAAGTGCAAGAGGAGAGGAACTCCTAGATACTTTAGATGGCCATGGAAAAATAATTTATCTCCTGATCAAACCAACATTCTCTGATATTATCAGTTTATAGATACTATTACCTGGGAGCTTCTATATACTTCATGCAACCCATTCCTTGATTTCTGTCTTATTAGGACTGCGGAATCACTGAAGAGAACAATAATAAAAAAAAAAAAAGCTGTAATTTACTTTAGTGTCAGTAGTCATTTCAGGCCTGACAAAAGTGGGAATAATGTACAGTGTTTTTAGTGTATGAAATTAGAATGTTATATCACACAATCATTGAAGGCATTTTGTAATAGCATGAGATGCTCTTTAGGAGGAGGCCTGATCTTCCCCAGTCCTGAGCATCTCTTTTCCTCAGCATGGACAAGCTGGGAATCAGAGTACCCAACCACCTGCACAAAGACCTTGGTACCCTGTGGAGCTGTATTACTGCTTGTTGAAAGGGGGAACTATTACTGAAATACAAGATTCAGTGTAATTTGCATGATATTTGCTAAAGACAACTTAGCAATATATAATGAATATATAAGTTACCCTTGTTGATGTGACTTAATTATAATGCTAAAACAGAAGTGGGTGGAAAGTGTCAGGCAATGAACAAGAAGCGAACCTAGCGAGAATTACTTGGTCATTGAAATCTAAAAGTCAGGAAGGTTTCGATCTTTGGGCTCACCTATAATTTGTGCACCATAAATGTGGACTGAAGTCGTTAGGGACTTTGTAATGACAGTGCTGTCTATAACAGTATCATCAAGCAAGACATTGGCATAAATCATTGGCACTTTGCAAAGTGTCACTTCTGTCAACCTCCCAGTGATGTGATCTTTAGTCTTTCAAATCTATAGACTGGCATTTGGATCAGCTAAGCACCTAACATCCTGTCTTGCATATTAAAGCTGCTTTAGCCAATATCTAAATGCTGAAGTAATGCCTGTTTAAAAATATTTTTAAATGATTTGCATGATATAATCCCACTACTTAAAAGCTTCCCTTTAGGGCATAACAGTACAATCTGTCCTCCTCTGATGAATTCAAAACAACCTTAATCAATAATAATAATAACAAAAAAAGCTATTAATTGAAGCAAGAAGCCCTGCAAAATAACTAGATGGATGCTAAGCAAAATCAAATACTCAAATAAGCACAATTTATATAACACTTATAAACAAATGTTATGAAGATTAAAGCTTTTCAATTTGAAATAATTTCAGGTGATTTACAGGCTTGTTATGGTTTGGAATTGTGCTTATATGGATTGATATAAATAAAATATAAGAAATTTAACAAAGGCTGAGAGTGGACAGCAAGCAAGGAAATGTCTTCCATCACTCCATTGAACCTCAACAGTAGAACTCAGTGATACTGCACCTCTCTGGACAACAGTGAAATCCAATCAGAAGTATAATGTTTTCCATGGTTGGGTTTTTAGAGCTGATGTATAGACAAACATGAAAAGCAAGCAGCACTGGCTGTATTTCTGGTGCTTGACAACTGTAAGTATGATTGGTAAATTGTCAGAAGATCCCTGTTGTGATCTTTATGCTTTCATAACTGTTGAATCAAGAACAATTAATTGACAAGTACAGATGCTATCACAATGTCTGCTTGGAGCTACCAAGAAGTGTGTGCAGAAGTTGGAGGTGTTCTTTCAACTGCACTGAGAAGTATATTCACTTCATTCTACTTTTCTTCTTCCTCAAGCTATTACAGTTTGAGGTTGAATCTTTTTATGAAGTTTTGGAAGGATTTTCTTTCGAATTATGAATATTTTTGTTGAGGGCACTTCAAGAACCTGTTTTGCAGTCTGTGCTAAAAATGTTGCAATGAATGGACAAAGCCATCTTTGCTATGACTACAAATATATGCAGCTCAATGAAAGTCCAAAATTTTATAATCCTCTGGACTAACCCTAGTCAAGAAGTGTTGCAGCTCTTAAACTATAGGTCTTTGAAACAGGTTAGATTAGAAGAGTAGATTTTATTTTCTTGCCCACTAGCATCTGGAGTTTTCTGGAATACTTCTAAAATGCCTATAATATGTTGCAAAAACACAGTATTGTTTTCAGTAAAGTTAAGTGTCTTCTCCTTTGCTGGAAAAATTGGAGAGGTTGAATGGAGGTCAATGAAACATAGCAATTTAATTAACGCTAAACATCTTTGGACTCAGTCTTAATATTAAGAAAGACATATGGCCTATTTGGAAAGATATGTTATAGCTGTTCAGACTTCACAAAGACCTTACAGAATTCTGGTGCAAGTAGCTGTACAGGCTCATTTGTCAGAAAATAAACAAACCTAGAATTGTTATTTAGAGTGCTATGATGTACATAAGGTTTGCGATGGACTGAAGCCCTGTTCTTCTATGTTATCTAGCATATATATAATATTTATAAACAAAAATAATGTTATGCTAATATAAATATATAATGTAAATATATAGCATAACATTATTTTGGTTCATAAATACATCACAGCAAAAGTGGACAGTAGAAGAATAGCAGCACTCGTGAAAACTTTGTAACAGTGGGAATCACAGATGAATGACTTTGCAGACTGATTCTACTGTGGTTTTGATCACATAAGGTAATAAATGAGTGACTTAGCCAGGTTGTATTGATAAACTTGAAGCAAAATGGATGCAAGTGGACATGTTATAAACAAGTGTGCTCAGAATTTAAAGATTTATGCCTGTTTTTTGGCATAAAAGTGGACATTTTTGCAGACATGTTGAAATCTTCAGTGTGTAATTTGGAAAACCATTTTTACAGGCAAGAACAAAAGTCTACATTAAATGCCCTTAATGATCAAAAGTGCAAGTGAAATGTGATTTCTTATTTAAAATGCTAGGAGATATTTTAGAATTAACTTGAAATATATTAAGAGCTTCATTCATCATCCACCTGAAACTCAGAGAAACCCCTGTCCCACCTTTGCTATTTAAAGCTAACGAATTCATAGCGCATCTCCTAGGTTTTCTACTGTTTAAGCTATGTAATGGTGAAGTCATAACTTCTAAAAAGATTAGAAAGAAAGACTGAACTAATATTTGCATTTCTGCTTACCTAATCTTATTTGTCTAAGCTCAAAAAATATCTATTTCTGTTTATATGATTTTTTTCTACTGTGAATTATGTTAAGTGATGAGAGAATGTGTGTACTTAAAGGGATAAAGAAAAAGAACTACATGGACAGTTTCTATCAAATGTCTTGCTAGCAATTGGAATGAAAAGAAGAAACTATCAGCACTGAAATTAATGGTTGTCCTTTAATGGGCTTTAAGGCATTAGGACTGTCTTCTCTACCATGCCAGCCACAGTAAGAAAAACAATTGCACAAGTCAAACTAGATTCAAGGGTATTCTAGCAAATAAAGGAAATACAGTAGTGTAACCCCATTTCCGGTACCATTGTAGCTAAATGTTATCTAAACAGTCAGCAGCAAAAGGGGAACTCATTAGGTTTCATGTTTAAAATTTCATTACAATGAATAAATTCACTGCATCCAAAGCAGGGGCAGAAAAGTGGTCTCAGCAGGAAAAAAAAGTCTCCCTTGATACTCCATTTCTTCCTTACAGCAGGCTCAGCATTCAAGGAGCTGAATAATTTCACCCAGAGCTGAGGTCATTGAGCTAAATTTTCTGCCCTTGTACAAAGTTATTCTAGGGTAATTCTGATGAAGCCAGTTAACTTAGGCCAGTGGGAAAACAAAACAAAAAAAACAACAAACAGTTGAAATGAGAATGGATCTGTCACAAGAACAGGTGAAAATGCTCAGCAACACACTACATATACCATATATTTTGTAGTATGGATTTTTCACAGAATATCAGGTGGGGCAATAAGATTGAGGGAAACCCATCTTCCCTTCTGATTTAAATACTACCTAGCAAATTCTCTCTTCTTAGCAGAGAATATTGTTTTTCCTTCATATATAAGCAGCAACAGATCAAATCAAATTTAGCACTTCAAGTGCGCTATGATCTGTACAGTGGAGGAGAATAGGAGATCCATACCTAATGACAGTTGCTCTGTGTCTAGATAAAATACCCTTAACATCAATTCTGTGCAGGGGGCTGCTAAGTGGCAGGATAGTCTTATATCACCATGGGCTTAAATTTCATCGGGCAACTCTGAATCTCTGTAATGCTCAGATGTTCAAGTCCTCTCCATAATATCCCATCTGTCTGCAGACAGTTTCAGTCATGAATTGGACATACCTGAGAAAACGGCTGCTTTCTCTGACTCAAAAACCCTGAATATATTTGTTGTTCTTTCTCCAGTTTGCTTCTCCTCACTTTTGTTACCTATGCTAAGAATACAATGAGATTTCCTGCATTTCCTTTTCTTTTTTTCCAAGCACTGCTGATGGTATTTCCATATTCTCTGCTCTTCTGAGTTGCTCGATTCCTTTCTGCTGCCTTCTGCAAGAGATTGGAGAAGCAGCAGCAAACTGTTTCCAACGCTAGTTTGGCTGGTCTGGCAGAAGACATTATTAATTCATAACTTCCCCAAGTTGTAGGCATAACTTCTAGACTGAGGGTAGGGTAGCTGTAGGGGTTTATTGCATAGCTGTAGGTAATAAATGCTAAGAGGTCAGGCATTAAGGTGGCTAATTTAACGTGTGATTGTGCTGCTTTCGTCTTCTGGGAGTTTCACAGGGGACCAGGCATTGAGTTCTTACTGATTTTCAGGAAATTGGTCTGACTTTCCCAGGACCTTTGAAAATATTTGTTATTATTTAGGCAAGTCTTAAAATTTTACCAGCTCCAATTAAGGATTTATTGCTTTACTTATGATTTACCTGAGAGACTGATGACCTGGGATACAGCACACATGAGCTAGTCAGTCACAGTTAAGTGCTGGGACATCAATGGAAGATAGCTGTAGCAAAATAGCATCTTCCTATCTCTTCTATTCCTCTATCACCATCAAAATATTTCTTCTCACTACGTTTCGTAAGGATCTCTCACCTGACATGAATTTTGTAACTAGTATTATTTGTGGTGCTCTGTGTTTCAGTCCCTCTGTAGAATTCGCCAACATAGCAAAAAATGTTTCAAGCCTGAAAGTCACTACTTGTTTACACCTTTTTGCGCAACAACACTGTGTAGTCTGCACTGGTTTTGCTTTCAAGGTGGTACTGCTATTAATTGACCAGTTTACCAGTCAGTGGTAAACTAAGTTTCAAACTGTGGTGGTGACATTCTCAGGGTTGACACTTCTGATGATGAAGTAAACGCCTTTCATCTGCTCATTGTCAGCAGAATAATGCAAAAGAGTGATTTAAAACTGCACCAATATAGTTTTAAATTATAAGCTCACAATTCTGACCCTTGCTTTTTTTAAAAATACCAAGTGTGCGTGTGTTTCTTTCAGTCTTCAGAATTTTTTTGCAGGAAATGCTTTTCTACCTTTGCTTCAAGTATTAGTTACCCTCACATCTGGTATCTGGGAAAGGAGCTCAAATATTTGCATCTTCAATAACTTATCAGAAAACGTGTAAAAATACTCAAAGGCAACATGCTCCACTGTTACTTGCAGACTTACGATGACAGTGTGTATCAAACACTCAACACATATCTAGGCAGCAGCTAAAGTTCAGCTACTCAACTTTAACCTTCAAGAGGAGGTCAACAGGAAAAGGGAAGTGTGTTACAGCTCACGCTGATGTTAAGTGAGATCCTTCAATGGGGCTTGAACTCCTACTCAAGATATCAGCAACCGGTCCAAGTGCCTTGGAGTGCAAATCAAGCTTGTTACAGAGCATTGGAGGAGTCATAAAAGTTCTACATCAAAGATGCAGATACCACATGAGTTTTATCCAAGAGGTATTTCACCACCTATCCGACACCAGCTTCCAATCTGAGACAATGGCAAGGAATACTTTGAGCTATGTCTCATTATGGGGCATGCAGAATGCTATTGTTTAGTCTTCCTCTGGCTTCACAAATGCTTTATCATTCCTTGTTCCATTAAATCAACACTAGAAATGTGAGATTTTGAAACAAAAGCTCTGTGAAATGCTCTCAGAGATGAAAATCCTCTATTTTTATTGAGTGGTCTTTCATTTGGGATCTTTTCTATATTGGTAAAAACAAAGGAACTTCACTTTGGAGCCTTACCAGACCAAATCACAAAATCTACAATTTTACTGGCTGTAAGATACCTTGAACTTTAGAGACTAATTTTAAACATTATTGATATGAAAGGCTTCATCTTCAAGTATGGCAAAAAAAAAAAAAAAAAAAAAATCAAGGGGACATGAAAGAGAATGGCATAGATAACAAAAAACAAAAATCCCCTAGTATTTGTTGGTCATTGCTTAAAGTTCAAAGCATGTGAAAGGGACCAACCAGCAGAGGATCACGGGGATCACATTTTATTCATCTCTCAATGAGAGGGAAGAATGTACCAAGGAAGTGAAGAAATCCAGATAAATTGAGGGGAAATGGAGCAATAAAATTCAAAATACTGATAATTTGCATAAACTCAGGTGTTTTACAGTTGGTGGGAAAGAGAAGCTAAAACCACACAACAAAAGGCACGGGGAGGATACAAAAGGAGCATGGGACAATGGTTTTCATGGCATTGGCCACATAGACTTTAACTTCTAAAACAAGACCAATGAAAAAAAGTCCTACGGAGACACCAGTCACCAGTTTGGATATCTTTGTATTGTTCCTACGATAAAGGATAGAGAAGGGGTATGTAGCTCAAATCTGTTTTCTCTCTTAACTTCTGGGAGGTTTTAAGATACTACCCTGCAGAAATGCAGATGAACAGAAGAGCAGCACAATTCATACGGAAAGAACTGTACCTTCATTCTTGTTTTTTTTCAACTGTTATTTTTTCTTACATGTTCTCTTTGCACTGTTTTTTGCTGAGATGAATTTACTCATCAAGCCATGCTGACCACCCTCTAATGAAAGCTGTGTTGCCATCACCTAGCAGTCTGAGCTGAACAAGCCGTGCAACAGCGATTCTGACCCCATGACAAATTTGTTCTCACTCGAGGATGGTGTTGCATATGGCGCTGTTGTTTCCTGGTGAATCTGCATGCTCTGTTCCCTCTGCAGTATTCATTAACACAAATCACTTGTACAGTAAATATTTATTTAACTTTAAGATTTATATAGTGTCTTTCCCTATAGCATCTAGGTGGTATTCGCAGAAATTAAAAACATAAGTTATATGAAGCTTTCAATAATGTTTTGCATTAAACTGCTACTGTTGTCAGAAATAAATCAGCCATATTGTCATGAAATGAAATAAACCTAACAAAACCCAAACAAGCAAAAGTACAAAATCAATCAACCAAAAGCTAACCATATAAATGTGGCTTGCATAAATACAAGCAAGAGAGATTGGCTATCAGCTGCATCTCTGAAATACCTAGACGTGAATAAAAGCAGGCATCATTAATCTGCATTGATTGCTCTTGTTTGCCATGCAGGGCTTCCTATCTGACCCAAACACTAGCTGGAAGCCATATTGCTAACATTATTTGTAGGGAAATGTGTTTTTGCAACCGAGCCAAAGTAAGAGGTGAGAAATCACGATAGCTTCGAGGTTTAGGAATGTGAGAGATGAGTATTTTTCTCCAGCAGCAAAGGCAGCTCAAGGGGCTCCAGCCCTTGCTTCAACCTCCTTGTTCATTTCCTCCTTTGTCTCTCTGTTCATCACTCCATCAGCTGCAAAAGAGCAACTGTTAGTGCTGCTTTGCTATGTGCCTAATTGTGAGTTGTTCTAGACTGAATTCTTCCAAAAGCACTGTTAACAAATAAAATCAGAAAGAACAAGCCATTGCTCTGACAAGGGTTTGGACGCAACCTCACAAATAGCTAAAACAGTGCTATTGAGAGACCAGTGACCTCTGGAAAAGCTCTTCAGCCAGAGAGAAAGTTTGTGTAACTACACACTCAGTTAGGAATATTGCTCATCTCTGGGGATGGGCTTTTCTTGAGACATTTTGGATGCTTGGGAAAATGCTTCCGAGGTCCCCAAAAGCCTGGAGCTGACTCTGTTCACTACAGTTGTTCATCCATAGAGCTGCTAGAGCTGCCTATGTAGTGCTATTTTAATCACTGTGCTCAACCCTTTCTGTGTTGGGCTGCAATGCTGCCACTGTATGGCAGAACACATAGCCGACTAACTTGATATATCCAAGCTGCAATGAGCAATTGGTTTGCTTTTTTCATGCATTGTTTCTAAGGGTTTTCTTTATCAATGGCTATCTCCCTTAGTAAAATCTAGAAGAAGGAGCCTGAATCTGCCACAGTGCTTCAAGCTGAGCTGCTCCTTTTGAAAGGCAGCCAGTTCATGAGGTGCCTACACGAAAAGCCACATACTCCAAAATGCTGGCCAGTCTTAGATCACTTTCCGTTCCAAGATCTATGTTCCCTTTTTACCATTTCACCACCTGATTACCTAAGTTCTGAAGTGTGCTGGGTTAAGCTTGGTTTTCATTTGCACCCTGTCACAGAAATAACGTTACCCAGCTGCAGAAGGGAGCAGAAATGAATCCAGCGTGGTTTTTCTTGCCTATCAGTCCTGCAGCCATGCTTCTCTCTGCTAGCATTAAGTGAGATTTATTTTTCCCTTTGTGAAGAATCAGCAGTTTGACTTACGATGTTACTTAGCATAAAGGTGCTGGTGCCAGGACCATCTCTTATTATAGCGATTTGGTAACAGATGCAGATATAGATAATATACCTTAGAACAGCATTTTCCCATATTTCTCCTTCTAGTACCATATTGTGCTTTTAAAAGCATCCTTTACAGCTCCATGCTAAAGAAACCCATCTGCATCATTTGCCCCTTTAAAGAGCATCTCTGGTAGAATAGATTTCACAGGCAGCGTAGTGAGAGTTTCATAGGAAATTGGATTTTTTTCCACACTTTGTTGTACAAAAGGTTAAAATATATTTCTGTTTGATCGTGCACACCTCAAAGATGTCCCCTGCAGGCTCTGTCTGTTGACAGTTAACATGGGTTTAAAGAATGCTCTCTAGGCCATTTTGCAGTGAGAAAGTACTAAGTCTTACATGGAAATGCAAACAAAACCTTTAAAGCTTTTGATCTTCTTGGGGACTTGATGAAATCTGGTGAGCAAATTGAAGGATTACATGCAACAGCAAATATGTACAAGTATAACAAATTAACTGTAAATGATATAACTAATCTAAAATGGAAGTATAAGATATTGGTGTCTCATGGCAACATTTGAACTTTGCTTCGCTAAAACTCAAGCATATTTTAAAAGAAATGGTAAATGACTATTGACTACAAATATTCATTCAAATGCAAAAGAGAATTGCTCTGGGGTTTCTTTTCCTTTAATCTCCTCCTGATTTGATCTAAGCACATCCTTCTAACCTTAATGCAGCCGGGCAGGAGGGACAAGCTGTGAAATTCATACTGCTAATCCCCTGAGGACTTTCTAATCAGACAACAGCCACTAGAGAGACAGTTTCCTAAAGGTCTTTTGTTTCTCCTCATGTAAAGAACACAGAGAGCAGGTATGCTGCTGCGCATGGTACACTGGGACTTTGGCATGGTAAAACAGTAAGGCTTTGAAAGGCAGTGGGATTTCCATATCTTCTTGTACTAATTGTCATTCAAAAAAGTGACCTATAAATTTCCCCCTGCTTTGAGCAGGGCTGGCGTGGTGACCTGGTCAACCCAGGTTCAAGTGTCATTGATTGGATGATGATGGACAAGGAAGAGTCCTTTGCCAGACATGAATCTACTTGACATTTCACTCATCGAGCACCTCGGGTTTATTTTCAAAATCAGACTTTTCTCTTGCTTTGCTTACAGTTCAGCAACAGTGGCATGCACAGGCACATCATCACGTTTGCATCTGGTCACAGCTCTGGGCAGCAGGGGTAAAGGAAGAAAAGGCAATGGATAATTTTCACTGCACCTAACTTTTAAATGAATGGGGTGAGCAGCAGCCAGGACTGAAGCACTGAGAAACTCACATCATTAAGGACTTCAAAAGAGGAGGACTGCAAAGCTTCTCCTGCAGCACCATCAACTAATTTGTCATTCCTGTGGGAATGCTTCTGTTTGGAACGCTAGAAAATAATTCACAGTCATGATAAGAGTTTGTGAAAAAAGTCTGAATGGTCATCTATATCTGCCCCTTTTGAAGTTTAATATCTCAATTTGTGAAATGGGAAGTATCCTTCACACAAGCAACTATGTAAAGGATCTTGAGAGGAACGTTGTGCCTTTTAGTACTCTTGTGTTTACAGACAGAATTATGTATCCTTGTTCCTTATTGAAATCAAGCAATCAAACATTTCAAATTTGCAATTTAATTATTACCACAGCCTGAATCATTAAACAGGTACTAGGTATTAAGGATTTGCTTGGACACAAATTTTTGCACCCATTTTTCCAGTTAAATAGGTATAACCCTGAGTGTGAACTCAGTAGGAATTCATATTGACACTGAGCACTGTGTTTTGACCACGTATTAAAATGTGCCACTTGAACTGTCCCAAAAATGCAGTACGTCTTCTCCCCCCATCAGAAGTATAGTTTTATTAGGATAAAAGCGCTTCATTTCAGTGTGAATATCTCATGATAAGGAAAGGGAATGGACTTCAGTGCTCCTACTGAAGAGACCATGCCCATCTGGCCACTTCAGCCTAAAATGCTGGCATCGCCAGTGCAGTGTGTGTGGCCCATCCGAGGGCTGGAGCACAGCCTCAGCTCAGGGGAAAAAGAGCACTGCTGCTTATCAGGGATGACTCTGTCGTATCAGTGGGGCAAAGCCCCTCAGAGCTCACAGCCTTTCAGCACTGATTTGCCCTGTCAGGATGATGGGTTTATCTGGAAGCTGCCCGTGGCTGGCAGGGACAGATACCGAGGGTCCGGCACAGTCAGACCCAGCTCCCTCCCTTCCATGCAACCATCAGGACTGAGACCACCATGTGCTATCTCTTCCAGCAGTGATAGTGCTGTGATAGGCAGAACATAATGCCATCAAGGCCCCGTGCTCATACAATGTGCTGAATACAGTTGGGCCAAATTGGCAAAAAAATATTTTTGTCCTCCACAAAAATTGGTTTTGGTCCAGCTGCATAAATTGGTGAATTCCTACCAAGTTTGGTGATTGATTTATTTTTATTCCAGAATGGTCAAGACATTTTTTCTTCTGTTTAAGCATACTGTAGATTAATACGGAAAGATGGTTTAATCCTTTCCCCTCTCAACACTGATGTCTAAATGAAATACCTTCATAATACAGATCTGGCTCCTTTTTTTACTTTGTATTTATCAAAGTTGAAGGATGTCACCTCACAAAGAAAACTCAGAGCACTTTTGATATATAACACATTTTTACTCAGCTTGCAGACTCTAAAATCAGTTGTCTCAATTTTATTAATGAGAATACTCACATGTGCTCTTTCTACTAATATGATATGGTAAGGAAAATCTCCTTGAGATAAGTGAACAATTGTGATTTTGGAAGAATGCAGAAAAACGGTGTTGGTGGCAGAGCTGAGCTGATGCAGATTGATACAGGTTTGGCATGATGGAAAAGCAATCCAGGAGGTGTTGGCATTGCTGATTTAATCGCATATCTTTGCAGGTGAAAGAGAGATAATATGAGTTCCTTGCACACAGCAACCATGCCAAGCTAACAGAAATCTCCTAAATATGTCTGAGCATTGTCATATATTCAAGAAATGTTTCGATGTTGCACTGAAGGACATGGTTTAGTGGGGAAATATTGGTGGTAGGTGGACGGTTGTACTGGATGATCTTGCAGTGATCTGTGTACCCTAGAGTACAGGTGAGCCCTTATCAAAGATCTACAGATGCATTTTATGAAAACAAGCTGTGTTCACCTCATGTGGGTAACAGAAGTTCCTTGTGGAGCAGCTGAGGCCGCCTGTGTGCAGCCTTGTGTTTGGTGCCTGGGTTCCCTGGTAGGAGCCAAGCACAGCCCTTTCTCAGGTCGATCATTTTCAGGACTATTTTAAGTACTTAATATCTCTTACATCTTTATCCCTCTCAGATCTGGACAAAATCAGTGGGTGAGCTCATAGAAGGGGGAGAATGGACAGACAGACTGACAGGGGACTGACCAGGGAGCAGACTGACAGAATGACAACCTACTCCTCATACTGAGGAGCCATGCTGTATTTTGGTGTCCCTGATGATTACCTTCCTTAGCTTCCCTTGCTGCTCACATGTTGTTATACAGAAGAGTGACCAAACCCAAATGTAGTTTAACATTCACACCAAATTTACTGCTATGAGTGTCTATAACTCAGAAAAGAATGTTATTTCCTGTAGTACTGTGTAAATATTGGCCACAGTGGAAAAAAAAAAAAGGAAAACTGTAGAGCAGACCTAGCTGAAGGCAAAGAAGACTTTGTATGCAATAATACTGGCTTGTATTAAACCTAAAACATTTTTCTTGAGAACATATTTTTATTGGTGCATTTTAAAGAAATTCTGGCACAAAAAGCCATGATTAGAAATGCATAAAGAGCAAAGCACAGGCCTGGAAGGTATATATCACCACACAGACAGCTTGCTCTTTGTCCCCCTGCCCTCATAGCCAGCTTGTGGAATGGCACTGCAATCTGACTGCTTCTCTCCAAAATTTCGCAAGTACAGCTAATAAAAAGCCAAGAATTTCCCATTTTTGGTTATGAAAAGGAAGTTTCCAAGATTGGAGACACCGATAAACTGAATAGCCCCTCTCTAAATTGGCTTGTTACTTCCATCTTCTTCCCAGAGCTCTGAGTGCAATAAAATATTCATATGAACCCTGGCAACAGTCCAGCTTAGAAATATTATACAGCTGGGCTATTGATTCTAATGTGTGTGGAATAAACATCTGCCCAGGTGGGTAAAGGAGCCAGAAGTGAGGCCCAAAATTCTAATACCTGGAATGTCTGTTTTAAATATGTCTAAGAAATCTCAATTAATTAGCTTCTCTCTCTCTTTTAATCACAGCTTTAATAAATGCTCTTATCCTCATTTAAAATCTCTGCTGAGTGATTCTGTCCATGCTGAATGCTGTCCATATGTGAAAGAAGGAAGCAATCCTGCTCAAACCATTGCTACATGGTTTTCCACAATCACAACCACTGATACACTTGGATTTGGGTGAGGCTAGGCAGCTCTTTCTCCTTGGTTGTCTCCTTTCCATTGTAGCATAAATGTTCTGGAAAACATTCCACTGTCTAATCTGAGAACAGAAAGTGTCTACAAAAAAAGAAATTTTTAACTGGCTGAGAAAACCCCAAAAATCTCAGCATCATCTACAAATAAAGCCCAGAAACATGCTAAGTGAAGTTTGCTTTAAAGTAAAAAAAATCTTCCACAGCAAGTTTGATCTTAAATTCATGTTGGGAAAATGCATAAGAATTCTCTTGCAAATGAAAAGAGATGATTCTCAGGATTGTTGTCTTTCTTTTTTTTTTTTTCTGAGTAAGTAGCATCTCTATAAGCTTTGAAAGGGAAATTTATCTGGAGGAAAAATTATTTTTGCAGAAATGATTAAATATATGGGGAGATTACTGTCAAAACAGAAGAACTGCAAACTTTCTTGGTTAAAATCTGTACTGATTAAGTTCCTGTGAAAATATTAATGGGACAAAGTCATAAACACATTTTCTATTCCACAGTGCAATACAAAAATAAATCAAATATATCAACATAACATTATGGGTAACTGTAAATTTCAGTCAGATCTGATGACACAATAAATTTCTTGCAGAAGAGAAAAATGAGGATATTAAATTTAGGAAGCATGTACTTCCTAATGTTGCATTTTGCATTCATTCTAAAGAATTTATTTTCTGAAAGGATTCAGAAGTATTTTGTGGAAATGTAAATGGTGAAATGTCTTTTTTTTAGGGCCTTTCTCAGCAGCTGCGTATGTGCCACAAGGCATAAGACCTGTTGCCCTCCATTAAGAGTGAAAGCAGAACAAAGCAGAGGACAAGAGATGCAAAGGGAAGGAGGTGTATAAAAGATTTGTCATTGCTCCTGATGTAAAATAACAAAGCCAGCTCTTCCATCAGATGAATAGCAGCACAAACTTCCCCTTCCCCTGCAAGTCAGGATCTTTGTGCATAGTCCAACTTCCCAACAACACCAAATGGTGCTTTGTTCCTCCTTTTAAGAACCACCATTTGAATGAATTATCAGAATTATTAAAGAATCAACGACTTCAATCAAACCTTTAGGTATCCGCTGATTTGTGTAAGAATGTGTATTTGGCCTCACATGAACTGCAGAGATGTGCCACTGTATTTATACTTCTACTCTGAATCACACAGCTTTTATCTGATTGGATTTAGTGCATCAAAAATATGCTATTCATCTGAGTTACTACTTAACATGGTAGTTTCTCGCAGAATCAACAGCCTTATCACTGTTTGTATTGGTGTGTAAACACTCAGGGACTGTATCTCTTGAGCACTGCTACAGAATGTGATAGTGAAGTGCCTGTTATTTAGATATCATTTTTTAATCACCATGTTACATGCAAAGGCCGCTCACAGCTCAGCAAGTGAGTGCCTTTTTCATTAGGAAGGTTTTGTTTGATTTGCAGCCCTTCTGAGAACAGCTTCCCAAGGCAGGCTATGGACCACAATCAGTTGTGAGATGATTTACCCTTCTTTCATCTCAGGAAACCACCTAAGATAGTGGACAACCAATAATTTGAAACATTTGGATCTTGGGGGAGATGATAAAGCTCCCTGTCTCCTTCACATTTTTATCTGTTTTAGAAGAGAGGAACAGTTGCGATGCTGGGAAGAGGAATATTTATTTCAATTAAGTTTCAGCTTAGCTCAGTGTAATAGTGAATTGGAAACAGGATAAAGACAATTTGTCTACATATTAGCAAAGGAAAGGTGCATCCAGTACACCCTGGCTGCTGTAATCATATCTTATTTGTAGAGGTAGGCTGAGCAGTTTTTAGAAGAATTTACGCACTGGCATTCAAGAAACAAGGGGATTTCTCCAAAATCATGTTCATCTCAAACCCATTGTTCCACTGAAAAACTGCTCCTTCTCTGGGACGGAAAAAACACCGAAGACCTAAATGCTATTGTAACTCTCTTTCAGCAGAGCACGTAAACATAACTTCATGGCAAAGAAGGGCATGGGCAAAGGGCTGTCCTCCAGCTCTCTGTGCTCATTAGTGGCAGACAAGGACATGCACTTTGGTCCTCACTTGGGGCTGTGCCTCTCATGGGGTGCTGCTCACAGTTCTATATCTTGGTTTAGCCATCTGATGGGACATCATGACAAATGGGAGTTGCCAATATCCCAGCACACTGAAAGTACACGGAGTTAGTCAATCAGAAGAAAAAAAAGAGGTTGCATTGTTGCCCATTATTTCAGCACAGGTTAACTAATATTAAATAGTTTCTTTAATAGTTCCTTTCAGATAAAAAAGGTAGTTTTCATAGAATCAGAGAATCACATAATCAGTAAGATTGGAAAAGATCATTAAGATGACCTAATCCAACCACCCACCTATCACCAGAATTGCCCATTAAAACATGTCCCTCAGTGTCACATCTACATGTTTCTTGAACGCCCCTATGGACAGACCACCTCCTCGGGAGGCCAGTTCCAGTACTCTACAACTCTTTTGGAGTAGTGTTTCCTAATATCCAACCTTATTGCAGACTAAACATAACCAGTTTTTCATTAGTGTGTTGATGATTAAGAAGAAAACAAACAGCTTTTAGCACTGGTTGTGATACTCTAGAAACAAACATTTATTGAGCTGAACTGTTCTTCACGTAGAACGTATTTATGCAAGAAACACATGCTTAGCATGTTTGTGCTGAGTTCATTGGAAACAGTTCAGAAACAGTTTTTTCTAAAAATATTACCAATCTACATTGGCAAAGGTTACTGGAAAGCTGGGTTATTTGCCTGAAGAGCTGAGTATGCTCTGAAGTCACTAGGAGCAGTATAAATCTTGAATGCTGAGTTATTCAGAGCACTTTTGATATCTCTTCTCCAGAATTTTTCTGCCTCTGAATTGTGCTGTTTGCCTCCTGCCATCCTGAAATGTCTCTCTGGACTGTGTAGTCTGACTGCACAAATACACCCAACAGGAATTTGTATTTATAAAGGTGACTGTAGTGTGCTCTGGAAAATGCAAAGGATGGGAGATCAAAGAATGAACTTCAGTACTTCATATTCTTTTGAAGGAATTGGACAATTGAGAACCCAACTGTGTTATTTTTAAAAGATAAATCTAAATTCAACAGGGAAAAAGCGATTTCCTCCAGCGCTGTGCATTCTAACAGCAAAAATTAGGATTGAGGTGATACTAAGACAAAAAAAAATTATACAGCTGTGATTGTGGACAAATCTTACTCTGATTCTGTCAGTACACTAGCATTTTCTAGTTGCACCCTGATTTAAGTGCTGCTGTAAGAAAATAAAAATAAAGAAATCATTAAAAATGTGTTGTATCTGTTCAAATCAAGGCCTCAGTAATCAACTTCAGACCCCCAAGGTCACTTGGTCAGCTTGTGATTACAGCAGCAACTTCAGTGCTTGGTATTGTCCTGCGGCTGTGGCAGGTCAATGGAAAAATGTTCTTTAAACACCATAAGCATCTGATTGTGCAATACCTAAATCAGTGTCATTGATTATTCACAGTGCTGGACTGCTCAAAGCTGGGGAAGTAATTAGGGCTTTTTGTGTGGATTATCCACTGAGAAAAGGTCAAATAACTACAAACAGTGCCAGAAAACAGGAGTCACCAAGGACCTCAGCCTCCGTGATCAGTTAAGAAATGCTAAAGCAGGGTTTGATAATGATGTGCTTATGCCAGGTTCTACAGAATTTGATCATTCTGTCATAGAAATCCAATGAAGAATGAGTGATGGCTACTTTTTCCTTTGAAGCTTGCTTTGGGTCCCTGATGCCCGTCAAACAAGTTCGTCAGTAAAACTCGACTGAGAAGAATTTAAAAGGCAGTTTTTGTTCCAAGGGGAAATGCGTACACATATATATGTCTGTGTGTTTGTGTGTAAGTAAATCACTGCCTACTCATTTTAGACATATAGTTTTTAATTCAGATCCAAATACTTATTGTGTTCTATTTTTTATCCTTCCTGCTGAAACATCTGCCTTCACTGATGGGCCATGCTGTACTCACTCACTGATCCCTTACTGGAATATCTTCCTTCCTTTCCAAATGGAGAGTCTGTACAAAGAACAGCCTTCTGCTAATGACTTTTCCCCTATTGAAATGTGAGAAGCAATAAAAGAAGTCCTCTGTTTTGTAACAGCATCTCCAACGTTTGCTGAGTTTACAGGGATGCTGCTACTTAGCAACACCTTGTAAATTTAATTGCTAAACCAGGGTGTACAAAGCATTCCAGTTCCATATGGGAGCCATTCCTTACAGACCTCCGTCCCTGGGAGCTCCTCATGTTGTAAATCTCTCCCACTCCTTCCGTCTCTGAATTGCACTAACACTTCGGATGATTAGGGCTGTGGCAGTGATCAACGTTTTCTCCCAGTCATTCCTTTCCATTGATCATTTAAATGAGGGATTATCCTGTTTTCCCATTTTAGCCTAGGGATCAATTGCTGAAAACAATGGATGGAATTTTGTTCAGAAAATTGGTGCATCGCAAGGAATGCATAAAGACTATCGTTGTCTGCGTGCAGGGGAAAATAACTTCAAGTTTCTCAGGTCAGTGGAGAAAGTCAGTGAAAGAAGACATGCAGAAAAATAAAAAGTGAAAAAAAGAAACTGACTGCCAACAATATGTAGATTTGACCATGTAAAGGCAAGGTCATATAATTCCTGCAGTGAAAACGCAGGAAGGGAAAGCAGGACAAAGGTATTCAGATGGAAGTGTCAGGGTATTTCACAACCCTCTGGCTTTGCTGTGGATGAATATTTGAATGTGCAATGAGCCTTTAGGGTCTTTATTTTTAATGGAAATCTTATAGCACTGGCAAGTGAAGACCCACAACCCTGGGACAGGCTGAGCAGTTGGGTCACCTTGTAGGATGCGGTGAACAAAGCGAAATGAATAGTTCCTTTTGCTCTCCAAGCATCTAGGGATAGGCCTTTGGGCAGTTAGTGGGTTTTAATCCTTAGACTTATGGCTTTGGCAAAAAAAAAAGAGAACTTGTCCTGTTACAGGCAGCATTCTTAAAGCTAGTAGGGTGGTCCATCTTCATTAAAATGTCTGCTTAAATATTGCTTTCTGGAAAATCTCCATGTCACTTTCATCTCAGGATCCCCATTGAACTCAAACATCAATGATGTAGAATAAACATTTCATTGCCACAGATGAAGTTAGGCCCAGCAGTGTCAGCTAGAACTGCCACTCAATTATCGCACATGTATAATAAATTTCCCAGTGCAACTCATTTGCCTTTACTGATCTTAAATTTTTTTACAGTTCTATCTTCATCACAGATCAGAGTTTGCAGGTACTCATCTTCAAAGAGCTGCATGAGGACAGATGGAGGCAGGCTGGAGGGCCAGAGGCATAGCAGAAGCCCTGTCCCATGTTAATCCACACATGTGTCAGGGACCTGTGGCCCCGCAGCAGGCTTTCTATTCCAGAATGAATTTAGAATCTGCTCTGTTCTATAAGCAGTTTTTGCTGGGATTAGCAGTCTTTTATCTATTTTACATGTTACACTGATAGGGAGCTTTTAGTATGGCCATTTTGTCATCCATACACAACGAAAGGGATTATAGTTTTGCAGTTGCTGCTATTTTAGTTAGTAAAATTGGAAGCATTGCCTAACACTTTCATCAGATTTTTAAATGTTATTTCCCACCATGGTTATACAGTAAAATGTTATTGTAATATATTGTAAGTTAAGGTATATATCTCTCCTATCAACAGCTGCATTCTGATTAGTAGACCAGTAAGCTTTCTTACCGTGGATTTCATGCGCACAGTTTTGTTGAGGTGTAATATATCACTGCAACAGTTTTAAACTTGGAGCAATAACGTATTCAATTAGGTTGGAAATAAAACATCTAGTTTTTCTTGCAATAAATCTTTTACTAACCCTGCTACATCACATGTTCAACAAGGAAATAATACATGTCATTCAGACTGAGGGTTATTGTAGACTGCTGAGGGAGACATGGAGTTCTGGAGGTTTCATCAGTCCTGTGAAATTCTGCAACATGGTAAGTGTACAAATTAGAAAAGGATGTAATATGTTGCTAATGACACCTCTTGGGATAGTCTTTGAGTCCATATTTACTGTTATGGTCAGTAGTTTCATTTAAGCTGCAGGAGTTGAAAAGTTATACTAAAGTAGAGTGAAAACACCTCTGAGTTCATTAGATGTGGTTGTAATTTAAGCTCAGAAGGCATTTCTTTTCTTCTCTTCCATTCTTCATATTACTGGAAATATAGTGCCAGAGTTCCCAATAAAAGCATTATGTGTGATCACATACCTACAGTCCCTGCAAAACACGTTTACACCTCAACATCTGTAGCAGTGCCACAGTCTGAGCAGCACCCTAATTCACCCCAGATGTCTCTTTAAAGGAAACACTGTAGTAGGGCTACTGCTTGTCATACTTTCTGGGCATTGCCTTTATTACTTTGAAAGCCTTTGATTTTTCAAGTGTCACAGACATCTACAGTCTTTCTTTTCTTTCTTTCTTTTTTTTTTCTTTCTCTGTGGAGGGAAAGCCTATATCATGTGTTTAAATATGAATAGAGATTTTGGTGATATTAATCTCTGGAAATGCCAATTGTTGACTATACATCAACCCCTATCCATCAGCTGCATTGCATAGCAAGGATTTCATTACAGGCAGCCTCAGTGAAGCAGAGGGCTGAGCACCAGCACATATTCTCAAGCTGGTGTTGTACTGACTATTGCTAAGAATGCTCTCATAGAATGCCAGAGCTCTTTATCCTCTTCAGCCAGAGTTTAACCAGTTCAGAAGTGTGCCAGATAACTTGCAATGTTTGGTGATGCTCACTTCACAGCCAGGACTGTGATGAATGAGACTGTTTTAACAGGTCCCCAAACATCTCTCCCTTTCATATAGGATGGCATAGACATGGGAGATGAGCCAAACAGATCTGTAGGGATCTACACAACTGTAAGTGGGAGAAGAGCTGAAAACAAAGCATGTTCCTGGAGAAGAGATTTCCCAGGATCAGAACTTTAAAGACATGTAGGTTTAACCAGCCATATTTACATCTACACAGATCTGACTCATGTTATAATTGCTTAAGAAACTCTATCCCACTGTCCATAGGGACCATGGTCAACATCAGGCTACCTCAAAATCACAGAATGGTTGAGGTTGGGAGAGATGTCTGGAGATCATTTAATCCAATCCTCTTGTTCAGAACTGGGTCAGGTGGAGTAGGTTCCTCACAGAATCACAGAATTGTAGGGATTGGAAGGGACCTCAGGATATCACCTTGTTCAACCCCGCTGCTAAAGCAGATTCCCTACAGCAGGTTATACAGGAAATCTTCCAGGCAGGTTTTGAATATCTCCAGAGGAAACTCCACAACATCTCTGGGCAGCTTGTTCCAGTGTTCTGTCACACTCACAGTAAAGAAGTTTTTTCTCATGTTCGTATGTAACTTCCTGCGTTCCAGTTTGTGTCTAGTGCTCTTTGTTCTGTTGCTGGGCACCACTGACAAGAACATGGCCCCATTCTCTTGACACTTGCCCTTTAGATATTTATAAGCAATGATAAGATTCTGCTTCAGTCTTCTTTCCTCCAGGTAGAACAGACCCAGATCTCTCAGCCTTTCCTCATAATGGAGAAGTTCCAGGTCTCTAATAATCTCTGTGGTCCTCCGCTGGACTCTCCAGAAGTCCCCTGTCTTTCTTGAACTGTGGAGCCCAGAAATAGACTCAGTACTTCAGAAGTGGTTTTACCAGGGCAGAGTAGAGGGGGAGGATCACCTCCCTCAACCTGCTGGCCACTCTTCTTTTGATACATTCCAGGATACCCTTGGCCTTCTGAGCCACAAAAGCATGCTGCTGGTTCACAGTCAACCTGTTGACCACCAGGACAACCAAGTCTTTTTCTGCAGAACTCCTCTCCAGCAGGTCAGCCCCCAGCATGATGCATGAGATTATTCTTCTCCAGGTGTAGGACTCCACACTTGCCCAGCCCAAGAGTGGGCACACCACTTTAAGTGTGGTCTTACCAGTGTTGAGTAGAGAGAAGGGATCTCCTCACTTGTCCTGCTGGGAGTGATCTTCCTAATGCAACCCAGGATGCTGTTGGCCCCAGTGTACATTTCTGGCTCACATTCAACTTGGTGTTCTCTGAGACCCTGAGGGCTTTTTCAGCAAAGCTGCTTTGTGGCTGGTGGGCCCAGCGTGTACAAGTGTGTGAGGTTATTGGTCCCCAGGTGCAGGAATTGTACTTCCTCTGGCAGAATTGCAGGACTTTGCACTTCTCCTCCAGATGCATCCTTTTAAGCCTAGCAGTTCAGGGTTTCCAGTCCACCTCATGGCTCACTTCTCTAGTCTGTACTTCATCAGTTTGTGGTTCTTGCAAACAAATTTCTCTGATACTTTGGCAATATTTAAGATGCGTGTTACATAAAAAGCACTCATCTGTGTTCTGTGCATGCTGTAGCATTTGGCCATCTCAAAGAACAACAGTAATATTTTAATTAATAGATTATATATGTGAAATACACATAGAATTAGGCATTGTGTGAATGTGAAACCTGTGACCTCCTTGGGACAAAGAACATGCAAAGCTACAATATGTATTTGTATGGGAACTGCTGAATCACGGCCTGAACCTCTGATTGATCGCCTGAGACAAGCAATGAGTCAGCCATGGGACACAGGTGAAGGCAATTCACCTGTGCTGCTGGAAGGGGTGGAGCCTGGCTCCTACACCCATTTAAAAGCTGACTACCAGGGGGGAAGGATCTCTTCTTTAGATCCCCTCTGCTGGAGTTCTGTAAGTGAGCTCAGGATATGGGTAAGCTTTTTATCTATTCTCTTTTTGTTATTATAATCTGCTTTGCTAAACTCTTTTGTTTATTTTGTAATTATAATGTCTTAATATTCATTGATTATACAGTATTTAAAGCATGTAGAATTTTTTTTTTTTATCCTTCTAGCCTCATTTTTAACTGTCTTCTTCTACAGAGATCAGAGAAATGATCTATGCAAGGCATTAACAAAAGCAGTGCATTTGGTAATTTTATGTACAATTTAAAAGTTGTGTAAGATTTTGCAACATTATTCACGGTTCACTTCTTAATTTGAAAAATCACAGATGCTAAAATCAAATTTAAGCTCCCATTTAGGAATACCACACTGAAAACTGTATGAGTGGATGAAAAAGTGAATATAATGATTGCACCAAAATACCGTGGAGGAAGTTCTTTATTTCTTTCCTGTATGATGCCTCTCAGTGGGGTATTTCTAAAGACTCGTGGTTTGAATTTCATGGAATACAGTCAAGAGAGAAGACGGGGAGGAAACAAGGGGAAGAGGCTGAGCTGACAGTGCAGTTTCTTTACAGTGACAACCACATGTATTCATAAATATTTTACAAGTGCAGCTTTCATACTAGTAAATTTAACTGCCATGTTAATGCAGCATGTGAGTTTATAACCTGGACATTTGCATGTAATGAATATCCAGTATTCTGCAGATGATGACAAGTAAAAGGTTTGTATTTTGAAGGTTTCCCTTCTGTAGAGTGCTTTCTAACTGTACAACTGTGTTATATGGCAGCTGTTCTTCTTGTATAATACTATGAGTCATCAATTACTAATTCTGCTGAAAGATGTCACATATATACACTTGATGACATATTCCATGCTGTCCAAGAATGGGGTAGAATGTTTTTGTATCCAAGAACACCGTAGAATCATTTCAGGAGAGCTGCAGAAAAAGCTGCATGCTTTTTACATTTGTTTCTTTTTGCTATTAATGCTACACAGCTTCTAAAATGAAAATGATGAAAGTAAATGTCCTAATTGGAGCCAATTATGACCAATGTGACTGCTGCTAACAATCAGAAATATTATCAGGATTACAAATGACACTGTTCAGCATTAAGATTGCTTTCTACAAGTCAACATTAAAATTAGTGGTCATTTGGAAAGCTCAGATATTTCAGCAATGGATCTTTCTGCTTATTTGGATAAAACAGAAAGAATGACAAGTAGAATTCTAAAAAGATGACATTGCTTAAGGGCAGACTAGAGATGAAAAAATGTACGTGGTCTGGAAATATGCGATGTCCACCTAACTACACTGGACTTGAAGAGGGCAAATGCCATGATTGCTCTATAGAGTAGAGGTGCTTTGTATTAAATTCCTTCATCTACCTTCTGGACTCTGACATTATAATGACAGAAATGAGGAAAAAGTCAAGGGGAAGGCAATAAAACTTCTAAGCTGGTGTGAAATCTGGTTTGCCCTGATCCTATATTGAAACTTCTTTTAATCTTTCTCATGTATTACATGTTTGGCTGCAAAACCAGCCCCATCTCACTTGCTGTCATGTCTAGAGAAGACTAAGCCAGAGGCAGAGGATGTGGTTTGATTAAGATTGTCTTACCAGCAGCCTCTGCTGATGGCAGTTTAAAGAACTTTTGAGGAGAACTTTTCCATCTCTGACATATTCCTCAAGCAAAGTCAATGAGCACAATGCAAGTCCCTATATGCATGTCTCTCTACAAGCCAAAGGGAATTTATCCTCATGGACAAATGCTTCTAAAAACCAATCTGCCAGGAAGGCTAACAGCTGGCTTCTTGACTGTTTTCTTCTAGAATCCAATCCAACAGATACGCACCAGTCTGATCTGTCCTATAGCAAGTGGTTAGGTGGTGCTTGTTAGATGAAATCACATTTTTCAGCTAAACAAGCTACATACTACAAAATTCTTTTTTCACTTTTGTACACAAAAACCACATTTCTCTGCAGGCTACTATAACCGAAATCACTTTGGATTTGCTCGTATAGATGACTTTCATCTGAAGAGTAAGATCCAACAAATTGCAGATCCTTCTTTCAATTGTTTCTAACAAGAGGAATAGAAGCAGTCAGGTGTTTGCTACAGTAACTCAGGGAAATTGCTTTAAAACTGATTGAATCAATTTCCCTTTATCTTGTTACCTCCAACCTGAGCAATTTTAAAGAATTCTAGACAAGAAACTGCAATCCATGACTGACATTATATCCATACATTGCTCTCTTTCTTTCTGTTCCCAAAGTTCTGTAGCATGTCCTGCTGGGCTGAACCTAACAAGACGGGGATGGGCCCCCAGAGAGGACATCCCTGCATGCAGGAATGTGAATTTCAGCAGTTGCCTGTAAGAGCTCTACTTTTATTGTCCACTTTGCACTGTGTGTATCTCTGTTTAATTGCTTGTCTTCTAGGTGTAAGAACAAAAGACAGTAAAACATATTTAGTGCCTGCTATCTTACAAATGCAATTAGATATAGCTGTTAGGAGGCAGTGAGCAATCCATAGGTCTTCCATTAACACATGCTTACGTCAGGTACTCCCTAAGTGTGCTGATGAGTTAAAAAACAGAATGGAAAAAATACGTAGCATATTCTTGATTCCCCCTTGTCTTCTGTGCCTAGACTTTCAAAAATTGGACTTCTTAGCACATAGGATACATTCAATAATATATTTCTGTGTCATTTAAATGACCATAAAAACATTGCATTAGTCAGTCTCCAGCTTAAAGAGCATGTCTCCAAATATTCCAGGAGTGGAGGAGAAATGTTGTAGCTGAATGGCCTTCCCAATCCCCCCAAAATATCCTCCTGCTCTATTTTTTTTTCCTAAAACCTCTTAGAAAACCTTTCTGGATTTGATTTATTTTTCATCCCAGTCACAGATAGATACAGGCAATAAGCAATACGCCCTCTGCTTGCTCCTTTCCAATCTTGTATGCAGAGTTATTAATCTTCATAATGTTTCTCAGACAGGTCTTTGTTCCCTAATGACTCCAGGTACACCTTTGGGCATATTGGTAGGCAAAAATCCTGGTATTTCTCAGGACAGACTTCCCATAGTTCAGTTTATGAACTAAGTTCTGAATGTTTATGTAGGCACCGATTCAAATTTGGACCTAAATGTTTAAAAGTAGTAGGCAGCCACTGCCTTCAGTGTTGCATTGTTTTAGATGTGTTTTAGGCACTTAAGATTTTAAGTTCTGCTATAATTCAATGTCACTAAAGTTGCTTAAGTCCATTTTTAAAGTTGAACTTAGTCATGCCAATCATTTATACTAAAGATGTACATGAATCAATGCCAAATCCTTTCTAAAATGGTACAGATATAAATACAGGCCATGCTGCCAATCTCCAGGCTTCTAGTGATTTTGTTTTTCAGAAAAATACCTTCCAAATGTGTCACTGCATTATAAATAAGCCATATAATTTACAGTAACATATATCACTAAGATCTAATGCATCATCGCATCAGATGGCCATTATGCAAGGTCAGCTAGCTGTACGAATTTACAAGGTTTCTGTTCCTCTTCTGAAGTACAGATATTGGTCTCTGACAAAGAAGCAGCAAAATGTGTCTGGGTAGTGAAGATGTTTCAAAATGATGTGAATAGTTCAGTGTTTAAAAAGGAGATTATGACGTCCATTTAAAGAAGATCAAATGACTGCAGAATGATTGTCTTATCAGCTTTGTTTCAAGACAGTGATTTTGCATCTAGAAGCATAAGTTGTGCTAAATAATAAGCAGACTTGGAGAATATTTTAAAACAGATAATATTGAAACATAGGTTCTGCTTACTCTATTTAAACTAATTTGGCATGAAGAATTTTCAGCAATGCACTGTAAGAAAAAAAACTTTGGTCTTTGAATTTATGAAAGGGTAAGCATGAAATTTTTTACCTTCTAAGAATACTTTAAAGTTGTACTGTCTATTTCCTTTTGTATTAACCAATGATCACAGAGCAAGCAGGGGAAAGCAACATGTTATTTTCATGTGGACAACTAATTACATTTAAAGACAAATTTGTACACAGAATTTTAGATATATTTTTTAATTTATCTAAATTTTTAATTTGTCATATCATCTCATAATGACAATAGGAATAGGAAAAAATACATTTCTTGTCATGGGCACATTAGAATGTGGTCAGGCAGGAGCTATCACAAAAACAGGTGGCAATTTTATTAAAATTACAGATAATATGTTCAACTTCAAACACGGAACCTGAGAGCAATTCCTGCAGGCAGCTACTGTCCACAGCTTTCTGCAACGGCGTCGCTTTAGCAGGACGACATGACAACGTGGTGTTGTTGGTGCTATGTTTTTTTTATCTATGTACGTACACAATACTTTATGATTTGGTTTCAACCTTACTTGAAATGAGTAAATATTTTTCAGACACTTATATCCTTGAAGATCTCATGAAGATATGAAGATGAGTAGGGGTAGAGATCCCATACATTCTGGATGAAGAACATGCTGAAGAGTGAATACAAGAGTTGTATGGCATAAGGGACTCCACACTGGACACAGCAAGATCTTTCATACATGCTCAGAGCTCATAGCAGATTCTTGTCTTGTGGTTGGCTGGTTTCAGTCGTTCAAGTTCTCAAACATTAAATATTTAGAAAGCACAGTAATAGATTTTGAAGAAGATTAGAGTAAATCTAAGTAACTACCTGCCCTCCCATGTCCTTTCAAGATCCACATGATGCAGAGTCCATTGCTTGGGAGCCTCTCCAGCCCAGTCAGGTCATCAGGCTGGCAGCACTTCCCACTTGCCTGTGAGCAGGTTTACTCTTTGGCACCCAATACCCAGTCACTGAGATATTCCTTACCATGAAAGCAAATCACCATCTTTTTTCCTTAACTTCCCCCAACAGATCACTTTAAAAAAGAGACAAGTCTGTGTATACAGAATTTTTAATTTATCACTGGTGACTATTTATTGCCCTTAAAATTCTACAATGACAGTCTCTTAACACATGGTAGTTGGAGATTTCCTTTCATCAAGAAAGAAAAATGACCATAAATGGTTCTGTTTCTTTAAAACTACTGTGGTATTTGACTGTTGCATTTCACAGGCATGAAGAAGCATATTTTAAACAAAAATAATAATATACTCTGATGAAATATTTCCGTGTGTGTGTGTTTAAAGTCTGTGACGTGAACTCCATGATCTGCAAGCCCTTGCCTGGGAGATCACAGATTCACCACTACTTTACTGTTTGACACTACTGTTCTTTCTCAACTGCTGAAATGCAGCAGTCCCTGCCTGGAGTATTATTTAGAGTACTTTAAATCAGGAACTAATCTGTGCAACAGAAATGTCATCACGATTTGTTTTATTTGGGATGATCATAATGCCAAAAGATAAAACTTCTACATAAGAATATATATCACACTTTAGAATGTGTGCATTATGGAAACATGTGGTTGGTACCCACAGGAGAATGAACTTAATAATTTTAAAAAAAAAAAAGCTTAGCTGTAAACATGGAAATCCTTTAATTTACTTGTATGATATAACGTACCTCTTAGCTGCCTTTCAACTCTTCAGCTGGAATTTGGTGCAGAATCCAGCAGGTAACAGGGGACTCTGCCCATGTTTAAGTCCCTTTTGTGAGGGTGATCAAAAGTTAAAAAGATTGCAATTAAGATCTCATGATCTGAAGATACGTGAGAGCGTCTTTAGAACAACAGTTTTGCAAAGCTGCTGGATGCCTCTGTTCCTAGGTGTTCATGATCATCTTCGTGGTTCCTGCATCACAGTGGGGTGAGTGCTGTAGATAAGATTGCAAGTATATAAGGTACTGCTATTTATATGCACCCTGTGTTGTCTTATTATAGGTGCATGTAACTTCTTACTAAGCTAGGGGAAAAGAAATGCCAGCATTACTCCTTAGTCCTATTAATTAGTATGAGAGAATGAATTAGTTATATTTATTAAAGTCTGAACCTCTGCAAGAAGGCTTTCTTTCAGCGTGCTTGATATGAATAAAATTAATGGGACAGTATATTAAACAAACTAATATTTGGAGATAATTTTATAATTTTCAGTACACGTTTCAAGCGAACTCTCACAGCTCTCATCTTCGTCAACAGTGTGATGTCCTTGGCTGAAGCGAAGAAACAGCTGCTCAATGTACTTTATTTTAGAATTAATGATTAACTTTTACCTCCCTACTCCTGTTCCCAGCGGTGGAATAACACTTTCCCTAGAATTTTTCAGTGTTTATCTTATTGCTTAGGATAGTTAAAATGGGAATGCCTTTTTCTCTTGTGAGCTTAAGGTCCCAGTCAGGTTGGTTCAAACCAGACTATATTTCATGCAACAAAATATATGGGACCAAAATCAATGTTTAAGGATTGCTATTAATATTTAGCTATCATTCATACCTTTATTAATTACCTCTTCCTCTTCAATACATTTAAAGGAAATGACCACATTTGAATATATTTCCCTGCTCCACTCTTCTTTGTTTGTCATATCTCTGCAACTTTGCAGCCTCGGCAGCAGGGCAAGGACAGGAATCCTGCCAAGGAGCACTGGGATAATCGGAGGTGCTGAAAGGGAGAAGAAAGGTTGCAGCGTGTCCAAGTCATGCTGCTCCCTCCTTTCCATCTTCATTGCTCAATATACTTTTCTGCTTACTGGTTTGTAAAGGAGAGGATCTCCTCATGAAGAAAGTTTTCAAGTGGAAAGCTACACCAAGCAATTTCTTCAGACTCAGACTGTGTTTCATTTACAGAAATGCCAAGGTTGCTATTGCATCAATACTTCTCAGTAGTTCACTTTATTAGGCCCCACCTGCGAAATAGAAAGGAATAAGATTATTGAAGAAAGCTTGCTCTCACTTGACAGGTTTTCAAGTAACAGATCTAATTATCATGCCATAAACTGACAATTTCATGGGATAATCCTCTGATAAATACTGTGTTAAAGCCAACACATTTTCTCATTATGGCAATTGGAATGGAAAAAGTATTTTCCTTGCCAAGGGCACATTAGAATGTGGTCAGGCAGGAGCTATCACAAAAACAGGTGGCAATTTTATTAAAATTACAGATAATATGTTCAACTTCAAACACAGAACCTGAGAGCAATTCCTGCAGGCAGCTATTGTCCTCAGCTTTCTGCAACGGCGTCGCTTTAGCAGGACCACATGACAACGTGGTGTTGTTGGTGCTATGTTTTTTTTATCTATGTATGTACACAATACTTCATGATTTGGTTTCAACCTTATTTTAAATGAGCAAATGTTTTTCAGATACTTACATTCTTGAGGATCTCATGAAAATATGAAGATGAGTAGGGGTAGAGATCCCATACATTCCGGATGAAGAGCACGCTGAAGAGTGAATACAAGAGTTGTATGGCATAAGGGACTCCACACTGGACACAGCAAGATCTTTCATACGTGCTCAGGGCTCATAGCCAACCACAAGACAAGAATCTGCTGGTTTCAGTCGTTCAAGTTCTCAAACATTAAATATTTAGAAAGCACAGTAATAGATTTTGAAGAAGATTAGAGTAAATCTAAGTAACTACCTGCCCTCCCATGTCCTTTCAAGATCCACATGATGTAGAATCCATTGTTCGGGAGCCTCTCCAGCCCAGTCAGGTCATCAGGCTGGCAGCACTTCCCACTTGCCTGTGAGCAGGTTTACTCTTTGGCACCCAATACCCAGTCACTGAGATATTCCTTACCATGAAAGCAAATCATCATCCTTTCTCTTCATCTGTCTTCTTTGACTTAGGAGTATCTAGAACTAAATGTCCAGCTTGATACCATTATTTGCTCTCTTTTCTAGAAAGCTGGCAATACGCATGGATTGTGTGATGAAAGAACTGTGCTTATTGGCACTCCGTTCTCACCATGTATAGACAAACAGGTTACAGGAATTCCCCTTGTTAAAAATGTGTGTATCTGGTTCTTCTCCTATAGCCCTGCTTTCAGAAAAGCCATCTACTAAAGATTTTCGTTTGTTAATGTTAAGAAATAACCAAAATGCTACATGTAGAGGTGACAGATATTGATAGAAAAAGGGCAATATTCTGGGTGATATAACCTTAGAACTGCAGGAGGCAATAACACAGGAAACAAAAAAAATTTTGCCACAGACTTCCTGAAGTGATGCAGTCTGAATCTTCTCCAATGCCATTTCCAGCATCTGCTAGTATTTGTATGATATGGAACTTTTTAAATGAAACGTTAGCAGTGTTTTAAAGGACTACGCGTGAACATGGTCTCCTCTGTTGTTATTGCTGTCCAATTGCGCTGCTTTTGTTGAAGAAGCTCAAGGAGGACCTGGCCACACAGGTTTTAATCTGAAGGTGTGGGCTGTTGAACAGGACTGTGCTGTGAAACGCTGATTAACTGTATATATTTAAAACTGTAATACTATTCTAGTTCTGAAGTTTCTGACCCTCAGTCTGTTTACTTTTGGATACATCACTTGTGGTTTCTCTGTGAAACAATATACCTGCCTGTGAATTGGTATTATTAATAGGTAATTCACAACGGTTGGTTAGTTTAATTATATTATGGGTGAGCAAAGATTTATTGGGCAATTTGAGAAAGCATCAAAACCTTTTTAACCACACAGCACTCATATAAGCCAATTTTTATATTCAGAGCCATGTCCCATCAGGACAAGAATGTGAAAATGAATTCAGATGTCATGCTGTTGGTATGGTTCAAATGAGGAGTGTTCTAACTTCTCACAAAGCCAGCTGGATAACTGCAAGGTGCAGGTGTTTCCAAGAATACCTGGCATGGCTTATGAACACCGGACTATTTAGCCTCAGGCTTCCTGACCAAAATAGTCTCCTAATACTATGTCAAGATGAGAAACACATCAACTCATAGAATAATTCTTAAATGTTACTATGTCAGAATGCGGCAACTTCTTGAAGAAGTTACTGATAGCTGAAGTGGAGAAAGAAAAATACCGAGAGAAGGTTACTGTATATAAGCATGTCAAGTGTCAATCTTATATACATAAGGCATTCCTTTGGATCGTTTCTCTACAGTAAGTTGGCAGTGCTTCTGGACTGAGAACTGTATTTTCCTGTTGCTAGCTGTTGCCATGAGTTTACTGGAAGCACTGACTCATGCTTAATTAGTGGTGCCTCGGGTTACTTTTATACTGTTTTTATGTATTTGTAGCATATGCTATTTTTAAGGTACATAAAATTCTTCCAAATATGTCATTTTGTAATATGGCATAGTGATTTTTAAGATTCTGAAATTCAAAGAAAATATCTTTTCAATATCTTTTTTTGACTTAATTCCAAGCAGACAAATCTATGGATGATAAGCTTTCTTCATGTAAGTCAGTTAATCAAGTAATGGATTGGCTATTATCTAATACATGGATTTGGCTCCACACCTAAATTTCCCAGAGATAATGAAATGATACCTACTAATATGATTGCACAGCTCTTCATACTGAAAAACAAAGCAACGTGTTTTTTCCATCTGAAGGGAGAGCAGGAAAGTGTTAATGTCTTAAATCCATGACAAATCTCAGTGGAAAACATCTTTGCTTGTAGTGTTTGTTCACCACATGGTGCACGCCTGAAAGAGTGTTAAATCAGCAAAACTGCTGAATTTGAAATGTAGGGAACATTTATCTGCCTCTGAATTCAGTTATGCTATGTGCAAAGATCCTGAGTAGAATCTGATAGTGTAACAGCAATGTGGAATTGCATATTAAACATACCTAACCTGTCATTAAAAACCTCTAATTACAGCCATCAGATGAGTCCCTGTGCTGCTACTTGTCATGTTACTCGTATATATCATTTTAATGGAAGAAGATAGTATTTCTGATTATGTCGCTTAATGTACAATATATGAAAGTTATGGGCCTGAACCTGTTCCCATGGAGGTCAGTGACAGTTTTGCCATTGTCTTCAATTAGAGCAGGATGTGGCTTTATGACACTAGAGTTTCATTTGCATTAATTAATTTACTTAGTAGGTAATGAAAAACTTGAAAAAAAACAGCCCTCTGGCTCATGACTCTGGCATAGTGCTTAATACTTTCATTAGGAATAATTGCACTGATAAACTTTTAAGCAGAAGCAGTTAAGATGGATCAGTGTATGGGGCAAAATCAAGCTTATCAGCAGTTGACTGAGCCTGCCTTCTATGTTCCATGCTCGTTTGCTTTTATTCTTCTCTGACTGGGGTGTAGAATCTTTAATGGTTAGTAGTGTAGATGAAAGTGCAATATTTTCAAACTTTGGGGATTTATATACTTCATATATCATGAAGGTATTGGCTCAGCAAATTCCATAGAACTAGTAGATGAGTTTTTGTGTCTGAAAACTCACTGGGGAAGGCAAGAACAGATAGGTAATGAGGTACAGTGGTTTTTTCACATCATGGTTGAAGCTGGAGCAACATATGTGGGAGAATCCATATAGATATTGCTAAAAGCAAACACAGCTCTTTGGAACTAAACTTCTATAGCGTGCTTTGATTTCTAAAATTAAAAATAATACATCAGCCTCCCAAGTTTTTTATTTTTTAAGCTGCTAACAGCATCTGTTATGCTAGCAGCAGGCTTATGTCTGAGAAAAACAAGAGGCTGTAAAAATGATGATGGAACCAAACTGTCAGGAATGCACTATGACAACCAGTCAGCCATAGGGGATGTATGTGAGTTTCAGTCTGGGACTGAAGAACTAGAAGGAATCCATACATACCACCTTGCACAGAAAGGTTAAGAATCAAATGATCTGCCAGTGAGCTAGTACTGGCCAGAGGACTTCGTTGTCACTTGCTGAAGGAGTGGGATGTGGATTTCTGTGAACTGGTTGAGTTTAGCATTCTGCCACATAATTTCTGTGTTACCTTGGCAAAATGACTTCTACTTCTGGGTGCTATTTCTACAGCCTGGGGACAATGACTCTTCTTTACCTTGTAAGGTTTTTGGTTGTGTTGGTTTTGTAAGGTATTTGGCTATTGATGTGTTGAGAGAACCATGAAGTTGAGAACCGGATCAATTGAAAACCCGTCAGTCAGAGCTTGAAAACACATCAGTCTCTGTATTTGGAGCTTTTTATTAAATTAATTAAAAAAAAAAAAAAAAAAAAAAAAACTGAGAAAATATTAGCTTGGGGTCTGCTTGCCTCCTTTAGCATATTGCTGTGACTGCCTTGGAATATTTTTAGCCAGGCAAGCTGTAGTTCACGGACATTATTGTAGAAATACTTGCTGAGAAAAGCTGTTTTATTAATTGGGTAGTCTCACTGTAAACCATGTGATATCCCAGAAGACACTTTATAAATAAAGTATATTTGCATCAGGAGTTTTTCAAGGTTCTCCATTTTACAAAATAATAATTCACAGCATAAACTAAATCCATCATGGTGAAGTTTATCAGTTGAGCACTTTAATAAAACAGGAATAAATGCAGTTTCTAGAGGAGACAACAAATGCTTCTTATTTGGCATGATACTTTACATATTTACGTATCATTTTAAATAAAGTAATTGATGATATTCCTCTTCTAAAGAAAAGGAGTTTGCATGGCAGGAAATGAGCCTATACATCTGCCTAACTTTGATCAGCCCTGAAGATGATTTTCATCTATGTTTCCCAGAAACAGTGATGAATTCAGACTGCAGGAACAGCTATTTCATTTGAAATTTTATGATATTTTCCTGATTTGTTGCTGCTTGTGGCAACCCCCTAGGAGTAGAAAAAAGAAAAGCAAAAAAAAAAAAAACCCAACACCTGAGAGTGTAGCAAGGAAAAATGCTGAGTTAAGCACACTCAGGTAAAAGTTCATTCATGCTGTTTAAAAATCAAAGGCGGAAAGCTAGTGCCTAAGCATATGATAAAATAATATTAGTTAGTTAGACCACAGTTTGTCAGATATTCATTTTTTTTAGGCTGATGGAAGCACTCTGAGAGTACATTTAACTTTTTAAAAATAAAAAATAACACAGTAGCACCTTTTAAATTTTTAAACTCAGCTTACTACCTCACCAGCATTTGCTGGAAGGCTCTCAGCTCTTTGAGTGATTTTTAACAGTGTGTTTCTTTGGGAAATCCCACTTGTTTGGGGAATTCTATGCCCTTGTTTCCGTTGAAAGACTGACAATTCAGAGGCTGCCAATCATAATTCTGTAGCTTCTTACAGGAATTTTATTTAGATTGTACTCTGATTTTGCTTCAGTTCAGTTTTAAACCAAAGTAACTCTTTTATTTCCCCTGTGATGGGAAACTGGGCATTACAGAAAGGTTTTGCAACTCTTTGGAAACTCCTTTTTTCCAGAAAATGTGTTGTGCTACTTCTACAATCTACAGATTGAAACTTTAAGAGGGGGATTGCCCTGCTGTTCATAAAGCATGTGTTACCAGCAGAGGGGAACACTTAAGCTGGCTTTAGGCTTCTAACAATTACAGTCCATTTTACTCTGAACCTCCAAAGGGACAAGTTTTGTTTGATTACCCAAGGAAACATGTCCTGCTATTTTCTCCCTAAAATCTAATTGCTAATATCAAACAAATCTGATATAGAGATAGAGACTTCTGATATCAACTTCTTAAAAACTTCTTGAAAAGCAGATGCTGGATGTAGGACAGAGTCAAGATAATGATGCCATCAAGAGGACTGCCACGTAGGCTGAGCAAGTAACTATTCACTCTGGGCTGCAGGCTGGACAACCAACAGAGGTGTGTTGCCAGTCCAAACTGCACCGCAATTCCTCCAAATTAACCATAGAAAATGCTGCTTCCTCCTTGTTGAAAGAATAAGAAGGCTGGAAGGAAAAAAAGAAGGCAGGGGCTCAGACGATGCTGGGCATCTTGTGGCACAGGGGGCTCAATAGGTATTATTGAAGTAGGAAAGTGATAAAGGATATTAATAAAGAAATTAAAGGAAAAGTACTTTGCATTAATATAGTTACTGATGGTATAACTTGTTTAAAACATGAGTGGATCCATTATATCATAGTAAAGGGGCAAAAGAACTAAGAAGAACACTGAAAGTTACTATCCTGGTTACCTAAATTTTCTTCCACCTAATTTTCAAAGAATGAGGGAAAAAACTGCTTTTACTTTTGGCACAAGGAGACTATAATAGGACATGTTTACTCACCTGTGATTTATTAAGACTCTAAATTACTCCAAATTATTCATTTGTTATCAAGGTTTTAAAGGGGACAAAAAAAGTTCATGTAAAACATTTACTATTATGTCAAACAGAACTTTTTTTCTCTACTTTCTTCTTATCATTATCTTCACATCATGCTCAGCAGTAAAAGATCCATGAGGCCATCTCTACACATCTTGGAGAAGAAAAATGGGGAGAGGAAGGCTCTTCTTTCTTTTGACATTTCTTTTTAAGATGTCTAAGAGCAAAAGGCTAGGTCCAAATAGGAACAGATGGATTTAGCAAGAGCTGAAATCTTGCAACTCTTATTCAGCTAGCTATCTCTGTACTTCATTGGAGTTATTTGCACAATGAACAGTGGTGGTCTTTTTTTGCGAGGCTTGGGGAGTTATCTTTGGCTCACTTTAGTAGGTTTTAGCAAGACAAAATGTCCACTGAAATCTTATCCTTGTGCCAAAACCAACTTTCAGGATGTTCAATTTGAACCAACTCAGATGGAAAGTCACCTCAAAACAGGATCTTAGTGAAACTCTGAGCACGGTGCTATAAAAACTAACGGGTGCTCAGGTAAAAAGAAATGCTTATGCAAAACTGTTCCCTACAACATGTCGTGTTTAGAAAACATCACTCAAAGTTATATTTACTATCCCATAGTTTTGATTGCATAAACACCAGTCTTTCTTTTCATAGATAATTCTTAGGCAAAATTAGACACTGCTGAAATGTCTTAGAGTATAAATAACGATGAATGATGCCTTCTTTAATCCTTATTTGAAGTTATGGAGACTTCAGCATTAAGAAAGCCATAAACAGTTGTGAATAACCAGCAACAAAACACCAATAGTCCTGAAGCTTAAGCACTTAGTCATGATATGGCCCATAGTAAATGATCCAGGGAAATCAGTCCCATTCTTTTCCATATCAGTACCTCCCTGTGATCTTCAAGCTAGGAAAATATGGAAAGGGAAGGGAATGACTTGCTTGTTTCTTGACATGTGCTCTGAACCTGTTGGAAAGTGCTGTCCTCATGCTGAGGTCCCAAATCATTTCAGATTTAAAGGAAGCAACATTGAGAGCAGCACAGCACAAACTTGGGAAGTAACTAATCTGGCAGATCACCTTCACATGAGAAGTACATCAGTTTTGTAACTGAACATATACAATGGTAACACCAAGGCCTTCAAACTATGTAGAAAAAAAAGTTGTTGTAGCTATTTTCATCATACAAACCTTTGGTATTCAAAACTTCTATCATTTTTTCCACAACTGAACAAAAAATAGTGCAACCCAACTGTGTGCATAACACTTGAAAGCTTCAAAGATTTTCTAAGTAAGATGCCAGTAAAAGGACAGCAAAGTACGAAACCTTCATGAAGATGGATGGTGAGTAGAGGAGTTGTTACCCCAAGGATTAGTTCTTATTTTGCCTCAAAGTTAATTTAGAAACTTATTCTTCAAACAACTGCTGCGATATCCTGAATATATCTCTGACTGTGAGTAAATCATTTTAACTGGAGCAGTAGTAGTAAATCCTAACAAAACATTAATTATGTTTTGCTAGAGGGCAAAGGGTACAAAATATGTTTTTCCTCTTTTAGAGACACCACAGCTTTTCTTCAGTGCAGTGACCGCAGCCAAAATGCATAGAGTTGCCATATTTAGTGCATTGTCTTTCAATAGCACAGTTTTCTGATATATTTTTTTTTAAGCCAGAAGTTTCTGAGTTTCTTTGTAAGGAAAGTGCTTCTGTAAAGATAGTCTGTTCTCCTTGCATTTGACAACTAGATACGCATGCCAGAAATCTTTGCCAGACACTGCTTAATGTGATTAAATAATTAAAAAATATAAATATTCCAATTATTGACTAGCTATTTTGTTTCAAAACTGCTAAAAGAAGACTGACAAGCAACAAGGGATGAACAGATAAACATACAGCATAGCCTCAACAAGCCTGCTGCCTGCCTTGAAATAGTGCAGGGAGCATGCACTGCAATCCAATTATTTTCTACTAAAAGACATGTATAGAACTAGCAGCAGCTGCACATAGGTTCTATCTGTTTCTTATGCTGGAATCTAAGTTTTAAAAGCATGCCTGGAGTGAAGCAGAACCTTTTGTGGAAAAATGCAGGATTTCCCAGTACACTGAACGTGCCAAATTTCTTCATGGTGGCAAGGTGGTGGTGATATTGCTCTGGAATGGGAAATTTTATTCCTTCTGCAGCTGTTTTAGTACAGGCTCTCTGCAGATTCAGGTAGGCTTCTCATCACGAATTCCCTGTTTTCATAGCTCTCCCCACAAGGAAAGACAATAAACCTGTGTGCATTCCCTGTGGCTCTGCTACCCAAACATCAAGAATCCCTGATCTACGAGCTTGATTAAGCAAGACAGTAGGTCTGGTTTAGATGAGGTATAAGCTGTGGAATTCTCAGAAAACAGGCTGAAATGGCTGTGAAGCCAGACATGTTTCAATGAAGGAGTCTGTTTTGAATTATGCTTCCTATTAGCGGCAGATTTAAAAATTAGGGAACTAAGGGCAAACCTGGAACTTAACAAGGCTTTAAATAGGCCTGAGTCATAAATCTTACCAACTGTATGATGGGCAGCTCTTCATTGCAACAAGGAGGACTTCAAGGAAAAAAATAAGTAGAAAAAAACCCCTATAAAATAGGGAGGATGGAAAATAATAAAGGTAAGTTATTCTTCTCATTTTATTTTCTGAAACCCCAGGGAAGCTCATACAAATGGTAAACATATGGAAAAAATTATCAGGAAAAGTGATCTTAAAACAAAGACTACAACAGAGTTCAGGTGACACCTTTGACTTATTTCTGGAACAGAAATGGATGGAGCTATAAAGTCAACATAAGAAAGCAGGATTAAAATTAACCTGGAGAAGGGCAAGCAAATTAAATTGGAAGCCATTTTCCTGTTCCTCATGGCAGCTTCCCAAAACTGTATGTATGAAATGTGTAATTTAACATAAGCCTGAGGAGCCCTTGTTGTTAACTAAAGGAAATTAATCAAACATATTCTTGAAATAGATGAGTAGTGGGTATTTATACAAACACAAAAAGAAAGATGTAGATATACACATAAGAACCCAGATTCACATTCAGGTTTATTTTGAAATTGGAGAACTAACATAGGAATGATGTGCAACATTATGCAGGTCAGTTAACTGCTTCACTTTTAATCAAGATGGCCATAAAATCAGGTAATAAAGCTGCAATGCTTTGAAAACCCAGATGTATTTGAAAAGAATTGTGCTATATAATCAAAAGGGATGTGAGAGGTCAGGAGAATCATATAATCTAACACTGTGTCTACAGTGCAGATTTCTGCGGGCACAGCTACATCAACCAAAGAAAGGAACTGTTTAATATCAGACTGATACAGATGTACTGCCAGCTGGGATTAATATAGGTGTACTGGTGCAAAGGAGACATTTTATAAATAGTATTTTTTTTCCCATGCCTTTTTTATTTTTTTATTTTTTTTTCCTACACTGGTAGGATATACAGATGTGCTCCAACACAAACATTTTCTTTATTAACAACACAGATATAGCCAAAACCATCAAGGTCACAGAAGCACATGTTAGGAGTTTACTTGAGCCATTACTACACTAAACACATGACATCACTGATGCATTCCAATACAGATGACTAGTGATTTGCTGGCAAAATATAACACAGCTGTCCCTGTGAGCAAAACAACCCTTCTACAAAGTTGGCTCCTATTCAAAGCTGGTCCAGCTGTGTTGCTCAGTGACCACACCTCTGCCCACCACCAAGAGATCTATCCCAAGCACTTTCCATTTCTTTATGTGTGCATGTCATTTCCTCTCCTCAGGTTACCTGGCCTTACTGTGCCAGCTGCAGCTGTTGGGACACAGGCAGAGCTGAGGCAGGGTTGTGATTTGCTCTCTACAACTATCTGAAAGGAGGTTGTAACAAGCTCAGTGTTGGCCTCTTTTTGCAGATAATAGATTTAAGTTGGACCAGGAGAGGTTCGGGTTGGATATTAGGAAAAAAATTATTCTCTGACAGAGAAGTAGCGGTGCCAATCTTTACCGCCCTTCACATCCACCAGCCAAGCCACAGGCATGGCTCAGCCCACTGCCGGCTCCTAACCATTCCTGTTCGTAGAGCCGGAGGGAACCCGCCCTCAGCTTAGGAAGTACGGGACAACAAACGGACCAATCAGAGAGCGATTTCCGGGCCTCTCATCCAATAGTCAACCTCTCGCGTGCCGCGGGGCGGAGAGGAGTGGACGATCACGGCTAAGCGCCATGCTCGGTTCTGGCAAGAAGAGAGCGTCCGCACGGCGTCCTCACGCAACACGACTTCCGGCACAAGTCACGTGGACGGCGATGCCTCGTGGCGGGGCGTTGCTACGGGGGACACCCAGCAGCGGCTGTAAACATAGGGACGGCGGAGGCGCACGCGCGGCTCTAGGGGGCGGTACGCGGCGGGCGGGCGAAGCCCCGCTCCCCCGGTATGAAGCCCCGCCTCGTAGCGCGAAACCCCTTTTTGCTCGAAGCCCCGCCCCGGCGGCTCTAGGCCGTGCCGTTGCGGCCGCGGGGCGGGGTTGCCGCTTCCTCCCCGGTGTGGCCGAGGCCGGGGCACGGCCGAGGCGAGTCGCCCGCGGGGTGTGCCCGCCGCCCGCAGCATGCACGGCGCCGCTATCCCCGAGGACGTCTGCGGCCTCCTGGCAGGTACGGCGAACGGAGGGAGGGCAGGAAGGAGGGAGGGCTTCCCGGGGGGCGGGCGATGGGGGGCGGGCCATGACTGGCCGGTGTGGGCCGGGGCAGCCCCCGGCGCTTGGTAGCGCCCGCTCCGCGCTCCTCGGGCGGCTTCCTCCTTCTTCCGGGACGCCGCCGCCGCGGGCACTAATGCTCTGCAGCCGGAGCGGTGCGGGTGGCCCGGCTGCCGCCTCGTTCCGTGCCTGTTGGCGACGGCGGGAGCGGGTGCGGCGTCCGTCGCTCAGCCCGGTCGGTAGGAGAGCCAGTACTCGGTCGAAAAGCCCCGCGGTTCCGTGCTGGAGGCCGGCGGCGTCGTGGAGCGCCGAACTGTTAGTCGGTGTGCCCGAGCTCAGGGCCGGGCTCGCGGCGTGGCCGCGCGGCTACGATGTGGCTGAGCGCCGCGAGGAGAGGAGAGGTACTCGTCGCCCCGGCAGTGCCTTAGGAGGCGCTTCGAAGGCGTCAGAATTTCCCAGTGAGCGGGAGAATCTCTCTTTTGAGAACTTCTCTTTCTGGTACGGGAACTTGCACAGTTCTGTCAAAGCTGTTCAAGTTAGCTGTGCTTCTGAAAAGCTTGTCTTTGGAAGGAGTGCTCGGCTACCAGGCCGGGCACCCCCTGGAACTTGGTGCAGCTCCTCGCCTTTGGGCACAGTTCAGTTCTTAAACGCATTGGTGGTAAGAGTTGGTGCTGAACTGCTTTGTTCTTATCTTGCATTCTTATCTTGTAAGTACCTCTGCCAGCTCTCCTGAAGGGCTGTAGTAACCACTGACTGTAAGTATGTTGTTTGGAGATCACATTCTCTCTGTAGTAAAACCAACGGGAAATGCCACTGGAAGAAAAGGAGAGCTTCTGCTGACTTCTTATCGTGGGCTGGGTTCCTAATTAATAACAATGAAAAGGTTAGCCTTAGAGGCTTTTACCTAGCCCTTGTAGTTTCCATGGTGTTAAAGTATTTCCAACTTGGGGTCATGTGAAGTTTTCATTTGTGTAAGAGCTACTTCACTTGGTGAAGTTTCTCTCAGAAACTTCTGGAGGAGGATGGTATCATGCAGATGATAACTACGTGGTAACTCCAAACTGCATCTCCCCTATGCACCTGGCCCTGTGCTCAGTTTCATCCAGTCTGCTGTGGAAAGAGCAATAAAGAAGTTGGTGTTCCAAAGTGGAGGTGGCAACCCCTGCTTTCCCTCAAGAGGGGGTGTGCATAAACTCATTGCAATCAATAGCCCAGGTTATACATGGGTATCCCATGGTTGTACAGTGGGTGCAGCTTTTCTGGAAAATTAAGACCATTTCATCAGTACTGTCTATAATACTGAAGTCAGTAGAGTGGGATGATTTACCAGTGGTCTTTAAATCTTTTTCATTATTACGGTATCCCAGATGCATAATAAGTACCTGTAACTGTAACAGAATTTTTCACTTAACTTACATTCACAAGCAATTTTGTTTTGGGACTCAATGCAAAGCAGAAACCTAGCAGAGTGGAGATAGTGAGGAACGAAAAATGGTTTGTAACTTTAAATCCTTATTTGCAGAATTATCAAGAGGAAACAAATGTAGGGATAACTGTGGTTATGCAATGTAAAAATTCAATGATCCTATTCTGTTTTCAAAGAATAAAGGTTTACTTTATAAAGTTAGTGTGTTAGCCTCTCTTTTTTTTTTTTTTTAATGTTACAAGAAAAGTTGTGTGGAAGTTAGAAATTAGAGTAGTTCAGTCTCTATGAGCATTCTGGATACACTTAGGTTCTGGTAATCCTTAATTATACAGTGCCCTGCTTCTTCTAGCCCAAACTATTAAAGTACTGAAGATTTATAGTAATGGAGGGAGGAAGAGAGCTGTGTAATGGCTTTACTATTCATTAAGCAACTCCTGTACGATACAAAGTCTGCAATGAATAGATACTCATTTCTGCATGCTCGTCTTCAAGCATGCTTCTTAATGTATTATTTTAATGGCTCACAGGTATTGATTCAACACCTCTTTGATATGAGGGAATATTGTTTTCCCGTCGCTAAAATTAGTGTAATAAACAAGATGTGATCTGGGGTCACAAAAATAATCAATGGTGGAACAGAAGTGGAATTGAAATTCACCTGCCTCCATACTGCCCTGGCTTCTCTAGAAAATAACACTGGTCAGATGTCTCTATTCAGTGGCCATTAGAAGTGCCTGGCACTTTTTCATATCTGTCAAGAACATGCAGTTAGTGCCTAGCACCATGCATCCTATTTTAACCCAGTTTTCACCTGGCAACAAGGCAGTTGCAGATTAGAAATCTCTTGAATATTGTACTGTTTCTCACATCCTCAGTCTTTTGCCTGTTTTTTCCAACTGCAGCAGCAAGCAGAGCAGTGATCATATGGACTTCTTTATCCCTGCTTAGCCTTGATTGATCGTTGGAGTAGGGTCCCCCCCCCATGCTGAACAAGTAGGGGTCCTACTGGAAAACATGCTAAGTGCTCCTGGAGTTAAACATGGCGATAATGGGAATAAACACACCAGGGGATGAATTAGAGTTGCACAGGAAGCTTTCTGACTTGAGAGTGCTTTACTTTGAACCCAAACAATATTATATCTTTAATGCAAAAACAAATTCTGTCACACGTGCTGGCAGGGTCACTGTGGCTGCATGTCAGTGGCGCTGAAATGTTCCAGGCAGAAGCACAGCTTGAACTCAGGGCTAACCACATCACTTGGAAGAGGAGGAAGCTGTTTCTGTGAAGTTGAAGGGGGAAGGTCAGTGAGGCAATGAGCTTATTGCAGAGGTTGTTGGGATTTCACAATCCCGAGCTCTCTCCTCTGCCTTGCTTAAGTAGCAGGAGGGGAAAAACTGGGGGCAGAATCAGGGTCCTCTGGTGGTGGGTTGAACTTTGAATGGAGGGAGAAAATCATTTTGCAGCTTTCTTATCTCCTGCTTCACACAGGGAGGTGTGAGGTAGTGTGTGTGTCATTTCCTTCCATGTCTCTGTACCTTCTAGATGATGTCTTCACAATTTAGTGGGGGAGGCCTACTGTGCCTCTTCTTCTTTTGAAAAGGTGCCTTCACCTTCAGTTGTTTGTTCAGAATCTTTTGGTGGGTGTTTGGCAGAGTGGGATGTTGCTGTGTTTCTTTCTTGCAGTCCAATTATTATTGGTTATGTATGTTGTTGAAGGCCTGCTTGTTTTTATTTTTCCTTGCTACTTGATGCACACAGTAAGCTTTGGCTTTCCTTAGCTGAGAGAGATTTCAGAGGCTGCTTTCTTCACCAGAGGCATATTTTTTTTCTTCCCATAATGTAAATCAGACTGGTTCCTTCAGTCGTTTTGATTGGGATGTTGTGGAGATTGAGTTGAAGGAAATGAGAATAGTTTTTAAAAGTTTTTGATATTGCTATGATCTGTGTATATGTTATAGCATTTACATCTTTTACATCTTTTTCTCTAACCTTTGTAAGATCCATAATCTGTTCTCCTTTCACATTTCACAAAGTTTCTAGTTTCAATCTTCTGCTTTCATAGACTAAAAGTTTTGAAGATTTTTCTTAACTAGGAAAATGGAACAAAGCTTTCTTTAGCCCATATAGAGTTGGGTATAAGGTTCCATATCTGTTTTTTCTTCTTCGTCTTCAAAAAAATCCCCCAGCAACCCAAAGCTGAACAAAAACCTCTCTTCTTGCTGTAGAGACTGTTTCCACCCAGCCATCATTCAGTTTCTTTAAATACATAGTCATATTGTCCAGATTGCCTTATTTCACTGTGACTTCTCTAAATTTGTGCTTGTATTAGTATTTTTGTACCTGCTCGTTTAGTTATATCCTGAAAACAGCGTGCAGAACTGAGCAAGATGAGAAAGCTATGAGATGGTGGATCCAGTGCATAATTTGAGAAAGTTTTGCTTCCCTTTCATTGTTGTGCACTACACTAGTTCTGTTTACCTCTGATGTCCAGAAGAAACTAACAGTCCTTTTCGACCTCCTAGTCAGCTGTTGCTGGACCTGCTCCTTATACTCCTGTGGTAAGAACAATCACCTATGGACACTGTAGCTCTTCTTCATTGCCTGGCTCATTTTTTTTTTTTTGTTTTAAAGGACGGTCTTGTTTAAAACTTACCTCTTCTATGGTTTAAAGTATCCTTTTCACATTTCCTTGGCTTTCATGAATGCCTGTGCTTGCTGAAGAATCTGAATTTGCAGGATAAACCAGAGTGATTATAGTAGACATCTTCTAAGTAGACAGGTATTTACAGCTCTGGTAATATATTTGTGTTCGAATAGTAACGGAATAAGAATAGAAACAGCGAAGTGAAAAACTGCACAGAGGCATTCCTGGTAAGAAATAACCTCCAGTGATTTGAAACATAGTTCAATTGTCTCTGCCATAAATTTGAGAGTAAGTGTCATATATGGGTGATAAAAATGGCATAGGCTATTTTTTATATACTCGTTATTCACTTAGTTTGTCTTTTTCAATTAACGTGGAGTCTATCTTTCTCATCTGACTGGGTTTACGTTTCTTTCATAATCATATGTCAACAAACCACAATAGATGCAGCATAATGTAGCATACAGTGTAAATCTTTGGGTTAATCCTTAACATTTTTTATTATAGTTCATTTGGAATCACTTTGTAACTTGATCATGATTTGTACTGGTGTGGTTTTTTCAGGATAAGCTTAATGTGTTACAGCTTGGTCTTTTTTCACCTCTTTAATGGAAAGAGATGATGTTTGACTACTTGGTCAAAGAGATTATAGTCACTGATGATAATTTTATTTAATTTAAGAGCTATCTCGTTTTTACTTTTATGTTTACTTCATTTGAGGAGTCTTAGCAGCTTAGGTGTACTTCTGGTTTCTAAATCACTAACAGAAATTGTTGAGTGTCAGTGTTTATCAGTGCATTCACTGTTGGTGGCAACAAGGCCAAGTAGCCTTGCTTTTGGAGATCAAAGGCACAACAGTTTTCAGAGGCATTCCTTTCCAGGACTTTGTGCTCCAATGGATCAATGTGATTATTTTTAAACATCCTGGAGTCAGTCACTTTTATTTTATGTTTGTTCCTGTATATGTGTATGTATATATCTCTTTATATACAGATAGCTAGTTAAGCAAACTGGAGAGAGGTGTCTGAATATAGAGGAGAGGGCAAAAGCAAGGTCCTCAAATGTTTCTTGCTTCTCAAGGAGCCAGATTTATGTGCGAGGGGACAGGCAGTCACAGGTATTGCTTGGTAATTTGTCTCTGGGCCTGCTCCATATTGATGACTTGTACAAGAAGCTTGAAATCCAATGGATTAATTACTTTCTAATGCTATGTTCTGTATAGCTGGAAGATAAGTGGCAGTCTGTTTGGTGTTGCTTGCAACTGAGAAGTGTATGTGCACACATGTGCCTAGCTTGCAGCTACCTTCGGGAATAAATGTCCTGCCTTCCAAAATTCCCTGGCTTTGGCCAGCTCCTGGCTCTTCCCATCCTTAATGTTGAAGGAGGGGGATTAAAGGAGGCTGGTGCTCTGTGCATTGTTCTGCTGACCTGCCATTCCCTCTTGGTGTGACTGGGAGTACATCTGCCAGGGGACCCCATGCAGCTGTCCCTCATTGCATAGCACGTGTATGTCCAGCCGTGTTTGCACCAGCTCACCTAAAGGTGTGTGTGCACTCCCTGCCCTGTGAGTGGAAGCACATCTGTCAGTGGGATGAGCTCATCAGGTGGTGAAGGGGTGACTTCATTCTGGTAATGTCTCACATTCTGGTGATGTGATGGACAATGTTTTGGTTATCTGCAGAAGGTGGGGAGAAAGGAAGACCCAGGCCATGGTCTGTGAGAGCCTGTTTGGTCCACCTTGACACAAAGGTTCTGTGCTAAGGATGTGTGTTCCTTAAGTACAACTGATGATCCCTGTGTTAAGGATGGTAAACAACAAAATGGTAGGATTTATGATTAGTGCTCTTAAATGCAGTGCTTGCTTTGGATTGAAAGTCCACAGTGTTCTTTTGAAGATGTCTGATTTCTGTTTTTATTAAAGGAAATAGCCCTAAAAACTTTAAATGTGAAAAACTTGTGATGTTGTCTCTTTGTAATTGTTGAAGCAAGGAGAAGCACTGAGTTGTTTAACAATGGAAATAAAAGTGATCAGAAACTTTGTTCTCTGAAGAGGAATGCTGCTGAAAACAAGGTGGAAATGACCTTTCAGCTTTTATTGGTTGTCTGAAGAGGCCATTGAGCCTTGAACTACATGAGGCTGTTGAAGAGTACAAAACTTTGCTCTTGTGACTTGTCATTTGTTTGCAACCTGTATTGGCAGAGCAATTTGTGAGAGGATCTTATCAATTGGATCTTTCAGTTCTGTATCTACTATTCATTTCTGTAGGCAAATAATTTCTCTGGGGTGTGGTTCAGATGGAGTTGAAATGAGCTTTCTGAAACAGATCATTAAGTACTAGATTCAGGCGGTTTAGCAGTTTGACATGCAGGCTTAAAAACTTCTAGAAATGTTGAACAGGTTTCAAGATGTATTTCTCTTTGAAACTCTGTTATTTTCAATGGAAACAGTTAACTGAGCAGCCTGGTCTCTGGCAGTAGTGTGCCCTCTGCAATGTATGCTGTTACTAAATAGCAGCTAAGTTTGGTAGAAACAGTGAATGGGGATGCATCATTTTGTTCATTCATTGCTGGGGAACCGATGAGCAAAACTGCTTTTAAATCAGGATCCTGTTCAAAGAGGGGTGTTTTTCATTCATTTATTTATTTTGTGTGTGTGTGTTTATCATTAAAAAAAAAAAAAAAATTGTCAATGAGTCTACTGGAACAGAAAGGAACTGCATTTACACTCAGGTTCTAATGATTAGTGGCTTAAACTTTCATTTTTTGCACAACTTTAAACTAGTTTAGAGGGGGGAGAGAGTTTTTGATCATCCTAAAGAAGGAAGAAGAAATTAGTGACTAGAACAGCCTTGAGAAATGGACACATTTTGCTGCTTCTGTATGATATTGTGTCTGAAGTTCACCATATGAGACTTGCATCTATCACACTGAAGTCCGGAGTTCTGTTCTTATTCTAAGTTGAATCACTTTGAAGAATGCTGTAGGCATTAAGTGAACAGTCTTTTATGTGAAGTCAGTGATGAAGAATTCTGTGAAAGCTGGGACTGTTTCTCATATACTCAGGGAGGTGTACAGGTGGTGAAGTAACAATCATAACTTAGATTTTCTTGCTTCTTGTCCAGAGGAGCTTATGATAAGTGGCTCATCCTATGTGCATCTGGCACATCAGGAAGGGATTTACAATGCTAGATCAGGAGATGGCTTGAGCAAGATGTGCATCATTCTGTGTAATTGTCAGTAGGAAGTAAAATGCGTGATATGATAATGTGGTATTTTCAACTATATTGCTGCTTAGGCATACTGTTACAGATAGATGCATGTCAAGTCTGTCTTCATATTTTGGGGATGTGATGAATCAGGTTATGTTTATGCCTTTTCTGAACACACATAAGTGACGGCATTCCATGGTGAGTATGGTGTATTCTGTCTGGAGCCATGTAAACTTCTGGAACTTGTTTTGCAGTCTCACAGGACAGGGAAATCATCGGCATCCCAGGGATGTTTTATCTGTAAATGCTGCTGTTTGTGAGGAGCTTGTGTATGATTGCTGTCCTTCTGTTCATCTCCCTTTCCTCCAACTTACTATCTTCTTTTACTGGAATATGTGAAGATCTACTTTTGCCCTGTACCTCTGTGGCTGAAAATTCTGCACTATTTCTGCTTTTGAAGTCCAAGCAGAAGAAAAGAGGCGATGTGATCAGTCCTCAGGATTTTTATCTCAGCAATGCATCTAAGCTAGAACTGGTAATTCTTCTTTATGACAATCAGCCTTGTTTCTTTTCCCTTCCATCCCCTTAATTTTCTCAACATTAGTGGTTATAGAAAGCTCTGATAATCAGTCAGAACCTGAGATGGTGGAGTTCTCAGCCACTTCTCAGTTTTGAGCTTTTCCTTGAGATTGCAAAGCCCACTGAATTTAAATGGAGACTTCAGAGGCAAAGTTTGGTCATCAGTTCGTGCCTGAAGATTGCTGTGTAAGCATCGCTCCTTATGTATAAACCCAAGTAATTGCTCTAAACTTTCACATGTTGCTGAAATAAAACTTAGAAGCAGCTGTCAGATTTTTAAAATAAATACATAAAAGTAGGAAGGAACGGATACTTAATCACTATGTCCCTTCCAGAGAGAAAGGTTTGTCTGTACTGAAAAATGCTGTTGGTTTTCATTGAACAAAACCTCTTAGCAGTTTTGGTTTCTGCTCTCAGTAGCAAAAGTATCAGGCCTTTTGACCTAAAGGTGGTTTTGTGGCTGGCCAAGGTTTTGTGACTATATGGGCCTTTACTTGCTCCCTTGATCAGAAATTAGAGTCCTTGGAATTTATGAAGATGTGTAGATTTTCTGTATGTTAGAGCAAAATGTTTCCATGTGTGCTTGGCTTACGGCATAGAGGCTGCTGAGGGATGAGTCTGGAGGATTCATTAATAGACACTCCAAATGCCTTTCCTTCTGGCCTTTTGCAGAAGCTGTGACGCAGAACTGAGATTTTCTTTTGTCTTTGGATCTGCTTTGGAAAATGTGTTGGGGAAGCTTCTCTTTCTGTCTTACAGGGAGTGGGAACATACTGTTGTTTGGAACTCTGAAAAGATTAAAAAATGTTGTTATTGCCACATCTTGTGTAGACAATGAGTCCATCTAAGTAATAATACTGTGGTAAATTATTTACGAAGTGTGAAATCTTTGTAATGGCTATGCTAGTGTTTTCAAAAAGTAACTTTTGACTTTCTTGCAACTTGAAAGGAGAAGAGTGACTTGTTTCTGCTGAGCTTCTGATCTACAGAGAGAGAAAAGCAGGCGATTCAAGCTTTCAGTTAGGAAATCTGCAGTAAATATTAACTTAATGTTTTTGAAATGTGATTTGTTGAGTGTGAACATTTGAGTGCTTAATTGCTTTTGTATTCTTATTGTGGAACATCTCATCTGATTTGAGAAGTTACAGAACTAAAATAGAACTAGCCATATCTGCTTGTATGTACACAGACTATGCCAAAGTGTGTATGTGGGGCAAGTGTCTCAATGGAGACGTTTGTGACTTATGCTTGTTTCTACTTCTTGAATGAATAGGTGTTAACCATACAGCTGAGAAGCTGAAATTACTAAGTAAGTTTTTTTTTTTTGTTGTAGTAGTAGTTCTGCTTTTCAATTTCCAGGTAGCCATATCTAGATTGGTAACTACATAAGGTTATTACAATAAATGTGGGCAATGATTTTTGCTAACCAGGGAAACATATTACTGGAAGACTTAGACTCTAAAAATTCTCCGTCAGTGCACTATTTTTGTCCAGTGCAATGGGTGTTTACTATATTACAATGAACCACAGTAACTTTAATGGGATACTTTGATTCTGCATCCCTGTATAAGATACTTTCTGCATTAGAATAAAACAAATGCAGTGCAGGTTAGAGTTCTGTGATTCTGCAAGCATGCTTGAAGTTGAGTACATATGTGTGTCTCGACTGTATTTCAATATGGTTATTATCATGCTTATTTGTTTGCCAGGTTAAAACTTTGGATATGAACCGCAGTCATGCAGGAGCTGAGAGGCAGTGAGATCATTTGGAAATACTGGAACCAAAAAGTGACCTATATTAGTGGCTGGATAGGCATTACTGCTGAAAGAGTGAATTACTCAACCATTTTTGTAACGTGATCTTCTGAAATAACACGGCAGTAATATGTGCATAAAGGCTATTTCCATGTTTTAGCTTTATCCCTTACTTTAGGTGATGGAAAGTAATTGTTATAGCAGTGCAATTTATTAGGGCTTACTTGACGTAATTAAGTGTGCAAGAATCAAATGTCACCATAGGATTTGCTGCGCTAAGCGTAAGTAGATCAGAGAACAAATTGTATCTCATTTAGAATAGGAAAAGCCTGTTAACTATGCTGGGTGTAGGCCTGAAAATAATTTTCTTCATAGTAGTGGCTGGGAGAACTCATTATAGCACTGTGTGTCCTTACTGAGGTGTGCCTCTTTTTCTTCATTTTCTGATTTAGATGTCGACACGTTTATTTCCCAGACCCTAAAAGGAGAAAATTTGTCCAAGAAAGCAAAGGAGAAAAGGGATATTCTTCTTAAGAAGATAAAAGATGTTAAGGCAAGGTAAGTAAGCTTTGTGGGTTTAATATGTTATGAAGTAACTTACGTGCAAAGTAGTTATCTTTTAACAACCTTTTAATAATCACTAGCAATATTATCTGTTTAGGTCTTAGTTTGTCAAATAATCAGCTTGGGTTTAGTGTTTCTATCTTGATGAATCTGCTAGGATTCAGTAAGAATCAGGAAGGTAAGGATTCATCACATTTGAATTGCGGTTGGGGCTCAGAATGCTTCAGCAAGCTTGTTACTTAGACCTCACTTTGGTGAGATTCATTAAAATATGGGAAATATAATGCATACAAAGTAGGAATGAGCTTCCTTTTGCCATCCTCAGCTGGTGTAAAGCAGCTCTATTGGATGCTCAGTTAGTGTTACTGCACAGGCTGTTGTTCAGTTCCAATGGGAAGTTGAAACTAAACTGGAAGCTGTTTGTAGATGGTAAGTTTGTTTCAACAATGTTGAGATATTAAAGTACTGTGACAGACCAAGCAGTGATCTTTTTTTTTTTTTGGCTTGTTTTTAAATTTAGTATGATTTCAGACACAGTTATGTTGTAACTTCACATTGATGAAAACAATTTGTCTGAAGAGATTTGGCTATAGTTTACGTGCTACAAAAATATTCTTTGCAAGATCTCTTTTTTTCCAACTCAGATCTACTAGGAGATAATTTAGTACTTGCTGTTCTTTTTTTTTTGATTGCTGTTCCCTGAGTGTTCTCCTGCAAGTTGTTTCTGTTTGGTTCCTACTGAGCCTTACTTTGACTGCTCCTGCATCTGTGGCCACTTGGTTACAGTTTCAAACACAGCACAACCATCTGGCAAGAGCTGTGTTCTTGGTGTCCTACAAACTGTGGGAAGGCATGATATGTGCCTCAGCATTTTGTAACTGAAAATGTTTGTGCATTTCATTAGGGCTGTAAATGCTTGTGGAAGTACTTTATTTATTTATTTATTTTTAAGGAAGCAGGATTTTGTCTCTTTGTGCTTTCTCTTTGGATTATTGAGCTGACTGGGACTGTACAGATGACTTGCAGATATAACACTGCTGACTTGTTTTCTTCCATCTTATGACTCAGTCTATTTTTTTTATATGACGATGAAGTATCAAAGGTGGGGACCTGCAGGTAGGAGCTCAGTTGCCACCGAGTTCTTTCCTACTTATTTATATGACCCTGTGATTTCACATCTTATCTTCATTTCTAATTTATTCCTGGTCTCCTCTAATAGTACTCACTCTTAGCAGTATTTTGCTGTTCATGCAGGATACAAAATGTGTGTGTAGTCACAGTCTTTGATTTTTACATCCCACATACTGTGCTGTGCCTAAGTACTACTGCTACTTGCTGTGCGGAATTTCTTAGATTGGGCCTTTTATTTCTGTTTCTATTTCTTCTTTCTGACTAGCCTGATAAAAGCACTACTGCTTATTATCCATAAAGATGGTCTTAGCAGCTGTATTTTATTTGCTGGTCACTTCTAGTGAAATCTTTCACACAAGTACATGCTGCTCAAGTTGCCTTTTTACATAACTTTGCTGTGATTGTTTATCCTTATACATCGAAGCATATCCGAAGATCATTTTGTTTCTGAAGAAACAGTATTTCTTCCTATGGGATGATAAATATTTTCTTAGGCATTATGCAAATGTCTTTATATTTTAAAATGATTTTACATCTAAGTATGCATCAGCTTTTCATTTATGGTTAATTATTAGTACTTTTCTTTGGATTTCATAGAATACTGCAACAAAAACTACACTTCATATATTTTTTTTTCTTGCTGACCTACTGTGTTATTTTTAGGAAAGGCATAGTGGGTTTTACTTAGAAATTTTGGAAATAATTTCAGAAATCTTTTCAGTGAAAGAGATGCTTTTGTATGTTTATATGATTAAAATATCTGAGTAGATGTGTATACCTAGAATAGGCTGCCTTATCAGGTTTTGGTTTTGTTTGACTTCCTTAAAACGACTAAGCGTTCTCTCTACTGCAAAAGTAAAAGGAAGATTGATTTTAAATATAAAAAACTTTTCCAAGAATGAAACTATGAAAAAGTTTCAGCACTAAGTTTCAACCACAGCGGTTACAGAAAACTAGGAATCATTTAATAATGTTTATATTGCTGTGCATTTGCTAGCATGTATTGCATTATGTCGTTTCTTCTTTTGCAGTTACCCTCAAGAATTCCAGGATAAAGGTAAATCTCATACATTTCTTCCCACTGTAGTATATTTTTGCTCCATGACAGACTGTCATACTGGTTTTTAAACACTCAAGTGTGCGTTGCTTGGCCGAGGCCGCTAGCTCCACCTGCTGAGTGAAACAGCAAAGAGCTCCCAAGTTTTAGTTCTTGCTGAGCCATCTCTGGGCTGGGTTCGTTTCCTTCCTTAAATGCATCTGAGAATGCTTAGAAAAGAGTGAAGGTTAGAAAAATACCTCAGAATTTAATACAAATGGAGCTTGTTATGTCTGATTTAATTAGAGCTTAGCATTGCATGTGACTGTGATGCAGGTTTTTCCTTTTTTTTTTTCTTTTTTTTTTTTTTTTTTTCCCCCCCAGAGAACGCATATACAAAGTAATCTGCTTGGGAGATAAAATGTTAACAGAGATAATTTATTTCAACTTCTTTTCTTAACAGTGATTGCAGAAGTCTTCAATTCCATAGTGGTATTTCTTTAACCTTTTAATAGGCTCAGCTAGTGGCAATATGATATTGGCTTTCGATCCACAGTGAATGGATGTTTTCACAGTATAGCAGGATCCCAGACCTTTAGTTGGAGAGGAGACGATTTAGTGTGCTGGTAATGAAAACTGAAGTGTGGGTTATCTATTATCTTCTGGTGGAGTTAAGACAAAGCTGCAGAACTCAGTTCAGACAAGACTTAGGAGTTTGTTGCTACAGTGTTGTATTCTGTAACTAAACCTGGAAGGGCTCTTATTTCCATGATGCTAATTCTTGAGGTCGTGACCTATAGCCTGTGGATGCTGGTATGAGGGTCACACTGTGAGGTCAAAAAGCCTGTGCAAAGCTCCACATCTTGCACTGGCTGGGGAACTTTCTGTTTTGGAACCGGGAGGTTTGAATGTGTGGACTACTTTCTGCCTCCTGATAAAGTGAAAATATGTGAAGTCATATTCAGGCAAGTAATGTTATAACAAGGCATAACAAGTCCATACATCTCGTACTGCTTTTTAAGTCAAGTTATAGAGGTCTAACAGTTCAACTGAATGAGAAAATGCAACTTCTCAAAGTTAGCCAAGATTTTGTAAGTTCAATCTGTGATTCTTTAAAAAATTATGTTAATATTGTTGCTATTTTTCCTATGTTGTGCCTGAGTACCCTTACAGAAGTTTCTCTCTTCCCTTTACTGCCCAATAGAATTAAGGGTGGAAAAATCAAATATTAATTTATGAAAAAAATGCCTAATGTGAAAGTAGGTGAATGATTGTTTAATTACAGTACACCTGACTTTTTGGAAAACATTCTTTTCAGAAGTTGATAGAGAGTCACAGACTTGGATATTTATTAAAAGTAGAACTGTCTACAGAGAACAATGTTGTTTTTTTTATAAGCTGAAGAAATTCATAATGTGTTTATTTTTCTCATTGATAACTTGATTGAGAATTTTTTTTGCAATTGAAAAAATGATTATTGAAGATAAAGTTTAGTTATCTCCAGTAAAATGTGTGATTTCGTTGATATAGTTTGTAATTGCTCTGATTTGTGGAAGTTGTATTGAACATTATTGTTTTTATTAGGCTGTATTTGCTTCTGAAGAAGGATATATTGCTGTTTTAATTTAACTTTCATAATGTATATTTTATGTTCAGATGCTGTAACTGTGCAGATGGTGAAGCTTGTAAATGCTGACATGTTAGATTTTGTTTGGGGTTTGTTAATAAAATGAGAAGACTCTAAAGTTACACCATTGTTTTCTGCAAACAAGGATAAATTTCTTCAAATTCTTGTGCATTTGTGTGCATGAATATGAAAAAGTCATGGGAAGTATGAGCCTGCTCTTATTTGCAAAATATTTGAGGGAATGTGGTTGAGTGATATGAATTGTCAGTGTAATCTCTGGAGATCAGGAAGTATATACTAAACTTTATTTGGTAGTGTCATTCTTACTTAAGGCCTGTGCAAATTAAGCATGACTCAGGTAGGTGTAGAACAAAGTACTCATCACACAGCGGTGAGCAATTGGGTTCTGTGCCAGCTACTGAAGTAAAAAGCTGCGGCAGCAGCTGAACGAGGTCAACTTTTGTGCACATTCCATACTATGTGCACACCTCTATGTTAGAAAAATGGAAAATAGAAGATTTAGAACTGAGATGCCTGGTCATCTTCTCATTTCTTCCCTGCTTCCAGAGAAAGAAGAAATACTCTCAAAATATAAAGTGAAAAAGGAATGGTGGATGAAGCAGAAATGGGATCGTTGTACTGAAAGGAAAATATGAAGGGGAAAAAAACCCAGCAAAACAACTCACTACGATGCACAGTTGAAACTCATATTTGCTGTTCGCTGTATCCGATTACTCCATTTCTTAATGCAAATAATAGTCTTTTTTTTTCAAGCTAAAAGAACGGTGAGGAACGATTCATACCATGTAGCATCATCACCGTGTATTAGTTATCTTATTATATTGACTGTTTGCAAAAATTCTGTGAGTTGTGATCTGTCATCATTCCAGAGTCATCCAGAAGAGTTTTTTGATGGCTGAAAGAAGTGGACTAACTAAAATATTATGAAATGGAGCACTGGTCTCTCAAACAGCAGCTCCATCAGCTTGTAAGTTGTTCCACAAACATGTTCTGTGGACATTGCTTGTCACTCCACTTTCTTTCATGGTTACTTGTTCTCAAAGTTCCACTGGCTTTGCACATAGTGACTAGTCTGTTTGTCCAAGGTATTTTGTGTGAGCTCTTGTTGTATGGGCTTTTGCTACTAAGATACAGAATGTCACCTTCAGAAAGATAAGAATGTTTAAAATAAAAATTAGAAAAGTAGAAGTAGAAATGGAAGAGCCTGTAAGTAGAACCAGGCTTCTTAAAACTGAAATCATCCTCTTGCAAATCTCAGCCTTTCAGAAAGGGCATCTACTTCCTTACAACCAAATCGATGGAATGGAGCACTTTCTTGCATCCTCTTAAAAGTAAGGTTTTTTTTTTTTATGTTGCCACCTGTTTGGTCATTAAGTAGACTAGCAAATACATCTTTAGTACCCACATACTAAAAAAAGAGAAGCTCTTTAGGGGATGTGAATGCTTATGAAAATATAAGATGTTAAATTAATAACACAGGAAAATAGATAACATTTGACAAAATTCAATAATCACATGTTGAACTTTACAGTTAAGCAGAATGCTGATTTGTATTTTCAATTTCTTCTCATGACCAATTGTATTGGTATCCAAAACACGAATGTTTCCACAAATCTATTTATTAAGTATTTTATTCTTAGGTTAAGGAACTTATTTGAAGCTTCTTTTACTCTTACTTCAGTGTGTATGTATGTATGTGTATATATATATATATATATATATATATATATATATATATATATTTTTTTTTTTTGAATTTGAAGTATTTGACTCTTCTTCTAAGCAGTTTAAGCTAAACCGTAAAGCTGCAGTTGCACTCAAGATGACCTGTTCTCGATCTTAGAGGTGAGAAGGAACGTGGAAACTGAGGCAGTTTTTATAGGAATTGGGTTCATTCTTAATAAGACTAAAATTCCACTAAGGATATAGAAATCTGGGCTTTGTCAAAGATTCTGAGTTAATACAGTTTTTGGCATTTCTCTGTTTTGAGATTAATTGTATCAATACCATGGCTGCCAAAATGTTTAGTTAAAAGAACCTTGTTTTCAGCTTATGCTAAAAATAGTGCTAATGTTGGCAGAAGCATTCTGAGCCCTAGAAGCTGTACTTGTGTTTGAGGTTCACTTGCCATCTGTTCTCTACATTTATTTTAGTAATATATATTTTTAAAATCATTTTTCACACACATGCACAAAAATCAGTCTGTTTGAAGTGAGACACCAAAAGCACTAGCCAAATCCAGTCATAATATGGCAATTTACAGAACAAGTTACCCTCATAAAGCTTGCAGTGCTACTCATATCTGGTCTGCAACACATGACTTTGGCAGTATTTATACAGAAAAGTATGATTTGATGTTTGCTGAATTACTGCTTTTAAGTCTAATAAAGGTCCACCCTTTCATTTTCATTTTGCTTTACTTTAATGGAAGTTAAACTTATGCCTCTAGAGCATCAGTGATGTTCTGCATGTGATTTTGGAGCACCTACAGGAAGCCTTTAAATGATTCAGATGCCTTTGTGGCTCCTGGCAGGACAGTGAGTGTCTGGAGGCTGAAACACCTGCTCCCGGGAGATAGGCAGCCTGAAAAAGTAGTATAGTGTATAGAGTATATACAGTGTAGTATATATAGAGTATATACAGTATAGAGTAGTATATCTGTATACAGAGACTTTGCATTTTCTGTTTTGTATGGAAGTGATCATTCTGTTTCTGACGCTGTACACTGTTTTTCAGGAAATAGCAGCAGAGTTTTAGGAGTCATTTTGGAGTTGAGAAAGGGATGCAGTAGCTTGTGGTAATCAGAGCAGTGGCGGATGAGAGTTCTGTATTTTAACACAGTTGAGTTTTTCAGTCAGGAGCATAAATACATCATTAGTAGCTAACCATAAATGGGAAAGAGATGGCTTAGTTGTTATGCAGTCCTTTGAGGATCATCATGATGTATTTCTAGAGAGACTATCAGATGCAGTAAAAATGTGCCAAATATCCCTTTATCCTGGAAGTCTGGAGTGTCTCACAGTAGGCAGGTCACCGCGTTGTCCCTTTCAGCTACACACAGCTGTTGTCTGGGAAGTGTCCATGCCAAGTGCAATTTCCAGCAGCACAAGGAACATCCACCAGTGCAGCACAGAATGGTCTTATCCTGATGTGCACCATCAGAAAGGTCTGGGTACTCAACAAGTAAAACTTATATTGCTTTTCTTTTTTTTTTTTTTTCTTTTTTTTGCTTGGTGTATATTTGCTTACAAACTGAAGGATGTTCCAGTATTTTTTAGCTGCTAGAAGATTCCTACTTGACCTTTACAAAACAAACAAGCCATTAAAAACTATCTTGTTAGCATCAGAATCTAGAAGACAGGAATGAGTATCAAAGCAGATTGCATGGCAAAGCATACATTGAGAGAGTGGCTGTCACCAGTCATCTTGCAGAGATGGGTTCTTATGGGTTGAGATGGTAGCATCCTAAAAAAATTTATTTTTAAATTAAAATTCAGCTTCAGTTATCAAGGGGCTGAAGCAGGCTTGTGCCAATTTGAAAGCAACTTTATCCAGTTATTTCTGTGCAAACCTGCGTGAGAACCTTGCATTTATTTGCATGGTGGCGTCGTGGAGCCCTTTGCTCAGCAGGCTCTTATTGCAGCAAAGGCTGGACCGAAGGCAGTTGTTGCAGCCTGCTGTGATGTGGGAGCTCGCGAATTGGCAAGAAGCAGGATGTTTTGACCTGCACATCTCTTTGTTTTCATGAGTTGCTTTAGTTGAGCAATTTCATTGTATCACGTTATATGAACTCTTTAGAAATAAAATGAGTTTTTAGTGATCTGAGAACCTCTAATGAGCAACAATGTCTTTCTTAGGCATTGGTTGAAGCATCTGAAGCATCCTATTTGCCTTTTCTCAGTTTTAGCAGCTTTAGTAGTATCTTTAAGGCTCACTGTAATCAGACTATTGCAGATGAAAATGAATTCCTGAGTTTTTTTTTTTTTAAAGCGGAACAATATGGTCCTGCTCATTATATTCAGGTTGTACCAAATAAACCTGTTGGAATTCTTCAAAATAGAAAACAGAGATTAAAGTGCAGCCCTTGTTACAATTAGGAGAAGTTTTACCCAGTTCTACAGTCTTAATGTGGTATAACTTACCCTTTAGTGTACATCGTTTCCTAAATTAGTTAAGGAGCTGTAACTGAAAAGGTAGCATTTACAAGGAAAGATGTGGTTTATTTTTGTACAGATATCATAAAATATTGATTCTACTATCAAACCTGTAAGAGGTTAGTTTAAATTGCAGAATCCCAAGGATAAGATCGGTTCACGTACATATTTTAGTTGTCTATTAAGTAACTATTTATTGTAACTATTAAGTATCTACTGTTAATTAAACTTTTTTTCAAGTTCCAGATAAGTCATACAGTATTCTGGGGAAACAAGAAACTATCAATGGGCATCAGCTCCTTAACTATCCTTGTAACTACATAACAGGGACACATTCATGTCATTTCTTTGTGCAATAACTTTTGCAAAGAAGTATTTTTAAACTGATCATTAATTTTATGACCACAGAAATGAGATGCAAAATTTATGCTGTTGTCATTGGCACAAGTTCAAGGCACTACTGACATTAAGTGTGATTGTAATGGAATGGCTGCCAACTAATGAGTCTATAGACATTTCATTTGAGCATGCTTTGCTTTTAGAAGTCTGATTAGGCAGTAATGCTTTCAATTATGCCAGCAAATTGCATTGGATACATTTACCTGATGCCCATTCTTGCTTTGTAGTTCAGTTTTCTATTACATAAATGCAAGTTGAATGCTTCTCTTTAATTTATTGGTGCTTTTGGGGTGTATTTTTAGGTACTTGGCACCTGAAGAGAGAAGTAGCGACTTGTGCTGCTCAACACTGACTCCTCTGACTGCTTAAGGAGTAGCACTGATAGTTTCAAACGCAGTTCTATCTAGCCTTCTTTGGAAGGTGAGGTATAAACTGCAGTGCAGCACCTTAATGGAGGAGAATGTGGAGACAAGGCAGAGATTACTCTGAGTGGGAATGCAAAGGACCCCACAGAATCAGCAGGGAGCCTCTCTGTAAACTGTCAGGAGCAATATCCTTGTGTATTAATAGCATACACTCCTAAGGTGTCTTTTAACTGCCAAAACCCAAGGCTGATAGCCTGTAGTCATTGTTTCACGTGAGCACAAAAGCTCTGTGAAACACTGCCTGTTAAAGCTGCAGAGCACGTGGAGTCAGCTCTCCATCAACACGAGTGCAGCTCATGATAGATGAGTGAAGGGTTACATTTCAGTGCATAATACAGACTTAAAATACTTCTGTTTAATCTAAAACAAAAACAAAAAAAGGAAGTTTTTGGCTTAATTTAGTCCTCTGTGGCTGCAGGTTACTTGTGATTCTTTTAGTGCCTGTGACCTGTTCTCCATGTTTTTGATACACAAAAAGTTGGGGTACCTAAATATATGACTGCATGACATGGGATCTGTATATTTGTCCTGATTATCTTTCTCATCTTTTTTTTCATTGTCTTCGAAGTCCTCAAGCCTTTGTTTACAATTTAACATCTAGTGAATTCTTTTATGATCTTAAAATCTTTGAAGTCATTGTATGTACCTCTTTTCTTCACAGTAACTTGTGTTGTTTGAGCATTATTTTGAATTTGGATATTGTGGACTTGGATATTTGTTTTATAATAAATCTGCATTTAATGTGCAACTGATTTTTGTTCTTTCAGATACAGTATATATCTGGGAATGTACATGGGGTGCTCTAAATATGTATGTTTATATTGAAAAGCTTGTATTCTTTTAGATCATCTGGGGATTGTATGAATGCTAAACACAAAGGTTTACTGATTGCAAAATCCTTACCATAATTAGAAAATGCTAATTACGTAGCTTGGTGGAAGAATGGGCTAAACGTGCGCCTATGGGAGTTTGTACAAAAAAATCACAACTTCTCTGAAAGAGTGCATTGCTGGGAAGGGGAAAACCCTATGGAAATGATTCCTTTCTGTGTGTGCTTCCCTGTAAGTGATGCAGAATGGCTACAGGTTCAGATATAGTGAGGCGTACTCTTACTGTTCAATCTGTGGCTTTTGATTGCTGGAGTTTGTTGATTGTGGAAGTGTTTTCCTCTAAAAACACAGCCTAATATTTTAAGTTTATTCTGGCACTGAATGAGCATATAAGTGGTAAATGGGCATTTTTGACTGATAAACCAGAGATTTGAAGGTGGGTGTTGATATAAACTTAGGTTCTTTGCATTCTAGTGCCAGTAAAAATTTAGGGCAGAAAAAGAATGGAACAACTCCTGAGAGGATATAGGCTGTGATTATAATGTCTGGTCTTCTAATAAAGAGTCTATTTTGTAATTTGTGTATGTTTAATATGTGTATGTATGCACAGAGAGTGAGAGGCAGCTGGTCTCTTGCATGTAAGGGTAAAAGATGATCGTAGTAAATATGGCCTAATCTTGTTCTGTTCACATGCTCTCTGCTCTGTGGCTTTCTGTTTGGATGAAGGAGTGAATCTTGGAGACAGATAATTTACTTCTGATTGGTTTGACAGGTGTGATGAAATGCAAATATTTTGATCAGATTTACACGGGAGCCAGAGTGCTACCGGAAGTAGACTGTGTCAAAAATAGATTTGGAATCAGGTTCACATTCTAAGCAATACTTGTATGGCATTGGGACTTGAAAGGAAACTGCTCAGAAAAGCACTAAATTAATGAAAAGAAAATCCAATTTGATGTTGAGCAATTTTGGGCTACAAAAATTCCAGTAAAGCAAGAAAAAAAAAAATTCTGGAAAGAAAACATGTTGGGTTTTTTTTTTTTTTTTTTTTTTTTTTGTGAAGAACAGGGTATAGACTGGATTTTTATATATTAAATAGAAAATAAAGGAATAAAACTCTCAGCCATAGCTAGGCAGCCCAACTGGTTTCTATGGATGCAGAGAATAATTTCACTGTGGATGGGGGTTTATTTGGGAGTTTATAAATTAGCTGTGTGGTACAGTGCTCCAAAAGAGAATATGTGAATAGAGATGCATGTCTGGAGAGCTCTGGAAAGCTTTTGCATGTGAATAAAACAAAAGGAAGTGCTTAAGCAATTTTTTCCTTATATACTTTTTAAGAAAATGGAGGGCTATTTGATCTGTTGGAGCATCAGAGTTACGATTTTGGTTTGGTGACAGTGTCAAGCTTTAATTATTGGATATTTCTTATTTTCCAAGGCTGTTTCTTTAAAAACAAATAAATAATCATGTGGTTGAGGTTGTGGTTTCTTTTTAATTTTCACTTTTTTTCCCCCTGTATTTCCAGTATTTTTTTTCCCTTCTGCTTCTTTGCCTAGTTGCTATGAAAGCAAACAAACCAAACTCAGAAAATACACTGCATTTCAGGGGGGTAAAATTAAATTTCGTCTTATTAAACAAGAACCTCAACTGTAGCAATTTCTCTTTATTTCCCAATATTTAATACACTCTGGTCAGCATCATGCGCTGTTCAGCTAATAACGCAACGTTTGTTTGTTTGTTGTGGTAGGGCTCTCAGTCGTTTGAGAAATTCATCGCTAGAGTGCTGCATTAAGGCACCCCTTTGGGCTGAGTGCTCTCAGAAGGTGATCCCATTTTTGGCTTCGTTGGAAGAGTACAGCACACACTGCATTCGCAGGGTGCCCCTAGAAAGAAGTTGAAGAAAAAAGGAAAGTGGGCAGAGGAGGACAAAGTGTTGCCAGAAGTAGTTGGGCGGGCCTCTGGAAGGAAGATGCAGCATATCCCAGATCCTCTCTACACTTAGAAATGAAAGAGTTCTTGCGTTGACACTGCCCATTTCTCTTCCTGACAGCGTTTGCTCTTGCCTACCTCTTTGCTGTGTTTTTTTCTTTTTCTTTTTCCCCCACCCTGTCAGCTAAGCAGCACTGGTAGTAGGTTCATTATAGGACAGTGTTTAAGAAAACCACTCCAACAAAATGCACTTGGCCAATTAGCATGTTGCACCAGAACAGTAGCATTGAAATACAAGGTGACAAGGTGCATGAGGAATAGACACTTTGAAATAATAGTTAGTATCCTCCTTAACAGTGAGATTCACTTATTCAGTTGTAATGAAAATACTTGCCTTTGGATTCTGTGTTTGCATGACAGACTATATTACATAGTAATGTGGGGTTTTTTTTTTTGACTTTTCAGAATTGGAAGATGAGGAAGAGTCAGAGAGCTCCTTTTCTTCACCTCCTGACAGTGCCTCAATAGCATCTGACCGATGTGATAAAGAGGATGAAGCACATTCTGATGGTATGTGACACTGTTTATCTTAGAATGTACTAGATTTGCCAGTTTGCTACAAACTCGTGTAATGGGTGCCTCGTGATGAGAATGTTACTGTTGGAAATCAGATAAGCAGATAAGCATCACAGCTGGACAGTTTTCCTACCTTTACAAGAACCTTTAAAGGAACAGAAGAGCTCTCTCTAGTGGTCCTAGAGCATAGTGAAGCTGCCGCAAATTTGCATGTTTTTTTTTTTTCCTCAAATACATCCTTTCTGATAACAAAACATCTGTAGATGCGTATGTTTTTATAGAGAGATCATGGCTAAAGCAGTGTGAATATTTGTACTAACAAATTGTTTGTTAATTCAACATTATCAGATTCTTGCTTAATTTTATTGTGCTACTTAATGGCTTACTGTATTATTTATCATATAAATAATGAAACAGTTTATGTGATTGATATTTTTCTGCAAACTCCATGCAGAATAGGTTCATAAAATATTAAATTAATTATTCCCACAATGTTTCCTTGCATTGAGGTAGTCTTTTTGTGGAATGTTTTTGTTGTATACATTTTAAATTTGAGTTTGCATAACAAGGAAAATCTAAGATCCATAGCTGTTTTCCACGTTGTTTTGGGTTGTATTCATTAAATTTAATGCTAAATGTGGCTGTTCTGAAGACATGAACGATTGAATATTTCAGTAGCTAACAAGCTCGCTTTAGCATAGTGTCCATATTTTTGAGGTTCGTTTATTGTATAAATAATATTAAAACCCTTCTATGGATTATACAAGGCAGTAAATTAAGTATATGTACAAATAAATTAACGATGTATATTAATTTGTGGCACTGGAAGTTAGACCTGCTAGTGAATGATGTGTTCTGACATGATATGATGATCAAATTGTGCAGCTCATTCTCGAAATACAATTGCTGAATGAAAATATGCTTCCCGCAACATAGCACTCCACGTTTTATGTTATCCAGATTATTCCCTTTGGAAACATAAATTGCTTTTATGAGGTATAAAATTATGTCTATTGCAGAACAGGGATAAGTCAAGTACATGCATAAGTGATAAACCTTCTAACCACTGATTCAGAATAACACAGTTTTTTTTTTTTTATATTCAGAACTCTGTAAAATGTGTAACAATAATAATCACACTTCTTTTTATATTGAGCTTGTTGCATTTCAGCAATGTGACCTTCTAAAAAAAAATAGTAAAAACAAGCCTTTTTGCTTTCTTGTTGAAATGTAATTATCAGTCAAATTGAATATGGCTTTTAGAAAAGCCAAGCTAATTTTCCAAACTACAGATGAATGCAACTTTCCATTTATTTATTTTTGCTTACAAACATAATCTCAACATTATTTCTAATTGTAACTTAATAACATGGTACTGATTGCATAAAGGGTTTCTGACAAAATTGTATGACTGTTTAATAGGAGATATGATTATATATTTGTTTCAAAACAAGTTAATCAAGAAAAAAGTGATAACGTTCATAAAACTAAATGAATAGCTGAAGAATGCTGACACCAGAGTATATAAGTTACTATACGATTTTGTACAGATGAATAATTAATTTTTAGTTCATTCTGGAAGCTGTGATTATGAGACTAGGTCTGGTACCCGCCCGTCAGTATCTTTGCTTATTGGTTACCGTTTTGGGTGGAAACATGGTGGGTTACATTTAAGGTGATGTTACCTCATTGTTCCTTCTACATTTTCGGAGAAATTCTCCTTGGTTACCTAGTGGAAGCTCAGAATGAGGGAAAGGTGGCAAATTTTGTCTGTAAATACTTACATTTAATTAGGAATTTTCTTCCTCTTTGAATGTCCAGTGTGCCATTTTGAGCGTTTTGATTTTAACATATATAGACCACCATTAAAACATAGCCTCATAGACTGCGTATGAAAATCCATGTTAAGAGGATCTTATAAGAGGTGAATTGATCCTCTGAAGTGCAATTTGTTTCAGTTTTCATAGGCATGATTGGGTTTGTTGAAGCTTAGTAGTTAATTTTTATTTTTTAGCAGTCTCTTAGTGCTCAATATTTAAGCCTAGTGAAGCAGCTGGATCCATAGGGTAGACACTTGGTCTGATGCAGTTACCAGTTTAGTTCAGCAGGGCTGTGCATAGGTGTAAAACCTCATTTGCATAGAATCAAGGCTCTCAGCATTAACAGAGGGGCATAACGGTAGGTAATCAAATGGAGAAGCATTCTTTATTTGAGTGTGTTTGTATTATTTTATATAAACCTTTGAAGCATGTTTGCTGTTTGAAAAACAAAAATGTATATATTTATATATATGTATTTTTTACCTTTATATACTTGAATTCAAGACTTCAAGATTTGTCTGACTTCTGAAAGCACTGCTGCTTGGCTTTGCCGTGTTACTGTCAAAATATGATTTGTGAAGGCACCCGCTTGGTAACAGATAAAGAATTAGTGTATTACGTGTACATTATAGTCATTGTAAAATCCCGGAGTTTTTGTGTGACCTTTGTCTAATGGTGTATTAATTACACAAGAGATAATCCATTTAACAATAAGTATGGGATAACTAAATTAGCACAGGTCACCTAAAGGCCTTTTGTCAAATCCGATTGTTATGTTGTCCTTTTGACTTTTACCTTATGGTAGGCACTAACAAAGTATCTAAACTTTGATGGATTATAAACTCTAAACATGATATGTATTTTTCATAATGCTAATGTAATTTTCTAGGTACTGAAAAGGTCAAACCCACACGTCTCTGTGTGCATTCTAAGTCTGTCTTTCCTTTTAATATTTCTTTTTCTCTGTTCCTCTGGTTCAAAAGTTCACTCCGTTCCCAAATGGCCACCTAATTTTCCAGTTATTCCCTCAAGCCATATGTGTTTTGGTTTCTTTATGGTTTATTAGGTACTGTAGGAAAGTAGCATAAGTTATATCTTCTAATGAAATTCAAGCACACTTCAGTGATGCTTTGACTTGATTGCTGGCAGCAATTAAATCACAACGAAGGAGAATGATGCATAGGCTTACATGTCCAGACACCCTACAGAAATTGGAAGAGGGATAAAGCACAACAAAACCCCAAATAAAATAACAAACCCAAACCCAAGACAGACAAAACAAAACAGCACTGCCAGGCACTCAGTTCTTAACTTGATTTTTTTTTTTTATTGGCTAACAGCCTGATTGATAGCAAAATCATAACTTGCTGTATGCTAACAGGCAGAGTTCACTTGTAGGTTATTGTGAGCTGATAAAGGGTTAGATGGAGTTTTGATTTTCACATTGGTCCTTGGTGCACCAGATTAATGGAATTTCAATGAGAGACTGGAGTAGTCACAGCTTTGTCAGAAAAACAGATGGAGATTCTATAGCTATGTCTGCTCATTAATACCAGTTGCCTGAAAGGTGTACTACTTCTCTATACAAAAGACTCAACATAATTGATTTTTGAGTGGTGTCTTTTTTCACTTATTGATGGCTAGGTTTCTTGCAACTTAAACGACAGGTTTTTGTATAGTACATTGTATTACAATGTTATGCCTTGTAATTTCTTACTCCTTTTCCATCTGTATGTTAAAGAACGTAAGTAATGGAAAATACATCTCTAGGTTCATTAGAAAGCAAAGCATGCTGAAATACATAAAAAGTGAAAAAGGCAGACTTTATTTAAAGTTGCTGGCAAACTTATTTTCAGTTGACGGTTAATTAATAATGAAGTTGTCATATTAATGGGGAAAATGTTACTGTCTTTTATTTAATTTTCAGGTTCCTTAGGTTGATGTGAAATCTAGGTTTAACGCCATACTGAAACTTTCTTAGACTTTAACAGTATAACCTTATTTTATGATGCCCATTGTGGTTTTTTTTTTTTTTTTTTTTTTTTTTTTTACTGTAAATCTTTGGTTGGTGGTATAGAAACTTGATTCCATGCTAGGCAATGCCTTTACTATTAAGGAATACAACTTTTGTCATTGTAACTATTGTGAGTGAACTTGTGAGTGAACCTACCACTTATGAAGAAGATATGTCTGGTTAGCTCTGCAGGGAGTGTGATTTAGTAATTACTGGATTTAAAAAGATCATAGTGAATGCTATTAAAATAATTTAGGTCACTTTCTTTTCTATGGGTAATCTAGAAATGTTGCCTTGAGCATGTGAAGATGAAGGAAGTACTAAAAATGTGTCTGAGGACTTGTATGGTCTTCAAATTATCCTATTTGACTATAGCGTATGAATAAAATATGCTTTTTTAGTAGAAAATTCTTAAATGGAGTGAGAATGTCAGGGGATTAGGTAGGCTGAGACACTTATGGACGATTTGTAAATCTGCAGCCTTCAGTGTTTTCTACGTAGGAACATTTTGAACCTTGTCATCCAGAGTAAAATCTTTGCAGGTTGATGGAATCACAGTGAAAAGCAAAGTGTACTAAAGAACAGCCTGAAACATGAAGAATATTTTGCAAACTCAGCTTAGATTGAAATCCACATCTCTTCTTTTAATCTCCCTTCCCAAGTTAAATGGGATACATGTGGGAACAGGTGTGTATAAATTCCCAGGTTCACATCTATTTATTGAAGAGAGTGTTGAAATAATAGTCAAAAGATGTAGAGAAGTTCAGCTCCTTGTTGGACAGGAGAGACTTTGTAGTCAAGCAAATATATTATCCTTATCGTGCGTGAAATGATTTTTGGCAGTCACCTGTCTCGTCTTTCCTAAAAATCTCTAATACTGCAACTTCACTGTCTTTCCTAGGCACTTTGTCCCAGTGCAGCACTGCACTTGCTATTAGCAGATACGTGTCCTAAATGCTTCATATCACACTATTGACATTTTACTCCCTTTTGTCCATAAAGGAAACACAGTGGTTTCTTTCCTTTCTTTTCCTTTTGTCATGTATATATTCAAAGACTGAAAAGAGGCTCTGTACCTCTCCAAAATTAACTGCTGCTGACAAAGTCAAGCAACTGAACTGCTTGTTTGTTTGTTTACAGGATCCATAGCAGCAAATATTGCAGTAATTACTTATTTTGAAAAGAAAGATTTTTTTTTTTTAAAGCATTTGAAATATGGAAAGTTAATCTGATTAATTTTTGTTTAAACAATTTGCATAGAACAGAAGAGATTAATTTCTGTAAGGAAACAGAAGTTTCAGGTGCACTTCTGGCCCTGTTAAAGTCAATGGTAAAGTTAAAAATGATACTGTGTAGGTTAACAGTGTGTACAAATTGATGATACTAAAATGGTTGAACTTCTAATTATCATGATGAAAAACTTCCTATTAAACAATAAACCCCTGTGTTCTTTTAACATTTACCTTTCTCCCGTGGGAGAAATGACATGGTTTGTTGCTCATTTTATTTCATCTATGTTGCTTCAGTGACTGAGCAATAACAAAACAGCCATGTATGCGGCACCACTGGACAGGACAATATCCACGATAAAAACAATAACTTGTTTGACCCATTCTTTTTCATATTATATCATAGATTTGTTCAAGATATCTAGCTATTGTAAAAAAGAACAGAAAGCTGAAGTGCACTAGATTTTTTTTTTCCCATTTAGTTTGGCTAATGCTTTTCGAGGTCTGTTCTTTTTACATCATGAGTAGCTGAAATAAAAAGGAAGAGAGAAGCTTTTCCTTCAGCTTCCTTTATATGGGATAGGATGTTCAATTATGGGCTTAGGAACTTATTAACACTTTCCTTAGCTATAGACACTTCTACTTTCTGATTTCCTTTTAATTCCTCATTCTTCCTGTTAAGAAATAGTGGTAAGTCAGCTTTCATTCTGCTCCTTACTCCATTACTCACAGAACCAGGGAGATGAGTTAAATGAGAGTGCTGCTTCATAGGATCTCAGTGGCACCTTGAGATGGGTGATTATCCAGTACCCAAGCAAGTGCAACACGTTGTTGTTGCTGAGTTTGTAGGTAAGAGGCTTTTTTCTTTTTTTTTTTTTTTTTTTTTTTGTGTGTGTGTGTGTGTATCTACCAAGTAAGTCAGGGTGATGGGTCAGCCTTCAGCACACACTACACAGTATCATTTAGTTCAGGCTTTTCCACAGAATTGACTGTTGGGAATTTGTGCCTGTATTTAATTCAGTGTATGCATGAAAGTGTTTAACAACATTAAGTAAAAGATTTTCCCCACATTTATCTTTTTTGTGCTTTAACTGATGAGCGCTTTCAGTGGAGGTGCAAAGTACATTCATAGAGCTTAAGCAAGAAGAAAAAGAACCTGTTAACTCTCAAGTATCATGCAATCCAGGCATTAATGTAATGGACTTGTGTTTGTTTCTTTTTATGAAAGAAGGAGGTTGTAATGGTTTAATATTTATAAATTTTGAGATTAAATTTGAATGGAAAAGTAAAATCTATGTCATTAAGAAGCTTATTAAAGTGCTGTCTGGAAAAAAAAACAAACAACCAAAATGTTACAAATGAAGTCTTTATGATACCCACAGTGCAGACAAGTTCATTATTGCTATTCTAAAAAAATGACTTGTAGACATTGTTCACCGCTTAAAAAATTGCGGCAGGAGTTTTACTTCCTGCAGACGTTTGTCACTAGACAGCATCTTTGGTTTGATAGTCTGCTCTGAAATTCTGTGTAGATATTCACTTGAATTACTTCCGAGAGTGAGACTAAGAGTAGAGTACGAGATCGAAATATTGAATGTTGACTTCCCTCCAAGCTAAAATTATTACTACTGTTTCTTAATTAACGTTATTCAAAACCTGTTCACCACTGTCACAACAAGGAAAGGTATTATCACCTGGATGTTAACTCTTGTCTTTGCTGCTATTTATATTGACAAAAATTCTTTGGGACTCATTTTGTGCAAGGAGTTGTAAGTGATCTTGTACTGTGAAATGGGCTAGAACCTTTTCTGGTCTAAAAAAGGTTTTCATGGCCTCTTCCTATCTGAATGCATGTTACTTATTTAATGCGAACTACATCATAGTCTGATTCTAACTTTCCAGAGGTATCTCATCTTTGTAGAAAACACTTTTTTCCTGTTCTTCAGCAGCCAAATTTTATATTTCTGTATATATTGGTAATATGTAAAATATTCACAATGCATATTCAACAATACAATTAATTTATGTGCCTCACGTATCTGCCATTGTGCCTTGCCACCTTGTATTGAAGAGGCAAGGGGAATGATAAATGTGGAATGCATATGATTGGCCCCAGAAGGATGTTTGTAGTGTGCTATAAAATGAGGATTTGGAGACAAGTTAAGTAATGGTGGCCCAGTCTTCCTTGATAGATAACAGGTGAATTGTTCCTTCCCAAGAACAGGTACAGAACATGGGGACATGGACCTTAATATTACAGTTGCCTGAGAAAAAATGAATGGAAATGATGTCATTGAATTAAAATTAAAAAGGAAATCAAATGAACAAACCACTCCCGCTCCAAAACAAACGAACAGCCCCTCTCCTCCCCCCCCAAAAAACACCAAAAGAACAAATAACTAAAAAAAAAAAATTGCTTTTTACAATTCTATCTATTTTGTGCTCAGCAATTTGAGTTTGTATTTCTGTGAGAGAGGTAGGGTTAAATAATTGTCTTTACGTGAAATTAAGAATGGGGTGCTTTTTCTCCCCTCAGTGGCTTCTTTAGAAACTGAATTGAGTACTATATTTTAATAGGAAAAGAATTGGTGAGATTATGACCAACTTTGATAGAAGATTTTTGGTATATTTTAGCAAAGTGGTTATTCTGTATTTGTGTTGTACACCTGTGAGTTAAGAGTTAAAAACACACAAAAGAATGTAGTCATAATGCTGACAAATGCAGAGATTTCTTCTGTAATCTGTATACGCAGATTTGGATTATAAAGTGGTAAATAAGTCCCGCACAATAAAAACATTTTGTTTTTACTTATTAACCACAAGCATCTGCAAATTTTTGTTTGGCAATATTAGGGATTTTGCCATGCAGCTGGTGGAGGCATGCTTTAGTATGCACTGCTTTTTTTAATATGTGGCATACATTTTTCTTCTCTCTCAGATCTCTGGAATCTTCCAGTGTCCTCATTTGTTTGAGTGATATTTAGAATTTGGTATAAAAATAATGTGAAAATGCCATAGTGAGCTGGTGATAATTGATTTAGTCCATCACACTGAAATACCCCTTGTTTCCCTCTTCCTCCTCCCGTGGGCAATAATCATGGGATCAAGCTGCCAGTCTGTAGATATAATTTTTCCAGCAGTGCCATCTGGCTACTTGGCACTGGAAGTTGTACTGGCTTCTTAGCTGTTTCCACTGATTTTTGTCAAATTGAACTCAGTTGAGGAGATGTCTTTTGGTAGTGGATGTTTATTTTTTTTGTTTTCATTTGTTTTTTTTTTTCCTATAGTGAATATTGTTTTTTGTTGAAGTTTGTACAGAGCTGCTGATGTTTGGTTTTTCTTTTTTTTTCTTTTTTTCTTCTTTCTTTTTTCTTTATTTTTGTTTATTGTAGAGAGCTTCAACAGTTAGATGGAATTTTCTCTTTTTTCTTTCTTGGGAGCTTTTACTTTTTAAAGAAATTATGGATGAACTATTAGAATTCTAATATAATAGACTCTATTTTAATGGGTCTGTGTGACATAAGTGACAGGCCTTATGTTTTGGAAGACTTAACCAAACAAGTCTCTTTTTAAGATTTTGTATGTATATATTTTATTACGAAATATAAACCTCTAGAAATTGATTGCTCAGCAGAACAAACACATCTGAGTTTTTTCTATTCAAGTCTTAGACGTGTTTCACTGCCATACAATATGATAAGTAAAAAGACAGTGCTCAGTAAATAGTGTTTGAATGGGCAAATGAGGCGGGAAGAGAATCATCTTGATTAATTTATTTTGTTGTTATTATTCGTTGTTTAATTTACTTTTTATTCTTTGTTCGTATATATGCATACAAACCTGCATATAAACCCTCTGGCACAATACGAATAATAGCATTTCAGATAACATGCTTTTATTTACTTAAAACAAACAAACAAGCTTTGAATATTTTGGATGAAATTAAAAATAAAATCCAAAGTGTTCTCTGCTGTATATACTCCTGTTAGAACGAGACTAACTGCTTTTTAAAATTCTTTCATTTCATTTGAGAATGTTTTTACTTTAGCCATGTCAACTGCCGTGTCTCAGGTAAATGAATTGTAGTCATCTTTGGTAGGAAATCTGATTTTTTGTAGAATACTTCTTGAATTTTTGGGAGCTATCTTAAAATTGTTCAAGGTAACCTTGTGGACTCTCAGACATGAACAGTTGTGTTTAGTGGCCTGTTGGAATATAAAAATATTATTAACCCTAAAAGTAGAAAAATAGCAAGTGTTATTTGTTTATCATAGTTGTAGTATTACCCTAATGTCTGTGTTAATAAAATACAATTCAATTTTTCTTTAAATCAACATTATTGTTATTTCCCGGCACTGGAGAAATTGCCCAGTACTGGAAATGATAGGGCTAAAAATCTTAAAAGGACAAAGAAGGCCTTGGTGAGATTTTTATAGCAGTTGATTTAAACTAAATTCCAAGGATCTCTCAGTATCTCTTCACAGTTGACTTTTAACGAAAAAGAGGAAAGGCAAGGGGTCTGAGCATGGGTCTCCTTATCAGTAACCCGGCTCTGATGCAAAGTGGGTATTTTTAACATACGAGTTCAGTTGAAAGAGTCTTCAGCGACAGCTATAAAGCAATGATGGCAAGTATAGCTAAATATGTATGATCTATTATAATAGCAGAAGTGTAAGTCTTTAGCTTTGCAAAGTGTGTTCTCTCATGCACGATTTTAAGGGGACTGGTATATCGTGAATTTCAAAAATAGCTTCAAACCTTCTTTTTGTTCATAACTGCAAATCCAAAGATAAAATGCTGCCGCTAATCAATTGGCTGGGATGCCACCTCATTAAGATTTACACGATCATCAAAAATGCCCAGAATTGTTTGTTGGCGATATCCTAACTCAAATATATAAAGGGGATACTACAGCATTTTTCTTTAGAATCACAGGGAGTTCAGTGACCTTTTGTGGCAAATTATGTAGAAAGAAAATATTTATATTCATTTAAAATAACCTCCATGAAGAAATAGTCTCATTACGCTGTTTGATCAATTTCTTGTAGCCTGAACTGCAGCATGCTGCTATTGCCATCGGTTGATGGAATACACTGAGAAGTGGCTAATGGTGATGGTGCTCATCAGGACAGGGTTCAGCCAGCGGTCAGCAACAAATAATTCAAGACTGTTTCTAAGTTTGTGGCTGGTGGAATTTGCTTCTTGCCCCAAGCCAGCAGCATTGCTGAGCTGGGCTATTTGATTAGAAGAGGAGCATATTTGCTTCTTAGCAACTGCACATTTGCACAACACACAGACCTATACTGCCTCCAAAGGTTTTCCTTTTGTGATGGTGGAATAATACTTCCCTGTTGATTGACAGACAAAAGGAATCTTTGCAATGCAGAAGAGTTTACAACCAATTTTTCCTTTGTCTTTTGTATACTTCTTAATTTAGTACTGCCTGATACAAATCTGTATACGCAGCAAGACAGTCCACAATTTGAACTCCTGCATTTAAGCTATTGCTACTATGCATATTTAAAAGACAGATGCACACTTAGGTTTAATCATTGGCATGTGCAGCTTTTTCCCCAGCAGATCTACTTAGTGGAAATTATTTTCTACTGTATTTTGAAATGGCTTCTTGGAGAGAGAGAGATATATACATATATATATATATATATAACCATCTCCCACGCAAGAGTGACATTCCTTTTACAGAAGGTGGTGATAAGAGTGAAAGCTGTCCTGTTTTTGGTGTGTTTTTAAACGTATTAACAGAAGTGTAGCAGTGATTGCAATTTTAATATTCTGTGTGCGTGTACTTCTCAATGTAACATTTCCTACAGGAAGTGAATCTACAGAAAAAAATGTGTCTAGTCAGGGGAAGGCGAAGGTATTTATAACACTGGTAATCCTTAAGACAATTTAGGAAAAAGAAAGCCTGAGATTTACAGTCCTAGGAGGGCAGGGCAAGAAAAAAGCTAACTTCTTTTTTTTTTTTTTTATGGCTTTACAGCTCTTTTCGCTCCTGGGCAGTGTTTTATTGTGGAAGTTTCTGTAGTGCCATAGTGGAGCAATAAATTGCTGATGTGGTTGCTGAAATGCTGCATGAAATAGTACAGCTAATGCTAATGTGAATTTTTGATGCAAATATCTGCTTGTGCATTTTCCTAAATAAAAGATGTCTTTTACCTTTTGTAACTAAAAGCAATGAGAAGCACCATTTAAATGTAGGTTTTATAGTCTCTTAAAACTGTATCTTTTAAGGGCAAGGGAGGATTAAAGCAAGAGTACGGAGTAAAAAGACTGGGCATGGCTAACATAAGCATCTAGGAGTTCACTTACTAATAATCTTTTTGGCGGCAATCTGAAGCTAAGAGGAAAGAAGAAAGCAATCTGATAACGGTGAGACAATAATAAACCCCAGATGTCCCTCTAGGTAAACGTTAAACTACCAAAGTCTTAAATTCTTCTTTTTTTTCCATCAGCAGTTCTTTTTAGATTATTTTAAATCATTATACAAAATGTAATTTTCTTTGAGATTTTTAGGGGTGGAGAAAGAGGGATGAAGAAAGTGAAAGAGGTAAAGGGGAAACACTGGACAATCTGGGGAACAAGTCTATGGGGTGTGCATGCAACTGAACAAGAGGTAGGAATGAGTGCCACTGTTGTTCTGGAGGCTCTGGAAGGGCTTGACTGGTGGCTTCTTTCTCTTTCTGGTAAATTTGATGGATGCATAATGTAAATTTTTTGGGGAGTGTTTTAACGTACTGGAAAGATTTGGCAGAATGCAGGGAGAGGTCTAAATCTGATGTTCAGAGCTACGGCAGTGTGGTGAGATGGCTGCTTATGTGGCTGAATTGCCAAGGAGAATCTTACACCTTGAGGACCTAATTTTAGTACCTTGATACCTGTTAAGGTGTTGCCTGTGTTCTACTCCAATGTTACACTTTTTTCAGTAATATATTCATAATGAATTAGCTTTAAAATAAAATAAATACAGAGAGCTTTTATAAGCAGTAGGATTTTTGAATGCATCACTAAAATATGTAGGAATTGTCATATAGCTATTACAAAAATGCAACTATATCCATGGCAGAATGCAGTAGGTTTTGCAATTGCACTCTAAACAATATCCAGCAATTTAAGAGCAGGATATGAGGAATATATTACCTAATTGAACTGACAAGGGGTTTTTTTTTGCATAGGTAGATGCAATTATTCAAATTGGAGGTGGGCCAGGATGCTGGGGTTATTGCCCTCATCTTGCTAATTAGGCTTTCAGTTTCAGTAACAATCATTGAGATATTGGGTGACTGGCTTTTGTATGAATGTAGCCATAGTGTAAATAAATAATTATTAAAAAAATCTTCTCTAGAAGCATCTCAAGTTATGTTAAGTGTATGTATAAAGTCACTATCGATCATATTTAGTTGTTTAGCTCCAGATCGGCAGAAGTAAATGCATATTTTAAAATGTGCGGAACACCAAACATATGAAGACTGAAGGCAGCGTGGCTACACCACTGCCTGTATTAGAAGCATTTTTTTTTTCCTTTTACAAGGTAATGTCTAGAAGGATTTCTACTTTTAGAAATGTATAGATTGCACAATTAAATTAATCCAGTTTCCTCCCTGGATAATTTAAACCTGGAGTTTTTCAAATTTAAATTTGAACAGTTCAGAGGAATCCACAATTCTTGTTTTTAAGACCTAATTTAGGAAATATCACTTAATGTGTATGGCATCTTTGAATTCCCTTGCCACTCTGATACACTGTCATTGGATTTTTTTTTTTTTTCTTTTCATGTTAATTGCCTTTGTCCCTTGGAAACAGCCATTATGAGGGAGTTCTGTGTGTTTTTTGTTTTCCTTTTTAGGGGAATAATAACAATGTACAGTGTACAGCGCCATGCAGTGTAGTTAGCAAATAGCTGCTTGCTATGTTTTGAAAAGTGCTTTGGGTATCTAACCCTCAATTAAATCTTGAGGCCAGTCCTTAAGTTCTGTGATTCTCCATTTCCACATTCTATAATTAGTGTCTTCTCCTCAGGTACTTCAGGTGGAGAATTTCTTCAGTATGTCTGCAGTTAGTTGCAAATCAGATATTAAATTAAAAATTACCTTTAGTGAAGAAAGATCATGAATAGAAAACGAGAAGGCGAAAATACCATATAAGAAGCAAATACACAGCATCAAAATGTTTAAAAATCCCAAAAGTTGTTACTGTATGCATGAAACAGAAAGGGCTAAAACAGTGATCATCATCTCAAAAACTGACAAATAAATTGAATAGTAGAATAGGAGTGCTTTTTTATTATTTCTTCATTGCCTCTTAAGAATGAAAGCAGAACAATGCTTTTCGAAGATAAGCATTACAATATGGGAGGGTGTGGTTGCAATTTAACTAGTTATTTGGGTTCTCACTGCTGTACAGATGAAGCCATAATTTGTCCTTTTGGTTTGACGCTTGCACTGATGATCCTCCTGTAATTCTTAATAAATCCTTTGAGACTAAGAGTTAGTTATCTAGCCCTCATGACTAATACACTATTATTAGAATAGAATACTAATACACTAGTGTTAGAATGGTCTTACAGATGAAGAAGCTAACTTTGTTCAGAAACCAAGTTAACTTTGTATTTCCCTTCCACACTCAGAAATGACTTCTTCAGCCAGTATGTGTTCTTGGCTAATACACAGACAATTAAATAAAATGCTTTTACAATCAAGTAGCAGAGTAATTGGTCCTTTTATTTTTTTTCAATATGCTTCTAATCTTACACACAATAAAGAACTTTGGTAGTTATACAAAGACACATGCTGCTATAGCTAATGGACAAAGAAGTTGATCCTGGAGTTCTGTCCTTTAGGACTTCCATGTCTCTGAGTGGCATCCACATAATGCTCTCTAACAGTCCTGCCAGATGTTTTTCAAGAATTTGTTGTCAGAGTAAGTTCTTAGAGAACTGCTGGTTAATGCAAGAAAGTCTTGACAGTCTGTTAGCATAGCTTTTGTAGCTATGCAAATACAGGAACCAATCCTTAGGATGATCAGATTTTTATTCTCATACAAGTACTGTTAGTAGTTGCAGATCCATTGACTACTTATGAGAATTCAATTTATGTACAATCTGAAACTGAGATTTAGCTGTAGGTATTTTCATCGGATCAAAGCAGCTTTAGAATCCTAGACTCTGTGTATGTGTACTTACTTTGAATTAGTCCATGCCTTAGAAAACCCAATCTGGGTAAAAGCAAGAAGTGAGAGAAAAAGTTTCTAAGCAGGTCCTGCAGTAGTATACTTGCGTATCTGGGTTCTACAGGAGATGTGTAGCAGAAATTGAAATTAAATCTGTCAAAGCAATGTTGTCCTCTAGAATAAGAAGTGTAACTGTCAACTCAGATAAAGTCCAGATGGTTAGGAATGAGATGGTATTATTCTTCGCAGAATTTTACTTGTTTACTTGTTACTATTTCCATGTTACTATATCTAGGCTTTACTATTCAGTATAGTTCTTGATTACTGGACGCAGCCAACTGTAAGAGCTTTCTTAACAGTGTCCTACAGTAAACATGTGCTGTTGTACATTAACCTGTAGGATAAGATTTTGAGATGCAGAGATGGAAGGTAGATTCTGGAGATTTCCAGATTCTGGGGCTCTTTTCTAGTGTGTTAAGTGTTGTAGTGTTCTGCAAAGATCAGAACATGCATAGACTTCGTAATTCATTATTCATGGCAATAAATTAAAAAGCAAACAGATAAGAAAAGCCACAAACCAAGAGCGTGAATTTAGGAAAGGAAAGCAAGAAATAGTCCTTCAAAGAATTATTTACTGTAGCTCTGGTATGAATTTATACATAGGGAATGAATCTTACTCTCTTGGAGTTGGTAAAAATTGTTTATGCTGAATTACTTGTTTTCTTTTGTCATCACCATCTCCAAGTTCCTAATGTAAAGAGAGATATAGAGTGACAAAAGCTTGATTATGTAAGTAAGTTCTTAAACTAAGCCTACTTCCTATAGTTGTTCTTTGAGAGAAAGTGAGAATTCAAAAAGTGCGTGTTCAAACTGAGGAAAATCTTTGGTTTGACATCTGTCCTTACCTACCACAGTTTAGAATGCGCTGTATGTATGCGTTGGATAACACCATTTACACCTAACAGGATTTTATATTAAAAAAGGAGAAGGAGGAGAAGAGAAGGAAGCAGTGCTATTAGAAATAAAGATTTTCTTTGGAAATAATTTGATTTAGGTAATAAGAATCATCTTTTTACAGTAAGAATCTTCTGTTGTGATGTTTTCCTCAGTCTTTTTCCTGTCAAGCTGCTCTGTACTATAGGTACCACAGGAAAAAGTATGCAGTTTTCTGTGAAATGCATATATATGCGACATCCCTGTTTACATGCTGTAACCTTCCTCCTGGCTCTTCTCTCTCCCTCAAACTGCTTCTGTTACTTTGGGAATGTGATGGTGGTGGGGGTCTGCAGGAGGAGGGAGGAATCAGCAGACTAAAGGAAAAAAAAAAAAACCCCACCAACAACAAAAGGCTTTTCCTTACTTTTGTGTGTGTGTGTGTGTGTGTGTGTGTGTGTGTGACATAATGAAACCAACAATGTGTCATAGCATTTCTGGAAATAAGTGAATACTGCTTCTATTTCATGATGAAGAGCAGTGGAAGCAAAGTAGTGCTGACTTGTCCAAGATTGCAAAAAGAATCTGGTTTAGAGCCAGGACTTGCTCTGTTTTCTAGCTCCTGCTTACATGGTAAGATCTCTTCATTACGTCTCATGCTTTCCAGCTTTCTGAGTTTTTGACAATTTGAAATGGATATTAAAGGGACACAGGGTAAACTTTTTTTTCCATCCTCAGAACCACATCATTTATTAACAGATGTCATGCAAACGTGTATACAACTTCCATGGCTTTGAGTGTTATGGTAAATGGTAAAGAGGCTCTCTTGGGTTGCGTTTAAGCTGATGCATTCTTCTGAACTACTAGAGGTGTTTGAAGTTTAGTATAACGCCTTAATTTTAGAAATATTTTTATAAGAAAAACATTGCTATTCCTTTAACTGTTTGAAAACAAACAAAAAACAACAGCAGAACCAACAACATTCTGCTCAGGTTTTCAGAATCAGAAAAATCATGTAGTTAGTACAAGTTGAAGCATCACCCTCCCAAAACTTCCTAAGAGCTATGGCAGTGAATTATACTACTGATACAGTTAATAAAACTGAGTTTTCCCTTACTGGTTAATTTGAGGGAGGTCTTTCTTCCCCTCCACCCTCCCCTTCCTCCCCCCCAGCTTTAAAAAATTAATACATTAAAAAAAAAAATTAAAAATTGCAATTGAAAGGTGGGTATCCAGACCATACCAAAGGTAAAGTGGGTTCTGGAGGTGGTAGAATGTAATCTTTCTATCTGGATGATCACAGCTAACTTTAATAAACTGCTGGAAAAGTTTATGAAAGTTGCTCTTCAACTTCCAAATGATAGAAGTGATTTGGCTTCACTTTAAAAACAGCAGCCTAAAACTGAACTGCCTGAGT
>NW_024962334.1:19161780-19236780 GCF_019238085.1 Lagopus leucura
GTTTTCTCTTGCTGCTGAGGTGATACTGAAGTATTAATTGAAGATTAATCTCTAAATTTGTAGTTGCTTGCTTTTAAATCACTGATGTATTTGTCTTTCATCTCTGCCAGGTGTGCTGGTTCATTCCACAAATAAATATGCATTATCCCAAGTCCTCCTTGAACAGCGTCACAGAATCACAGCATAATTTATGTGATTAACACATTAGGCTAGAAGTTGAGTTCATTGCCAAAACTGTATGGTGCAGCTGCTTGAAATGTCCTCTCTTTCAACATACTGGAGTTTGGGATGTTTGGAACTGCTAGGAAGATGCTCAGGAATTGGCAGACTGGGTCCACCTTTTGACGAATGGTGATGTTAACCTCTGTATTTCTACAAGCACAAGTTTCATTGTGCTAAGTATGACTGACAAGTCATCTATGTCTTTATATTAAACTGATTTGCCTTTTCAGAACTAAAACAATAATTCAGCTACTTCTCCACTGAAAGCTGCACACAGGTGTTTGGTGCACTTAGGCACCAAAATAATTTATGTGTATTAGCCTCGCCCTTCTTGACGTTAAAACAGAAATATTTTTGTTGTTTTCTTCAAAAAGCTTTCAATATGATGAATCTCCAATAAAACCAAATGCAGCTTCTGATGATTTAAACTGATCTTTTCAAAGATAAATCAGATTCCATGGTTAGCACTGTAATCATGTTGTCATGCTTAGTGTGATTATTCACCTTTTAAAAGTAATGGTGAAGTTTTTCAGGTTCTGCAATCTGTAGCTTCTTGTAATGAAAGAACAGTATATGTATCAATTAAAATTAACTGCTAGATGGAGCTTTACATTTATGATCCCCAATCCTGTAGGAAGTTATCTACTGACCTCACATTTAACTCAAGTGTAAAGCTAACAGGCATTTCAAGACTGAAGTGAACTTAGTTTCATTCAAAAATAACATTTTGCTAAGCAAATATTTGTCTATCATTATCTCCCACCTTAGTGCTAAACAGTCACTGTGTGCATTTGAGATCTGCAACTGTAGAAGTTGAAGGTTGAAGCATATGTTTTAGTCTGTGTTGACCTGAATTTACCACCAAATATTCAGTTAAGAAGGTTTTTTTTTTCTGTTTGTTTGTTTTGGTTACTTTGGGATTAGTAACTATGTGGATTCTGCTTATCTTGGGAGAAAATAGAATGAGGAAAGATTTTTCACAATTGCTGTGCGTCGAACTGGTATCTGCTACTTGCATTTGGATTGAGTGCTAGTACGAGTACATTCAGATTAAATGAACTGTTTTTTTTTTTTTTTAACTTTCTCGTTTAGTTTGGACAGCACTGATTAACAAGGATTTCTTTAGAATTGGATACGTTTATTGTGTTGACAGAGCACAGGCAACAGCTGTAGTTAACATCTTATGAAATACAGTGCTAATAAAGGCGATTAACATTATTTTAATGGACATTTTTATGTTGTAGTGATCTGTGTAAGCTTTCATAGTGAAGTACAGTTAGTACATATAGTAGTACATCTACAGTACTAATTACATTTATTACAATGGCTTTTGCTCTGTATTTCAGCCATATTCTGTGCGGTGGACTGTTTCACAGAAGCATGCTAATAAAAAACGTCCTATGAATGCAGCAGTTGATATTAGAATAAATAAATGTTGAAGTTCGTTATAGCTGTCTGAAGGCCTCTTAGTCATGAAATACTTTCATATCCATATTGGTCCCAAGGGTTTTGAGGATAACTGTGGCAAGAGGATATATGTTCTAAGGAGAATATGTTCTGTACAGAGCTTTCCAAATCTAGCGATGTGAGCTCTCTGTCACGTATGTTGTTTCTCATTTTTACTGTTGTCATTGCTCTAAAACAAAAATAGGAATCTGATGTGGTAGGTGCTCTGCAAATGAAAAATACAAGGGTGTACAATTCAAATTTGGTGCCTGGATGACTCAGGTTACTCACTGCTTATAATATTAGTCTTTGAATGAGAAATACTGGAATAGTATCATTGCAGCAGTGCCCTGGGCTAAAGAGCCATTCTGAGAAGTGGGACCAATTAGTACTGGCATGGCAACTGCACTGCTTTAGAGTTGTTGCACTGAGTGTTTGTGTGCATTTTGCATTGAGTGCTGCTGCAGATATATCTTGAGTTTCGATTCAGAATCACAGGAGGGCAGCTGGAAGGGGATACCTTGCCTTACTCCGTGGTTTATTGCATCGTGAATGGCAGAGATACCTGTGCAGAGACGGTTATTAAACGTGTGCCAGATATTTATATGAAGTAAATCTAGCCCTGATTTGGGAGTAAGAGCAGGTATGTGAGGTAACAGACTTCGGAGGGCTCTCCCAGGTCTGTTTTCTTGATTGTTTCCCTCCTCCATTTCCCAGTTAATTGGATGGAATGCTCTTACTCTGGCTCCTGCTGAGGGTAGAACTGATTCTTTTTTTTATTGCTAATACATTTTGAGACCCAAAGCATTTCTTAAATTTTAATGCTAGCAGACTGCTTGTATATAACGTGATACCAAAGGCTGGGGCCATGAGACAGAGAAGGGGATTAAAAACAGGAAGGTAACAAGATACTTTCTGTTGCATTTCTAATGAGATGTTCAAAGCTGATCAAAGGGAGCACTGATAGGAGAGGGTAAAGCCAACAAATGTATTCATGTTTACCTCATTCCCTAGAATGTCATAACCTATGGGACAGGCAGCTCCTGATTGATGGGCTGAATGTGGATCTCCCTAAAAGAGCTGACCAGTCTTGCAGCTCATTCCCAGACACCTGTGCAGCCCCTATGCTTTAGCTCTCCTGGGCAGATGGTTTGTGAAGTCTATTTCTGTGTGTCTAGCTGGCAGCAGGACTTCTGCCCAGTGAAGGTAGGCATGCTGACCTACTTACAAGATCTGTGACAGGAGAAGGGGAATATGTATGAGTTTATGAAGAGCACACTTGGCTAAGAATCTCCCTGATGTGCAGAAGTGCCAGTGAGCAGAGTGGGTGCATAACCTGATCTGGGTATTGCAGAGGGGTGAGTTGTTAATAAATGGAGGAGGAAATTAAACAGAATAGGAACTCAGGGATCTTGGACCAAAAATATAAAGGAGATGAAGAAGCAGAAATGATGAAAGTTGAACGGAAAGGAAGAAAAAGAAGGAAGCAGCTTGAAAAATGACAGTACTGAACACAAGAAAGTCTTTGCAGGAGTGAGACTTTAAGACGTGGTGCAGAAGAAAGGATGTTTCCAGAGATGGGTGCTGTTATGAGAAAAGGCAGCAGCTGGAGTAGAAAAAAAAATGGGACTGGAAAGTGCAGTTTGGAGAAACAAAATGGGCAAGTCAGTTCTTAACAAGAGTATCTTAGACGTGGTGGCTTTGAGGCTGCTGTTTGAAAAGGAAGTACCTTCTGGCTTGAAGACTACACATTAACTATTTGGATTTAAAATTGGAAGACATAGTTTCTCTGGGAATTTTTTTTATATCAGAAACATTATAGCAAAAATTGGTTTTCTGTCCTTAATACGTAGTGGTGCCCCAAACTGTATCTTTTGTATGACACTGTCATACCTTCTGTAGTTGATATATTGTTTTACAACGCTGCCAGGCCTAGTTCCTAGTTTTGGCCTTGCATCCAGTTTTGCGTGCCTCTTGCATCTTTTCACAACTTGCCCTTGCAGAGTATTGCTGTTTCCAAACTTGAAGGTTAGAACAGGGACAAGAAATGAAGGGAAATGGGCACTGGAAGTCAGACAGGCTAAGACCCTCACAAATTCCTGGCCATTCTCCTTCCAGCTCTGGCATCAAAATTTCTAGTGTCTCAGAAGGGAAGAGAAAAGAAGTTGCCTCTTACACCTCATTTCCTTGGGGTCTCTTCACAGTACTTCCACGTTTTGTTCCCAGGGGAAAAGAAAACTTTGGATTAGTTGTCTAAGGAAGTTAGCCATGTAACGTTATTAAAAATGTATAAAGCTAGGAGAACCCATGGCAGAAGTGTATGGGAATACGCTGATTTTCACATGCTTTTGCTTGTTTTCTGCTGTCTGCTGTTCTCTAAGACTTCATTGGGGAAGGAAATCTGCTTTTTGTATTGTAGTTCTTAGTGCCTCAGGAATCTGGTCAGTGTCTGTGGGGATACTTGATCATGAAAGCAGACCTTCAGAAGCTGACAGGTCTTGTACTCAGTTTGCGAGTGTGACACAGCATTGAAAATGCCTTTATTGTATGTGTGGTTTAGACTTCATGCAAGGGTAGTAGCCATTGGACTGCGGGCTGACTGCGGGCTTAGGACATTTGGCAGTGTAACCTACTATATGAGCAGAAGTCCTAGCTTTGCACGGAATGCAGGAAGGTGGTAATGACTGCTAGGACTGTAGTGCCTTGCCCAAAGCAGCAGACCCATCAGCTATACTAAAGATCAGTACAAATGCGAAGCTTAATGCTAGTGAAAAACAATTATTTTTTTCGTAATTATTTTGTTGAGTAAGCCTCTAATGAAAACAATGCTGAAGATTCTGAATTACATTTAGTTTTGTGTTGCTCACAAACTTCTTCAATGACAGGCTTGTTCTCTGTCAGAGACATTTAAGGAGAGCAGATGAATTCATGTGGTTTAGATTTAGCTCTCTTTTTTTTAATGTATGTAATGTTTGGTTTGTAAAATGTATCAGTAAGAGCATGCAAACAAAAATAATGCCTTTTGTAGCAGTTTATGATGCTGAGTTATGCAGGTTAAACCCTGAGATCAATTTAGTTTAGTTTTTTTTTTTTTAAAAAAAAGGGCAGTGGCTGTGGTGGCCCTAAGTGCACAGCAGTTAGGTGAGATGGATATGTGAAACTCAACATTGTTGCAGAACATGCATTGCTGAAGGATGTTATTTCTGAGACTGTGAATTCAATTATTGCTACGAAAGAATTGGGGTTATAGTGGTAGTTTTTAATGGTAAGGGGACATAGGTAATGATCATTATAGAGAATTGAGCAGTTTAGTCTATGGCTTGTACATTTTTGGTTTGATAAATTAGTTCTTGTTGTCTCTGCACTTGCTGGTGAGAAGCATGATTTGTACTAAAGTAGCAAATTCCGGTCATAGACTTGGAAAGATTTTAGTGTTGCTTGTTGCTTAACCAACAAGCAGATGTGAAATGTTTCTTCTTTTCGAGCATTTCTTCTTCCTAGTCAAACACTGATGTAACTGCTCTCTCCAGTATTGAATAAACGGTCCCCTGTTAGAAAAACTGACATCTGGAAGACTCTTCACAGTACTTCACATAGCAATGTTCTGACTCAGCCATTAGTTGTCAGAGCTCAAATCGGGGTCATCCCAAGAAATCTGTAATGCCTTTAACTTCTAGCGAGAGCTTGCCTGAAAATCTGCTTAATGTTGTCATTCAAAATTTACATGGTTTCATTAGACTTATCAAAAGCAATGAAAAATGCAGAAGTACGTAACACTGATAAAGCCCTTTCACCTTGCTATTTCAAATCACGTTTATGGACAATGAATTTAGCTTCCCAGTAGCCCTGGGCAGAGGTATTATCTCCATTTTATGGAGAAGAAAACTGAGTTAGATTCAATGACTTGTCCAAGGTCATACGTAAGACTGACAGTATTGGAAGGAAAAAATGTCCAGGCTTGTCTTAATTACATGGTAATTTTTTTTGAATAAACCGACTGTCTTAGAAGAAATACATTTGTGTTTTTTGTCTTTGGGCTTTAAATATATATATTTTTTCAGTGTGAATTAAAAAAAAAAAAGGGGGGGGGGGGAGGAAGTATTTTCCTCAGACGAGTGATTCTCACAACTGAGAATATTAATAAGAATTTTTTTCCCCTCAGACTTGAGTTGACTGCTTCCTACAAAAACTTTGTTGTGGTCCACTCTGGCTCTGTTGCTCTCTGTCTTTATTTCACAAAGCTGCCCTCATTATTTCACGTTCGTACATTTGCATATGTACAAGAGGGAACAGCTGCTTTCTGCAGGGATTTTGTGTACTCATTCATATTCCCACAGTGGTGGCCTTGTTCTGAAGCACACTGCTACCCTGTGGAAAAGCAGAAGAATACACAGGCAATATAGAAATCGGTCTGCTATTAAACATTTACAAAGTACAGCAGTGAAGGAAAAGAGTAACCACAGAGTTTCATTTTAAAATCTGAAGTAAGAGCCCTATGATGAAGATGTATAAAAGTCTCTCCCTCTTCCTGGAGAATAATGGGAAAAAAAATCTGTTCAACAGAAATTCTGCGGAACTCTTCGAAAACAAACAACTCCTTCCAAACAAAACCAAACTAATTCAATATTATTATTAAGAATGCGTTGTGGTTTTGTTTTTTATTAAAAAAAAAAAAAAAAGTAGTGTTTGATTTTCATTTGAAGATTATTTGGGCCTAGATAACAAATATCTGTTCCCATATCCATGAACAGAAAATTATGCCTCCATGTTGCAAAACATTTGAGGTTTCCAGAGAATAGTTTTTTGTTCCTGAAGGTTTCTGAATAGCTGTCCATTCATATGAGTTTAGCCCTTCCTTTTTTTTTTTTTTTTTACACTTTAACTGTGTATTTACTTAATGCCTGTTAGATTTTAAGATTATTAAAATTAAAAAACAAAACCAAAAACTAAATGACAAAAAAAAATTATCTCCATAAATTAAAAAACATAAAAGCTCTAATCTGAGTGAGAGATGAAGAAAACTAAGACTCTGGCTAGAGATGTGGGAACACGTTAAGGAATGTAATTTGTGCACTTTGAGTTTTGGGAACTTTAGAAGACAACAAATGAATTCTTTTTCTTTTTGTTTGTCTTTAAAATTTTGAAGCATCACGTAATGACTTTGAGGAGGAACTTTGAGTTCAAGTGTACACAATTGTCTTCCAAAGCATAAAGATATGTATATACGTGAAGAGGTTGAAAACTTGTGCAGTTGAAATGGAATGTGCTGAATGTGATAGTCACGACTATCACACTTAAAATAACTTAATGCACTGCAAATATAATTGTGTAACATTTACTTTCTCACTGGATATTTTTTCCTGCTATTTTGCAGTCGTATACTGTTGGAGTTCTTGTTTTTGTAGTAGTAGGTAGTATTAAAATATTTTCAAGAGAGGGGAGAGAATTATAAATATTCTGCTTATGGATAACTGGGGGGAAAAAAAAGAAAGGTCATAGTCTGACCTACAGACCTTGGCAGTGTCCTTTAAACAATCATTAATCATATGTAGTGCATCAAATCATCATGTGCAAGATAACATTAGTGACCTCTCCAACTGAGAATAACAAATGACTTAATTTTCCTTTCTATACATGACAGTAACGTTGACAACCTCTATGTATTTTTTTTGCCCTGTACCTAATCAACTGATCATTCTCAACACAAAATTTCCTTGGAGTACATCTTTTCGCTCCTGTTTCTGCATTATATGAACCTTTGCAGCAAATGTCTAATGGGTTAGTCATCATGTTTATTTCTGTTGGGATGTCTGAAAGCAAAGAAGTTCCACCATCTTTTATGCTGATGAAATGGTGAACTGAACAAGGGAAAGTGGATCATGTTGATGACTTACATTATTGAAATTTTGTAAAGCTGCGTTTCAAAATGTTGTTAAATGCACACCATTCCTGAAGATTCTTGGGAAAGTGTTCATCGTTCATAGCATTTTGGGGAATGCCTTTACTCATACAGATCTTAAATAATCCGTACAGCTTCTACATTGCCTATATAAAAATCACTTAAAATTCCTAAAAGTGGCATTACTGGTTATAATTGGACTGGAATATGCTCAGAGATACGTCTTCATATGCAGTTGGAGAATCAGAGTAAATATTTTAGAGCTAAACTGAAGACTTAATTGCCTGTCAGCAGCTGAAAAGGTCTTGTAAAACCAATTATAACCCTAAGATGTCTTTGTGTCTATTCTGTAATGGCCAACGTTGCAGCAAGGAGTATAGGATTGCACAGAATCAGTGTACACCAAAGAGTTAACACACACCTTAGGCAATACTTCATGACTGTTGCTGCCTTCTCAGAAATTGCCTGAGGATTTCAGTGTTCTGGCCTGTCAGTCTTGCCACTACCCCACCACCTGCAGTCTGATGGCTCCAGCTGTTTTTCTTCATTCTGCAGCCTGGCCTTAGCAGGAGCATTGCTAGCACCTGCATAGCTAGGCACTGCAGAGACTTGCAACTCATTGGCTTGCACTGATACTCATTTACTCCTTCTCTACAGATTTGGAGGCAAAAGTAATGTACCGTCCTGCTGACACCTAGGGATGCTGCAAATCAGCATCCTAGCATTATTTTGTCTTTTTCTGGTGGAGTCAACTGTTGACCTGGCTCCCCAGACATCTTCCTGAGCAAATTTCACTGCAAGGCAGCAGGATGCTGTGTATCCGAGTGCAATATATTTTAAGATTTTGCTACAGTTGCTGACTTTCTTGGTGGCATGAATTTACTTATTTGTTGTTTCTGGCACTCTTAGGCTGTTTAGAGACCAAATGAGCAGTTGTTACTGCTGGTTGCTAAAAACGAAATGGTTTGCAGAAGAATGCTTACGAGTAGAGAAAATCTCACTCAGCACTCTAAAATACCATAATACCTTGTAATTTTTTATTTTTTTTTTTCCTTCTGAAATCGTAATTAGTGGCTGAGTAAACTCTAGGTTTTAGCCACATGGCTGGGCCACTGGAAACTTTCAACACAACCCTCAGAGTGGAGGTTTCACTCTCCATCCACTGGTAACAGGTTCCAGACCTACTCAGGGAGATTCAATTTATGAACATCTGTGTAAGAGAAAGATTAATAAATGATTAATAAATTAGAGACACTATACGATTTATAATCCTCCGCATATCTACAAAGTGCCTTTTTCCCTAACAGGCTAAAAAATCCTAGCGTGCCTATTAACAAATACGATTCAGGTTTTATCTTTTTTTTTTTTTTTTTTTTTTCTTTCATTTTGATGACTTGCCTTAAGGGAAGATGTAGAACTAAGTTAAAAAACAAATAAATAAATAAATATTCTTCTCTAACTTTGACTGGCCAAAACTCCTCCCAGATTATGCTGTGGTGTAGGATAATAACTGTGCCTTGTATCTCTTGTATTTTTACTCAACCTGAAAAGGACAGCATAGATGTAGGCAGATGCAACATTCTCTATTTGTCCCCAAGTCACCACTTCTACCTTTAGTTGGTTCATCAGGTCACTCATTTTTAAAAAGCTGTTTCCTTCTTAAGGTGGAGTAGAAACAACATGTTGACCTGTCCTGTGTTGCAGCTCACCTCTTTCATCATTTAGATGATATTATTCAGCAGTGACACCTTTGTGTTTAATAACCAAGTGATAAACTTTAGGTTGCTCTATGTAGTAGCATCTCTTCACTTGTATTTTTTGGTTTTAAAGATTGACGGAATCTCAACAGTGAAACACACAGAACAAATCTGTGTGCTGACTTTTGAGTTGTCTTACTTAACATGATTCTGTCATTGCAGAATCTAATCCCTCTTGCTCTTTGCTTTAATGGCCTTCACTGCTGAAGTCTATTATTGCCCCTTAAATGCTAGTGCTCCAGCCTCACTTTTTTTTTTCCCCCATGCATCTTTCAAATTATAAATCAAGCACATGAAGTTTTTGATGTGTGCACTGACTGCCTGGTAAATAGGTAAGTGTTCCTTGCTCTGTCAGCAGTGTTTATGTCCATTCCTGAATCTAAATTGTATTTCTAGAGCGAGATGGATAAATTAGGTTCTCTAGTCTAGTAATTAATGTATCAGCCAAACCAGCATGTTTCAGCACTGATTTATCTGATTTTTTTCTTAAGGCTCACCTTTCTTTTTTCTTCTTTATGGGGGGGTGGGAGGTGGAGGAGTTCATTTCAGGAAGCCACATAAAAAACAAATAAACAACCCCCCATAGCCTGGGTGAGCTTACCATATGTGTTTTTTCAACTATCTTTCTGTGAATCAATAATTGCTGTTATGAAAATGAGCTTAATTCAGTGATGCTACTTCAGCTCATTTCTTTATATAAAGGATACTAATTTGTTTGTATTTGCACAGATGGCCATTTCTTTTTTTTTCCACTTGATATGCTGCAACATATTCCTTTTTTTTTTCTTGTTACTATAGAAATTTCTTGCTCTAAAAATTCTTTGAGGTAACTGTATTATAATGTGATGAATAAAAAATTCAGGAGATTATCTTTTGGGGCTAGAAAATATGACAGTAGATGCTGCATCTAAGAAAGAATTAAATGGAAATGTGATAATATGTGAGGGGAAGTTGCTGAGACTATTTGTAAACTTTTGATTTCTAAATGTAGCCTTTAGGCTTGGTAAGAAAAGCTTAATGTTTGTAAAGATTATCCTGACAGCAATACGCTGGGTCAATTGTCAATACATGCTTAGCATGAGGGTATGTATTAATCTGCTACAGCTACCACTGTAAGTGGTTGGAATAAATAGAGGGCTCAAGCAGATGAAGAGGGATTAACTGTGTAAATTGAGCAAACTCTTCAATCACTAAACCAGTGATTTTACAAAGGATTAGCCTGCTTTTACAAATATTGATTACTGATTTGTTACTCTGAATGAAGATGATATAACTTCTGCAGTTGCTGTGTAGTACGCTATGTGAAGTGTGCATCATTCATATTAATGGGACTGTCATAGACATTATAGAAACTGACAGATTTATTATGGTAGCGCTGTTAGCATTGTCATAGTTAAGGTTGTGTCAGCATCTCCATTAAAAGTCCCATATTCATTTTTGATGTTCATAGATCAGCTTTAAAATTTGCTCAGATGAAATTTTGGCAATACCTGTTTGTAGCTTTGACACAATTATTATTTTTGTGTGCTCTTAAAGAGAAGTGAAGCGACAATTTTTAAATTGGAAGAAAATGCTGTATATGACTTGTAAAAAATGATTTACTTTCCTTATTTTTAGCTCAGCTTTTGAATAATACTATTCTCAGTAATTTCATTAGGCTGTGTTTGTATATTTGTTAACCAGTTGAAACAGAGTTGGGGATGAGTGGAGATTAAAAGGGAATTTTTGCATAGATGAGCTCTTTTGCCTGTCTAAAGGCTCGTCCGGTTCTTTCCAGCGGTACTAGTTATATGAAGAAGATAATTACTTTTCCTACAAACCTAGTCCCAGATCATAGTATTCATCACTAAATATTATTGACCAAGCAACAGCACTTAGTACATTCAGCTGATTCATACACCTTTAATGTTAAAATTGGCATGAGTTTCAAAAGCAGTACATTGACCAGCTGGGTTGGCTTTTGAATTCTTAGTTTAGGTTGAGATGGGCTTAAGGAAAACACAAATGTGCTGTAAAGGGAATCGAGGAGTACAGGATTGGAATTGGAGTTTGAAAAGTCCCATTGATACTTATTCACCTATTTCCTCATTGTAGAAGTCTTTAGTTTTAAAAAATGCCCGTCTCTCGCAATGTGTTCTCCATCCAGTCTTGTGGACAGGTCACAAAAGAATCCAGTTACAGGTATTCACTCAGTTCTCCCCAAGTTGTAACCTCCACACTGCTGACTGTGGTGGTAATTTTGATTTGTGAACTTCCAGTACCTTACCTCTTTGGAATTTCATATTGCAGATGCTGAAGAAACAGAAATCTGGATGTTTTTACTGTGGGAAAAGACAAACAAGCATTAAGGAAGTCAATAGGAGTGACTTCTTCACTTTTGAATTTCAATGCCATAGATGGTTTCCAAAGATTTTAAACTAGTTACTGCCTTAAGAGATTCAGATATTTTCAAAACAATTTTTCTACATAATAAATGATACTAAATTTGATGTGCGTTTTGTGTTCAGTAGTGGTAAATTTGAAGGTCTTGTGTGAGATTTCCTTTTGTTTTTATTTTGAAAAGGCTTGTCTTTATGTGCAGATGGCACTGGAAACTTGTATCTCCATCTGAATCCACATTGGCTTTTGGATGCAAAGGAGTTTTCAGCATTCACAGCTTCACTGGTCACAGCTTTTTACTTAAATTATCAGTAGTAGAAGAAATGGATGAAAATGTAGCAATGAGGCAGAACATTCAAGCCATTTTGTGTTTGCAGTAATACACAAAAATGTGGAAAATGAAAATTGTAGCTTTCTTGGACCCTCTCACATTGAACTCTACAAAAGCTACTTTTCAAGATTTGGTTCTGTTTTTAGCTGACTGTAGGAATTCTAATCCCTTCCTTCATACAGATGAAAGATTTCCAGCGCCAACCAGTAATGTTAAATTTTGTTTTGATCAGGGATATGAGCTGTTGGAGCATTTAAAATGTTCTAAGTGTTGTATGCATGTTTCCTTTCAGAAGCTTAGCAGACCAGGACTTTGGCTAGGAGTCAGAACAGTTGGAACTTTGCAGCCTGCAGAGCTAAGCCAAGAGGCTGCCACTTGGCATAAGTGACTTCCATATATAAAACATTGTACAATTTATGCTGGGGTTTTTCGTTGGTGTTTTATGATAGTCTGAGAATTTCCTTCTTTCCCTGGATTTCTTTGGTGTTTGCTGATTGTATATCTAGCCTGTTATGCTTCTGGTGAGAGCAGCAGAGAAAATATCCCCCTGATGAAATGGCCCTATCACAGATTAAAATTCACAGTGGATGATTTTTTTTTTTTCCTTTAATAAGAAGCCTTAAACTAGTTTTTGAAACTAGAAAAGCTAGAAATTGAATAATTTAGGAAAGGATTTTTACACAAAAATTCTTCATTAGGAGAAGATACAGTGCAAAAAAATACTGAGAAAAGCTAAACTAAATGGGAAAAAAAGTTCCACACTTTTTGAAGAATGTTGCTTGAATAATATTACCAAAGTCTGGATAGAAGTCCCAGAAAAGTCCCCAAACTTAAATTTGTATAGATCTTGAGAGCTGAGTAATAAACACTTGGATTAATAGGATGCTGAAATTAAAGAACACAAGCTATTTATTTTAAAATACCACTTGAAAGTTCATTGTTTAGCTTTGCAAAAAGTGATATTTGGCAGATTTTCTACTAAAAAGTCGAGTTAAATAGTTGTCATTGTTTACTGTCAGTTTAAGCTCATTTACTGAACAAAACATGCCAGTAATCCAAAGAGAAAATTTTAGACCTTTCAAAACTAAAAAGAGCTAGGGCAAAATTTAAGAAGTAATAGAAAATTTCTTGTTTCCATTACCATAACTTTTTCTTAGGACATTTTGATATGTGGTTATTTCCAAGGGTTTTGCTTATGTTTACTAGGTGGTTACTTAAAAACTGTGAACTGTGGTGTACTGTAGTATTACCTTTTCCAGATGTTTTAGATGTTAAGCTGAAAATTGTTTTTTTTTTCACCTGGACATTAAATGCTAGCTTTTAACTTGCTGTTTGATAAAAGCATAGGACTTTTTTCCTATTAGTCATCTGGGAATACAGGAATCATGATGTGGTTAAAGATGCTATCCATATGTATTTTGACATCATGCTGGTCATGCTCCAGCTGTATGCTCTTTATTCCTGACCTTGTAATTTTCTCTGATTAGCTAACAGCACCTTCTGCAGTTCAACTATTGTGTAGATATTCTGGATCTTTAGTTAGGGTTTCTAATCAAAATTGGATGTGTGTGCTTGTCTGTGAGATGATCCTGGGAAATTTCAGCTTGCCTATGTCATTTCATGAGAATTTCCAGTGCCTCTAATTGAACCATGATGGTCTTTTTGACTTCCTTCTGTCCGCAGTGCAAAGGCATTTCTTTTATCTGCGTGTTTTCCTGTATATTTTATTTCTGAAAATCAAGTAGGAAGCTGAGCTTCTTGTTACATAGGCAGAATTTGTATTTTCAATCTTTACAACTGCTACGCTTTTCTGTTAGCAGCAGTATGTGCCTCTGCATGATGGAAACCTCTCTGTCTCTGTCTAAGATGACTGATGAACAGTAATGATGCTTGGAAGAACTTAAGCGTAACTTTTAAGTTTCCATGCCCTGTATTACAGTGGCATAAAAGTATGAGAGAACTCTGTGCAAGATAACTTCTCTTTGATGTTATATCTCCTTTCTGTTGTCATGCCTCAGTCTTTCTAAAACAGCTGAAGTGAAGAGTAGAAAACACTGCATCTTTGCTTCACTTTTAAATATTATTAATTTTTATTATTAAAAATTATTATTAATTAATTATCCATGCTGAAAGTCAAATTTGGATCAAGGGGCAAAAGCCATTAATTCCTTTCCACGATAAGGTGCTATAGAAGATGTGACTGAGGGTGTTTCAGTACAGTTTGAAAGACAACAAAAGAATGTAGAAGACCAGGGCGATATTAGTTTATGAAGACATTGTAAATATAAAGTTTAGATGAGGAGTGTGTGATCCAGGATGATTCCATTAGGTGGTGGATCTTGGTGAATGGAGACTGACTGGCTGACTCCAGTAGTTCGTTAAAAAAAAAAGTCTTCATCAGATGAAATGCGTTACAGCTATTAAGGAAGCTTTGCACAAAAAACAGATGAGGGTTGAGATGCCATAGACGTAAGTTTTTTTTTACAATTTAAAAATCTAAATACACATTTATTTAATTATGGGATAAATGAAAATGACTGAATTTCAAGCATATAAAGTGTTTAAAAGAGCTCAGAGTTTCTGTAAAGAATATATCACAGTGATTTTTAGGCTGCCTGGCCCACTGCCTTCTCCTGAACTAGCAGGAAGGAAGGGAGGAGAGATCCTCATACCTCTCTCCTTACAGGGAGGAGTAGGGAAGAAATAGTCAACATTTAGGCCTCCAAGGGTGTAATACTAGTGCTTGTAGCCCAAACTTCAGATCCCAGATTAGAAAGAATTAACTGGAAACAGATGCTGCTTTAAGTATACTTTAATAAAATACACTGCTGGCTCTTCTTAGAGGAGTGTATTAAGGCAAGTTATTCTGAGGAGGTTATTATAAGTGATTAGAAAACACAATGGTGAATGCTGGGCATGGCTCAGGAGCAAAGCTCTATAGCCTGCACTTTCTTGGAAACAGACACTTTGAAGACCAAAACGCTAACTTTTCTTGAACAAGCGTTTCAAAACTAAATGCTACATTTGTTGCTCCAAATGAATTATGTTTTCTTTAAGATTTATCTTTTGTTTCTTGCATGTTAGACTGATTCACCACTACTAGGCTAGTACATTTGCAAAGTACTGAAGTAATCTTTGGGAAGGTGCTTGTGGCAGTTAATGAAGCTAATAAGATCTTGTAATTGTCCTACTGATAGCTTTTCTTTAACCAGAAGACTCTGGAAAATAGGAGTTTTTTTTTTAAGTTCAACATACATTAATTTTCACTTCAAAAAAAAAAAAAAACAAACCCAAAACAGTAGGGAGAAGGCACGTATACAAGAGTAAAACTAATCTTCTTTAGCCTAGATTCACAGTGGTTGTGAAACAGATGTGACCCCACTGTATTGCTGTGTATGGATTCAAAGATAATTGAATCCCTCTGCAGTAGCTGATAAAAACGGTAAATGCTATATTTCTAGGTGAAAATAAATGGAGATTTACGAAGAATTTTGGGTAGAATGGAAAGAAAGGGGAGGAAAACACTTTGCATGTAGCTAGAAACTTTACTCCTTCTTTGCTCAGACTTTAACAAATACATCAGAAAAAGTTTGTGAGTTTTCCTGAGAAATATCCCAAAAGCTCTCAGCTTGAGAGAAAAAGAAAAATCTTAATTGTAACATTTTAACATGCTTTAATACTTATGAGCAACTCTTTTGTTTTTGGAGAAATACCCAGTTGCATACCAGCTTATAAGGTTCCCTTTTATATTGCCAGAACTTTTTTCTGTTAGAAAACAGACTTTTTACTAGCAAAAATTCAGAGTGATAGATTTCAGTTTCTCATTTGGTGTAATTGGGTCTTCAATACGATAAAAAAGAAGCTGGAAAAATGAAATTAAAAAGAAAGTCATTACTTTCAAAAATTACATTAAATATAATGAAACAGAATTCACTTTTTGTTTTTGTTCTCAGTAGAGTCAAATTAATATATTTTGGCTTGAGTTTTCTTTTGCAAGGACTGAAGAATGGTGGATGATTCTTATTTGAGCAAGAAAACTTTGCCATTATAATATTTAGACCTATGGGCCTGTAGGCAAGCAAGATGTAATTAACCACTTAGCTGCACTGAGTTACACTTATCTCCACTTCGCCTGTTTAGCTTCCCATAAGCACGCTAAGCACCTCTTTAGAATGCACTGACCTCTAATTATTTCTTGCTTTATGTATCCCTTAGCCCACATTGAAGAAATGAAAAATATCCCTATTGGTATGCAGTGCAGAATAATACAACCTAGTTTTGTTTTATTTGTTCTGTATGCAGAATGAAATTTCAACATCACTCTGTTCCCCAAAACTCAAAATGCGGTGCATAACGATTAAATTTCATGCTTTATCATGTAAAGTGACACCGATTAAATTGTTTTTAAGTAGTGGGCTAAATTCCCTATTGCACTAGGGTGCAAAATTGCATTACCCAGGCTTTTGACTGTCACATTACTAAGGTGTGAAAATTATAGCCGTGGCATGAGCTTTATTTTGACATCTTTCTGAAGTCATAAGATGCACTGGATTTGTGGGATTTTTACAGTGGAACCCTTGCATTAATACATCTATCTTAATAGCATTTGTGCCTTTCTGAAGTCACAGCATGTCTGGTAGAAATTCTGGCTTTACTGGAGTAAGTTTTAGCCTGGCAGTAATAGCATTATAATAACTGTCTTGGCACAAGAGCACCTAGAACCAAGAGGAAGAACCTAGTATGTTATATGTGTGATTTACTTTTCTCTAAGATTTGAAGGTTTATGCCTCATAAATATTTTAATCCAGTTTTTGTATGCATCAGTCTGAGAATATGCAAGTGAAGCCTAGCCTGCAGATTTCAGTTTGGAATGCGTTGCAGTAATTCCCACCAGGATAAGAAGAGAAATTATTCTAGAATTCACCTGTGAGTGGGAAGTCAAGAAAGAAGGAAAACCTTTAACATTAAGCAGATGGACCTCCCTCCTTTTTTATTGGATATTTGAGATGCAAGATAATCATCTTCCCAGATACTGGAAAGGATAGACATGATTTGTCATATCGAAAGAATAAAGTTTAAGACCTAGTTTATGAAGTAGAAACTTAAGAATGGAAAGGAGACAATTTTGTATTCTCAACTCCCCATCACAGGCCAGGCTGCAGGAGCTGCATCTTAAAGAGTTCACAGAAGCAACTGTGAACTACAGAGCTGCAAGCCACAGACCACTTCTTGACACAGTGCTACTTTAGTCTGATATTTACATCTGGTTTCAAAACCTACAGTCTACCAAAGGAGAAAACAGGAAAGGCCATGGACTCTGCTAATGTCTTAATTCCTAGATTCTTGAGATATATCTGGAAACAGAACATACAGGAGCAAAACAGGCAGCAAGACCTACTGATGTCCTCTTTTCGGGCTGATTCTGGGAAAGAAATTTTGCTCTGATCAACTGAAACTTAAATCCAGCCCATTTCACCTGCATTTGCGAGGAAAGGGAAAAACATTCCTGTCCTCAACCTCAGTATGGAACCGATATTTAGGAATTCAAAGCTTTTGAACTGTGAAGGAGCATGTGACTTGAAGCACGTTGTTTAATTTGCTTTCTAAATCTTTTAAAAAAAATAGTAATACATTCTTTCTTGGCAGCCTTTCTCTGTTGAATAGATTTTCTGGAGTAAGAGCTGTCTTATTCAAAGTTCTGTATAGAGATCATCTGATGTGTCTCTGATCTCAGCTGCTAGTGTAATGTAAACACATGCTGCTTTACTATTACAAAGTTTTGGTCTAGTTTTTTAAAATGTTTTGTGCCAAGCTTGTTCTATTCCAAATGAATGAAGAAGCAGCATTTTGAATGAAAGCAATAGCAGAAAACCAACGTATTCTACAAGTCCCAAACTTCTGGTTGGGAGTTTCTGTGTCTGAGGGTTGCAGTTCCCTCCAGATCAGGTTTGAGACATGGAGAAGAAGCAATAGAAGAAAGGTAGAGAGATGACACAGTTTAGGGGTCTTTGCTGGCTCTAGGTGGTATCTGGAAGGAAGTTGCCATTCTCTTTTCCTTCTCCTCCTTGTTTTTATTACAGTATGAGGCTAAGAGTTGATCTGTGTTTGTGCCTTCTTCCTGCCACATATGCACAACATCTGCGGTTAATAAGAATCTGAGAGGAGGTGGTTCTTTCTCTTTCCTTTATCCTTTAGATAGTACTTATTGTCCCTCCCCTTCCTTCTGGACATACAGGGGAACGAGGGAGGGAATCTAGGCTGATTTATGCTTTTGCTTTCATGTACAGCTGTATGTGTCTGAGAATATTACAATTAGGTCCCTCTCTCCTGACCTTTCACTAAAGACCCTCATATTTTGTGGTTCCCAGGCTTCTCAGACAGAAGTAGGATAATAGGCCTGTGATCTATTTCTGCTTTAGCTACTTGCAGGTTTTGGCCAACAGCAATGCTGACCAGCTGCTCCTTGTTTCGCGGAGTTCCTGCTGCAACTTTGAGCAACAGGAAAAGAAGCTTCATTCTGAAGTGTTACAAAACCAGTGGTAGATGTTTTTTTTTTTTATGAGCTTTTTAGTACCAAGTACAAAATCGATGTAATTTCAGAAAATGCTATCATCAATTTCATCCCAACTTGCCTCAGCAGAAGCAGCAAAACCAAGAGTCTTGCGGGATATTGATTCTCTGGTTCTGTGTAATAGGTAAGTCAGATGAGGTTGTACCTATATGCAGAACAGCATGGAGTCACCTTATTATATTTGGGGCTGTGTGTCCCATTTCGCTTGGCTGTTCACTAAGCAAACACTTGCTAAGCTTTCTCTTCAAGAAACAAAACGAAACAAACAACATCAAGTGCAATCAATTGCTGAAGTTCTTAAATTGATAAATGTAAGTGAACTTGTTTTGTTTGTTTACTTAGATTTTCTCGCTTCCACATCTGTGGGGGTGCTCTGTTCTAAAATATGCCCTACGTGATGAGGTAAAGCTGTAAGTGTTGCACACTGATGCCTCCCAATGACCAACTGAAAGCAGCACACTACGTATGTTTGTAAAGCTTTTCCCCTTCTCTCCGCCATAATATCATCATTAGATCATCTTTTAAGGAGGTATTAAACGTAGCCTCTAGCATCCAGCAAGTGTCTTTGTGTTAAATTCTCATTTGATGTTGTACAGTGGTTTCATATGGATCTAGCACAGGCAAACAGCTGCATCACTTTAAGATGCTTGGATATGGAGCCAATAGCTTTTGTACTTTTAATGCAGTATTAAGCATTCTGAGGAAGTTGAAATAATATCAAGAGTAATGTCAAATTGAAAATAGAATCACTGGAAATGTCAATATATATAAAAATCCATTTACTAACTTGTGATACCCAACAAAATCTTAAATCTTCTGTTGTCTGAAGAGCAAGTTTTGTTGTTTAAGGAATGTATTCTCATTTAGAGGACTCTCACAGTTTTAACAATAATATTCTTCATATGCTCCTACCTCGTTTTTTTGTATTTCTCCTCACACAACTGTATTTAAATATGGCCTCGATAATCCAACTCATTTTTGGATGCCAATTAAAAAAATAAATCTATTTTAAGGGACTACCTAAAAACCCAGGAAGTAGGCATCACCTTCCTGAGACAGTGTTTGCAGTTCAAGGTCAGACAATTGATCTTTAACCCACTGTACGTAGTTCAAAGTGGTTGTTTAGCACAGGGGTTGTCTGCTAATATAGTGTTTTTTTTGTGCTTTTATTGGTGGAACTTAATGAGATTACATATATTTTGGTGAATAATTGCTGCCATGTAAGCTTGCCACCTACCTACAGTGACTCTTATGAATATTTGATGATAATAAGTAGTAGGAACTCTACTGTGATCCTCACATGCACTTAAAAAGAAAAAAAAAAACAACAAGGCAGCACAGGAATAGCTTTTGTTCTGCTCTTTTGCTTGCAGTAAGCAGTGTGACATTCATATAAGTGCTATTAGACATATCTAACGTGTTTCTCAATACTAGCAGTTTCATTTAAGCCATAATTTTATTCATTCAGCATGGGAAAGCTGCAGGGTGGAAGATGCAATTTTTATCATCTAGACTTCTTTTTTAATGTGAGGTAGTTAGACTAGCTAGTCTCATGCTTGTAGCTGTGAATTTACAGTTGAGAAAATATTATTTTGCAGGTGCAGCAGTTTTTGTAAAATCTAGAAATAATATATGTAGATCAACAATCTTGCAGATTTCTGTGGAAAGTCTTTGGCCTGTTTAGCGTTGCCTATAAACCTTATTTACCTCAGCAGTGCTTTACTGTCATGTTGCACATTAACAACGTCTGTCAGTAGTCAGTAGCAAGTGCTACTTTTTGTCATCCCTTCAACTGGGCTTTTTTTTTCTTTTCTTTTTTTTTTTTTTTTGATATGCAGTATAATATATGTTTTTCACCTTGTGTGTTGTTTCAAGATGTTTTTGCATGGAGCTGTTACTAAACTCAGATTACCTATGCAGTTGCCTTGGATTCTGATGCTTGGTTTTGCTAGCACATTTGAAAAAAAAAAAATCACTGCTCTATTACAGGCTTGCTGTACAGACCACATTCAAATCACAGGCTGACATTTCTAAGTTGCTTGCTTAATTTATATATTTTTCTTTTTGTTCCAAAACTTGCAGGGGCTGCTACACAGCTATATTTTTTCCATGCTGAAGTGGTGATGACAGCAGTGACAGTTTTGACATTCATAGTTATTTGAGCTTTTTGTACTTGAATGATCTTGTATAGTAATTACTTTTTCCCATAGTCCTGTGCGTTACGCATGTAAAAGTTCACTAATGCTACTGTAGTATTTTTCCTGAAAAGCAGGAGTTCACAGAAATTCTTTTTCTTTCAGGGAATCAGTTTCCTCCTATTGCAGCTCAAGATCTTCAGTTTGTTCTGAAGGCTGGATATCTGGAAAAACGCAGAAAAGGTCAGTTTAGCTGTCTTTGTGAAAATCGTTTAGTTTGTAAGTCGTGTTTGGAGGTTCTGTGTGCCAGTATTTGTAGTTGTACATGCAAATAACTTCATACAGAGTGATAAAATGGAACAGCAGTTGAAATGTAGAATCATTATTATGCAAAAGAAAGAAGAATGCATAATTGCTCCTGTGTTGTTAAAAGATGATCCCATTTCTTTATGGACTGAAAAAAAAATCGTGCTGTGAAAGTCCAGCGTCAGCCATAATTCAGAGACTTTTCAGATATTTTTGAAGAAAACATTAGGAATTTATGTAAAAGTACCATATGTTGACTTCATGTTTCAGTGAGCATCAAGATTTATTTTCCTTCAAGAGGGCAAATATTGATCTCAGCTTTGCTTCAGTCAATATTTACCTTGATTCAGTAAATCCTATATTGTCACCTCAATAACCACTTAATGCTACAATAACTATAGGAAATATTCAGGAAGTTGTTAATAATTTCCCTATATTTAATGTTACACATGCCTTCACTCTCTCTATGATTTCAAATTCCCATTTGTTTTCACTACCATCTATTATTTCTAGCTTTTTTTTCAATTCCATATATGTCTTCTCCATATCCAGATATTGTTTTCATTACCTAGCACTTTTCCTATCTCCTTTCCTCTTCCCTCACCTTTGAAAAGAAGTAACATATTCATGTTCAGTAATGCCATAAAGAAATGTAACACGAGTTATATTATTTGCAGACCACAGTTTTCTTGGCTTTGAATGGCAGAAGCGTTGGTGTGCTATCAGTAAGACGGTTTTCTACTATTATGGAAGTGACAAAGGTAATTATAAGAATAATGATGAACTATTAAAATAATATTTTGATGAACAAATGAATATGAAAGCTTCAGTTGGAGTTGGTAACTGAGAAACCAAGGTTATTCTTAGAGAGCAGATGAAACTTTTAAAAGATTTTGTTTGTTTGTTTTGTGCTTTGAATTTTAAAAATGTATAAATATGAATACTCTCAGGCTCTGTAACTGATTTGCCCATTTTTTAAAGCAGGGAAACTGAGGAAAAAGGTTTTAGTTATTTGTAAAGCTACTTGACATGCCAGTAACAGCTGGCTGTTAGGCTTGATAGTACTCCAGTTCTTAATTAATCTACTAGACAGCAAAGACTCTTTTTGTCTAAATGGGATTTTCATTTTAAAATACCCTACAGCAATTACACCATCTGATTCTTTAAAGGTGATTCTTTCGAGGAAAATGCTAGTGCTGAAAACACATAGTGGTGTACCATGTTTATTTCTAAATTTCATTCTGGAAATGAAGTAATATATCAAACTAAAAGCCAGTTATGGAGACTAGGACTAGTTTCTGCAGGTGAGTTTGGATGGCCATTTTTGAAAGAATATGGCATAAATGTTGGAATATCCCTTTGAATTTTAAAAATTGTCAATGAAACAAAGCATCCTTTAAATTGCATGCAAAGCATATTTTGTATTTAAGGGTAAGATATATGATATAGAATTATATATGTGCAGGTTTTAAAAGTTCATTCTTTTTTCCCCAAAAGAACTTATTTTTGGACAAACTTTCAATTTGAGCTTTTTTTTCTTCTGCTTATGTTTGTGCTACTCCCCTTGAGATTAATGCTGTTAGTCTTTTCATATGTTTTTAATTTGATTCAGTTTTTAGTTTGTTCCCTTGCTGAGTTTGCTGACTCATTTAAACTCATTCCCTCTTTAAAAAAGGAGAATTAACTTAAGGGTCTAATTGTTTATCATGTACTTTGAAGGTTAAGTCCAGTTTTCATCTTGCTACAGTTTCCTCTCAAATTCTGTTTCCAGAGTTTTGTTACTACATCTGCTGTTTGTTCCCTTATAAATCTTTGGCTTTTCATCTGCTAGTTCTTGGTCTTTGGATTAGGGTGGGAAAATACCATTTCCCCCTCTTCCATGCATTTTCCTTTTGCAGTGGCTTCTGTGTTGTAATTTCTAATATCTATACTGAAAGATAAGGCACATGGAAACATGTTCCATAGCATGAGGTTTGAGGTTAATGGGTTTGCGTCGTATTAGGAATTGACTGAGATACACAGAGATAGCTTTTCTTTTTTGATCTACAGGCAAATGCTTTGGTTTATACATTTCCAGCTTTTGTAATCTTCAGTTGTTTGGGGAAGATCTTCCTAACCATACCCTAATGTTGTGGGAGGAATTCATGGTCCATGGAGCATCTTTTAGGAGTTGCATAGACATAGACTCTGTGGCTAGCTCACAGAGGAAGCAAACAAACCACATACATTCTGTGCCTCCATCTGATAGATTCCGGAGCTGATTCACACAATGGAAATGGGAAAATTCCACTTTTGTCAACGTGAACCTCGTCTGAAGAGAGATGAGCAGAGGAGAGGTTCCATGTATGCGTACAGTCATGCTGTGTGTTTAATGAGTAATGTAAAGTTGTGCACTGGGGAATATAATGCAGACAGGTAGCAGAGATTTCTAGTTCTTGTTTCATCTTGTGCATGTTTTTTAAATCCAGGACATGTAGACCACTAATCTGTGAAGGATAGTTTTTAGCTGGTGAAACATATATTTTGTAGGCCAAGTTTGAGATTATAAGCATCCTTATAACGGTCCTGATGTCTGTTGACTAATATGTCTTTTTCCCCTTTTTCTTCCTACATTTTCTGGTACTTTTGGTGCAGCATTGGATCATGAAACAGTGTTACTTATCTCTGCAATATAGATAAGTTTAAGCAAATCACCTACGTTTCTATTTCCTGATCAGTGATGGAGAAATCTTGGTTTGTGGTTCGACCTAGAAGTCTGTATTGCAGGAAATGCATGTGTTTTTGCACTTGTGCTGCAGTATCTATTGTCAGTATGTGGCCCACAACACTGCAGAAGAGCATGCTGAAGTATCAGAGCTGACTTGGATTTCCAGAAGCTTGCCTGCTCCTTACTGTAATAGGATTTTCTTCCATAAACATGTACAGGCCTTCTCTTCTTTAAGCTCAGGCACCTAGGTGGTATGACTCGTCCTTCAGACCTCAAAGTGCACGACCAGGAAAGTTGATCTAAACGAATGACCTGGCAGCCACAATTTTATATGCCCTTCTGTCTCAGCAAACTGGAGCTACATGTTTAGGAAGGCAGTAATTGATAAATGAAAATGACAGTGAAGTCTTGATTATCCTTTATCACCTGCATTTCGGTTTGTAGTGCCAATGTAGTAGCATAGGAAGGAGAAAACAGACTCATTATTTCAATTTTTTCACAAAATTGTTTTTTTTAACTCCTAAAATTTGATTTTTTGTGGCTACAGAATTGTAATAGTTGTGAATAAAGGAAGATGCTGCTGTATTTTTTCTTTTTTCCTCTTAGCCTATTCAGGGGGTAGTGTAACTTAAAGCACTTTCAGGCTGTTAAGTTTATGGCTGTTTCTTCAACGTTTACTGATATCTTGGTGCTTCATAAGACCTGCATTGCTTTGTAGGTTTATTGAGTCCTCTGGGACAACTTTCTAACTCAGTGACGTGCATGTTTGGACTTGAATATAAGCAAACTGCTGCCCTAAATAGTATCTTTGCCTCAATTTTTTCTTTCTTTCTTTCGTTGTTTTTTTTTTTTTTTTTTTTTTTAAATTTAGATTTCTCAAGTGAGAAAATAAAAAGTCTGTTGCATTTCAGGTTTGCTGCCTATAAAAAAATAATTGCTATGCGCGCACTTGGAAAGGCTTATTCTAGAAGCTGGAAAAGGAATTACCATTTTGAGATACTGACGTGCTGTTTTTAGAAAGTGTATGGAAAAGTATGCAAAACTACATTTAGCATGAAGACATGTAAACTGTAAGATCTTACAGGCTCCTAATTTCAAGATGAAGACAGTTAAATTATAGATTCTAATAGTATCTATAAATACTTTATAACTCTCTGAAATCTTTCTGTTTGCCTTTGTTCCTTATGCCTTTCTCTGTAACTTCTTTCCTTTCCAATCTTCAAGTCCTCTCTGTTCTACAGAGTGCACTCATTCTTTTTACATGTGCTAATAATATGGTCACAATGCCTTAGGCCTCAAATTTACAACCCAATCATTTCAAGACCCAGTTGAAGGTTTACCCTCCTTTGTTTCAAAAGTTCCCATGGACTCAGCTCAGTTACGCAAGGCTACTTCAAAACCCTTTTTGTTTGCTTCCCCGGAGACTCCCTTTTCCTAATGTAATATTGGTCCTGTTTCCATTGTTAACAGTATTTCACTTTTTCCTTTTTAAGATACATGAAATTTATATGTAATATTTAAATTTAGGAAAACGTTTAAGGCGGCTCTCAAATTTCATTCAGATCTGTATTTGTTCTACTTTAAGTACTGCCCCATAAACTTATTTTTCTCTAAAATATTTGTCCTAACTTTGATTAATTTTTAGTGCTTAATTCCTGACTGTCCGCTCTGTTGTACAAGGTTTTTACCATTCAGAATTTCTGAGGCAAAATGGAACGCACGGACCCAGATTTATTTATTTATTGATTCATATCTGATATAGAGTGAAGAGAAGGGGATGAGAAGATAAGAGTAAAAAGCAGCTTATTCTGAAATGAGATCTGACCTAATGGCGGAAAAACTTTTGCCTACTGATACTTGTGTTCCTTCTTGCTATTACAAAACTGATCAAACTATATTTTTGCATTGCTGTTCTATTTTGCTCTGCAACAACCTGAGGGTTTCATGTGGTTGAATTGCAAAGCCCTATTTTGAGAAAATAAGAGACAAGAAGAATGTTATCCTTCGGAGAAGTGCATTCCGTTCATATGTTTCTCCCCAGTCCCTTCCTAATATGCTGTTGAATTCCTGTCTGAGGAAAAACTCTGGTACTAATTTGGAGACTCAAAGTGAAAGTGACATCTCAGTAGTGTAAATAGGCTTCCTGAAGCTATGGACATTTAAAGCTCTTGCCATTCGGAACTAGTGTGTCTAATATTTGGTCTCCAAGTAAAATCTTCAGGTCTTTAAAGCTTTTAAACATCAAAAGCTGTTATACTCTCAGTGAAGTACAGTGTCCTGAATGTATCTGTGATATCAACATTTTTTGAATGGGAAAGTTCATTGAAGGCACACCTGCTCAGCTGCAAGCATTTCCTAAGAAATGAAGTTGAGGTGGTCATCAAGTATGATAATCACAAGATAGCTCTGCATTCCAGCCCACAGCTGAATACTGTGCCTGGCCAAACAGCTGCCACATGTCACGATTTGCCCCATGACTGTTTCTCCCAACTTTGGTGGCTTTATGGTCAGGGCTGTGAAGTATCACATGGTCTTGAAATTTCCTTATGGTCAGCATCTTAAGCACTTGTGCAGAGCTACACTGGGCTTTTATCAGGGGCACCTTACTGCATAGGTAATTAGAAGCAAAAGTAGCAAAGATATGACTAGTCTGCTGCCATAAAGTGCAGTGAAAGAATTCAATAGCAAAGGAAATACAATTCTTTTTGGTGTATGCGAGTGATTTTCATTGGAATGGCATATCCTGAGAGATAAGAAAAAGACAATGTAAACAGGAAAACGAACAAATACAATGTGGATACCATGCACTGTGCCATTCTTCTGGTATAAAGTATAACACCTTTTAGTCTTGATTTTAATGCTCTTTGAAAGAACTGTACCAGTGCACAGATAACTCAGATTAACTCTTTGAAACTGCAGTCTCTTCAAAGGGATCGTCTGTGTCACAGGGAAGTATTTTTGGAAATATTCCAAGTGACTAAATTTGAATACTTACCTAATTTTTATCTTGACAAAATGTTACTGCTTTTTGAACCTGATGCTTGTTTATTCTGTCTGTGTTGCTCCTATGTTATTGGGATTTACTAGGGGAGAGTGAGAAATTAATGTGCTCCACTTCATCTTCTTCCTGAGGTCACAAATGAAGGAACAATAAAATTTCTAGGCTGAAATGAATTTCATTAAAAGGAGATCTATTTAACCTACTGCAAGTTATTTTTAATATCTGCCTTGGTGGGATTCCATGAATTTTGCATCTGTGTCCTGATTGATGTAGGGGAGGAGAAGTGAGCAAATAAAAAATATCAGTACTGAATCTTACTACATAATGAAGAAAACTTACTGTTACAGAAGGGGCTGGAAAAAGGAAATAGAACAGTGCTCTGGATTTGCTCATGTAATTTTTTAATTTGCTGTTTCCTTGCCCTGGGTGAGAATTAAGAAAGAGGTGGAAGAAAGCACAATGTAAGATTGCTAAGAAGAGTATTTGTGTAGGAACTCCCTTACTTCCACTCATGTTTGCGTTGCTGTTTGCCATGTTTTGCCCCTTCAAAAATTTTGTTTTTTTTCCTATTTTATCTGTCTATAGAAGCTGTCTTCTTTTGTTGAAAAACATGAGCAACAAATCCTTCATTTGCTTCTGTTCAGCAGTAGTCAGAGTGTTGTTGTGTCTAATGCTTTTTGTTAGTTAATGCATTCCCCTTCTGTGTGGGGGAAAAAAACCAAAACAGTATAAAGGTGTATATAATTTTCATTTACATCTGCACTTTGTTCTGGGACGCCTGAGAAAAATGTGACTGGTGGTGCCCATATTAGATTGAATGCTGTACTGTGATCAGCAGAACTTGCAAAAACAACTTACTTCTGCTTTTTTTGTTTTCTTTTTAATATCCACCAAAACATGCCTTGGTTTAAAGTGCTCAGAAGCACACAGGTGCTACTTGACCACCACGCAGAATATTTACCTCAGGCCTATGCTAAGTGTTACTTTTATAAACCAGAACCCTTAAAATTGAAAAAGTAGAATTGTCTTTAAAGCAACCACATGGCTCTACGTAATAAACTGTGGTAGGGCTCAGTACTTTTATTAGCTAATTAAAGTGTGTTGAGAAAAATGCTTTGGGAACACACACCTGAATTTATAACAGAATTCATTCTGTACTTCTACCATGTGGAAAGGAAGCGCATCTGGGAGTGAGTGGGAAGAAAAGCTTTTTCAATTGCTTAAAAAAGAGCTTGAAGTTTATTTTTTTAAGTAAAGTGGTTAGTTTAGGAGGGAGCTCAGCAAGCTCTCAGCTAGGTGGGTTTTCCCATTGGTTTACTGAACCTGAAAGAGACACTGATTTATAGGAAGCATGTCTCACAAGTTCCAGTTCTTTGGCTTTCCCTAGGTACAATTGTCATGACATGCACTTCTTGCTAAATAAGACCACCATCTGCAAGTATTTCTCTGTGGAATTCTGTAGTCATCCTACAGAAAAATATACTTTTGTGTACATCTTCCTTTAAAGTAAAGCTTTATCTCCAGAAGTACCACCTAATCATTTTGCTAAAAAAAAAAAAACCACCCCTGTTCTTTGTAAAATTCATGAAATGGAAAACCAAATCTGAATAAACGATAACCTGCTAAGCCACTCGCATTCACTGTTGTAAATGAAGCTCTACCTTTGTTTTTTATCTCCAACAGACAAACAACAGAAAGGTGAATTTGCCTTAGAGGGCTACACCATCAGAATGAATAATAGCCTTCGGAAGGACGCAAAGAAAGATTGCTGTTTTGAAATCTCCGCTCCTGATAAGCGCATTTATCAGGTTGGACTTTTTATGTCAACTTGAAATTAAATTGATAAAGCCGTTACAATTCCAGTTACTGAATTAACATTTCAGTAAAACAACTTCCACTGACATCTTAATAAAAAAAGGAAATCCTTGCTCGCTTATACTATATATTCGTACATTAGGGAAAAAAAAATCCAATTAAAAAAATATATGTATGCATTCAAATACTATAATTTTGGACAAGAACAGGGAAATCTATCATCTTTATCTTCGTCGTTTCAATGTTAGTATTTTAATATCATATAGTATGTCTGTATTATTTCTTGGATGAATTAAGTAGTGGAAATAAAAGTTAAACAAAATATCTATCAGTGTTAAATACGTATTGTATTGGTCATGGCTTTGCCAAGTATATCTGCTTTAAGGCACATATCAGCTGTGCTATTCAGAGATCTATCAGCTAGACATCAATATGGAATGTAAGTTTAATAAGTTTTAAATATCTGAGATTGCAGTTGAAAGCCAGTTAATTAAGCTGTCAGGTAGTGTGTTGGAGTCTGACAAGAACATTTTTAAGAAAACTGTACCCAGCAGTCTAAAGAAATTCATGGGTGTCTTCTAATTGTCAAGGGCAAATTTTGTTCATCAGTTCTGGCTTTGACATTGATGAAGAGAAGCAGCTTTTTTTCTGCACAGCTGCCAGCTGCTGATCAGAGTTTCAAATCCATCATCCTCTCCTTCAATTACGTAAATTTGTCAAAATTAGCTTTACATTATAAGAAGCATCCTTGCAAGAAAAGTACCAGAAGACATGCAAAGAATTACTAATGGTTTCTTGAGGAAGTGGCGAGAATGCTACAGACCCTTTTTTTTTATTGCTAATGAAATTGTAGTTATGTTTTTGTCATTACTACTACTCGTTATTAATAAACACAGTTTATTAATTTTTATTATTAATAGTTTACAGCTGCCACTCCCAAAGAAGCAGAGGAATGGGTACAGCAAGTGAAATTTGTAATTCAAGGTAAACCAGCCAGAAAAGCCATATCCTTTATTATCAATACTGCTTAATGATGGTAGTGCTGTCTATTAACAGGTCTGTCATGTTTGTATCTCTCTTATTACTACTTATCCAAGTTTTGAATAGCAGCTCCTGGTTCTCAGTCATCTTGTGGCTTTTACATGACTTTTCTCCTTATGCAATATATTTGCTTTTCCTTCCAGTAATGCCATATAGCTTGAAAGCTTTGTTATGAGTGTTTTAAGAAAATAAGCAGAATATACTGTAAGAACCAGCTTGTAAAATGAAACAAATTATGTTTTCATTTTGAATGAATTTATCTTAGTTTTTTTATTTATGAAACGTTAACTTTGCTTTTACATAGATATGGAATCTAATACTATTCCTGAGGAAGAGGAGGAATATGATGATGTTGGACATGCAAGCAGTGTGCCAATAGATGACAGCATTTATGAAGAACTTCCAGGTATTGTTGAGATTTTTTTTGACTTTATGCCTTGTGATAATTTTGTCTTCTCTGTTTCTAGTTTGATAACCTGAGTGGATAAAGCAACCTGATAACTAAGATACATATTTAATTTTTCTGTGACATTAGATATGTCTTTAACCAGATCTGAGTGAGAGCAGTTCAGTTTTCTTTAGCAGGGGCATCAAAATAGTGCAGAAAGCGTAAAGGTGGTCTTGAGGGACTTTTAGCTCATTAACATTTTCTAATATGTAATTTTTTTTTTAAACACAAAATTGACTTGCCTTGCAGCTTTTTCTAACCACCTTGCCCATCATTTTTTTCACTTTGTTTTGCTATTTATATTAGGCAAAAGTTTTCTATTACTACAGCTGCTGCCCAATACAGATTTTATGATCTTGCAAGAAAGCAATGTGTTGGTTTGAAGGGGCTCTGGAGATGAACTCTAAATAAAGACAACTTGAGTACTGACATGCTTTGTTTTATATCTTCCAGCATGACTATGGTGTGACAGACAAGATTTTAATGTGAACAGCTTTTGAATTGATTATAGGTATTTAAGTGATAGGAAGAAGGTGTTTGATCTTTTTTATATTTTAAGAAGCTATTTTAGAAGTTACTATTCAGCCACCGTTAGTTAACAAATAATTTAAAATGGTATGACAGTAATCACTTGCATGACACAGCATTCTGCATCCCTTGCTGTTTGAGTCAGTGCAATTATCAGCAGTAACGTGAGAGAAAAAAACAGTAAGGTCGCATGATGCTGACTAACTTTATTTATCTTCAAGATTGAATATTCTGTCTATGGGAGGCAAAAAAAATAACAACCACCCAAACATTTTTGTTTGTCTTGATCTTCATTTTAAGGTTGGTTCAATGAATTGTGAGAGAAGAAAACATGAGAGACTTACTAAAAAAAATTCAGAACTACTGCATAGAATTGGGAAATTCTATGGGGAGAGCTTCTGCAGTGAATATAAAATCTATGTTAGACGGCTTAATCTTGTAGCAGGAGTAATGCACCCAAACACTGCAGTGCTTTTTGGATGCTCAGGCTCTTACAGAAGATGGTCCTTTATGCTTGCTTATGTTTTCATTAAGGAAGCTCTGCACATGTTCTGGATAACTTTTTTCCTTCTTTCCTGAGGTTTCTGTTATGTTACCCATTTGTTTGAATGTCAAACAGGAAGTAGGTTTTACAGCAGTAACATTAAATATTGGTGGAGGAAAAAAATTATTTACCCCCCATAATCTTGGAGTTTTTCGTTTTCATGCTGTGGATTAGGGGTTTACCTTCCTTATTTTGTGCCTTCTCCATCTTTTTTATTTGAATTGTAAGCTTTTCAAGAAGTCTTACTTTCTACAGTGGAGCTCAAAATTTTGGCTGTGATGTGTTGATGTAACTAGAAAATAAAAAGAAGCTTGCTATAGATTTTGAGTGACAATAATCTGTTTTTCTCTCCCATAAACGTACTTCAAAAGTCATTTGCCTAAATGGCAGTAAATACTAATGTTTCTGTTGCCCTAAATCAGTCTTTCACTTCTTTATCCTTAACATATTGAAGGGCATTAGATGAAGTGCTAGTGGACAAATCTCACAGGCATAGGCCTTACTTGCTTCTTGTTATTCCGTTCACTTAAACTGATAGTAAAAGAGTATACTCCACTTTGGTCTCAGCTGGCTTCATTGATGGTAGGCTTTTAATTCCCACTGACTGTCCTTTTTATTTTCCCAGTAAGTGAATGTATTCTTTTTTCCTTTCATAGTCAAAAAGTGGAAGTCCATTATCCTTGCTGTTAGTTTACTTTCTAATCCAGAGCAAATAAGAATTTCTGAATTCTTATAGCTTTCAGTTCCGTTAATAATTTCTTGTAGAGCCCAAAAGCCATGCTAAACTCAGAAGGCACATGCTAGGTCCTTGTGAGGAGGAAGAAGAAATGTATTTTCACTTTGTATTGATCCTCAAAGCATCTTGATATTAGGTCCACTAACTTTCCACGCAGCAAAACTTTAAAGTCTTGTACTTCAGGTACGCAGCTCGTTGTACCTTGTCATTATTTATCTGGCTGTAATTTGCCATTTCTCAAGGAATCAGTTGCATAGTCTAGTGGTTTTTTTTTATATCAACATTTCAAAGCAAATTGAACCAGTTCATAATGCAGTCAATTTTGTAATATTGGGCTTAGTATTACAACAAGGAGTGTTTGGATTAAAGAGAGGATATGCATATTTTCCCACTGTTTTGAAAAACTGACCATTTTGAAGCGTAGCAGTAATCAGAATGGGCTGGTGCAGTACTCACTAGTAGTATTCTAGTACTACTAGTAGTAGTAGTACTCACTTAGTCCGCATTGCTTTTTTCCCCCCCCATCTCTCATGTAGCAGTAGACAGTGTAGAAAAATGAATTTTCCAGACAAAAGCTCACTAGTTTCAATCCAGTAATAGTAATAGTCTATTACCTATTAAAAGCTTAGATTTCAATGGAATTCAATTTGTACTGCTTACTAGCAGAAGAAATGGGCTGGTAGTTGCAGATGGTACAAAGAGAGGTGGAAAAATTAGTCTTTATCTTTTAAATCACTTTCTTCTTTAATAGCACATACAAATTCATATTTACTAGAAGCATCATTTACCTGATTCTCAGTCAGTGTGTTTTATTGTGTTTATTTATGTGGAGCTTAAAACATCAGAACTGCTAAAGCTTTTCCAACTTTTAAATCTTCCTTGTGAGATTCTTTAGGGGGATAAAGAAAAGCTTTATACTTTTTCCAACAAACTAAACCACTGTTTAATTTTAAATAAAGGGGCATATGGAAAATATAGTTGAACAGAAATAAAAATATTGTCAGTATTTTGGGCTCTTAAAATTAGCTATTGATAAAATAGCTCTTAATTAGCTATTTATTTTCTTCTTTAGTACACTGTATGTGGTTTTGACATGGCAATTATTTATTGCAGTCCACAGAACTGATTCTTTGTCTGTAACACAAAATAACTTCTCAAACTCTAGTGTTAAACCATGTTATATATGTGCGTAGTTATATCTGAATGCACAGTCTTTAGTTTAGTGGTGTTTAAGAAAAAAGCACAGAGTTGCTCTTCTTAGAAGTTAGTTGTCATTTTTCAAGATTTTGTCTTTTCTTATCACTCCTGAAGACCAAATTTTTTTTAATAACCTGATCTTAGTGACTTAATTTTTAAGGCCCCTCTCTCCTTCATTCTTTGGTCTTACATCTGTATAGACCACGTGCATGAAATTGCAGGACTAACCACTGCCTGCCAACGTGATCCTTTCTGAAAAATCAGTTGTGTTCTTTCTATAATAGTCTTGCACAATAGGAGGACAGCAGTCTTAATATAAGCTCTCATCCTTATATTAATTTTCAGTCTTGTGTTATTTTTTTCAGTTCTCATTCTGCTTGCAAACTTGCAGGATAGTAGTAGTTTCCAGTGCATACAGTATAGCTTCCACCAAAATGATTCTAAAGATAGGGTTTGATGATCTCTTTGGTGCTTCTTGGTAAGGTTGGAAGTGATGTGGTGTAGTACAAATTTGAAATTTCTGGCTTTGCGTCATTTAATTTTAACCTATCCAAAAGATAAAGAATATTTGGGTAAGAGGACAGTGAAATTCAGTGCTATCTAGCCAGGGGAATTGCTGTGGGGAACTAATCCAGCCAACACAACTTGCGTCAGTCCCTACTTGGCTGTAGATTAAATTTTGGGATTGGTTCAGTGTTTGACTGGGACAAGGATCATGGGACTGAAAAGCTTGCCTTTTTTCTTTTAACTCTCATAATCATTCCTCTGCCAAACAGTTTGATCAAGCCACAGTATCTGGACAGTAATTCTGTTTTGCAGTGCAGTTGGAAACTTAGCTAGGGAAGCTCTGTAACCAAGGCAAAGCTGGGGGAAAGGTAAGAAATGTCTTAAGTTTTATGCAATGGAAAGTGTGCTATGCAAAGAAACCTTTTTTTTTTTTCTTTTTTTTTTTTGTGGTTGCTTATTTTAAACGAAGTATCTTAAAGGAATAGCTTTAAAATTACATTCATGTTGTTTCAGAACATATTTCTAACACTGCTTATGAGAATGATGGAGAATGATCAGCTTGTCTCTGACTCATGATTGTCTCTCAAAGCAGCTTTGTTGTCGTAATTTTTAACAGTTAATCTCTGCAGCTAAATAGCATAACTTAATGTCTTCATCATCTTCTCTTGTTACTCGGTCATTTGAGCTTTGAAGAAGGAAATTGTATATATGATGTAACCTTTTCACAGCTTGAAGCAGGGAGAAGACAAGAATGTGATCCCTGGTTTACCTCTAGGGAAGAAAGAAGTCGTGATTGTTTAGTGAGGCTTGAGTGTAAGCTTGACCTGTCACTCACAAACACAAGATTATAGCAGATATTTCCATCCTCAAAATGTAGTGTTAGATGTATCGACTTTCTGGTGCTTGCATAGAGGATTTCACAATGATGTGTGAATGTACCTTTTCAGTAGATCTGTGCTTGCTTCAGAGTTTTCAATACATCACTGCCAGGGTCTGTTTGGTGCCTGGCAGTCCCTGTTGTGGATCATAGCTGTATGACCAGTTCCCAAAACCAGTAAGCTAAAACAAAGAAACTGTTAATGGATCAGTGTGAATCAGAGCAGTAGGTCTGAGTCAGCAGGGAAAAAGATGATTATGGAATCTAACATCTTATTTGTGAAGATTGCTGTTTAGTATATTATATATCCTGGTATATTGTCCAAATTCCTCCCAGCATCAGTTATTTATCAAATATTTATGAAATTCCTTACTCGTTTGCCACAAAAGTAATATATAATACTGCTGTGCTATTTAAATATACATATATTTTCTTTTTCCCCACAAAAAGAATTCTAACTGTATTTTATTAGAAAATGACATGATTTCTAAATCTAAGTAAAGTCTGGGATATTTGAAGCTGAAAAGTAGATCAGAATTTTCGAGGACACTCATCTAAAGATGAGTGTTGAAAGTAATTACTGAAAGTGTTTTGAATTATTTCCATTAAAACATATGAGGTGGTTTTTTGTTTTTGTTTTTCTTTTTTTTTTCTCCTTTTAAAGTGGAATGAAAAAAGAGGAATGATCATTCTTCAGAACCATTTTTTTTTCAAAAATTGGATCTCATTGTTAAGAAATTAATATTTTTCACTTGTTTAATCATTGCATTATTTTTAAATACTGCGTATGTTTGCCCACAATATCTTACTAATAGATGCAATATCAGAATAAGAGGGCTTACTTCACTGTAAATCAGAAGATATTCAAATAATGTAAGATCAGTTAAAAAAAAAAAAAAGATGTAAACTGCATATAGGTGCTAGGGTATAGTAATGATTTTTTTTTTCTGCCTATGTGGTTTTTTTTTTTCTTTTTTTTTTTGGTTTGTTTGTTGTTATCACTGGGATTTTGGGTCTTCTAGGCATCTTTGATTATATGCCAAATATGGAAATCACTGGAAAACATTTTCTTGCAGCTGCATATTGCTGAATTTAAACTACTGTGATGGACTGGAGCTGTGTCTGAATTCTCTGTTGCCCTGAGTTTTGAGGCAGTACTCTTGTGGAATTAATATATAGCAAGTGTCTTTCCACTGATACCCAGTGATCGTGAAACATAAGTTATGAATGCAGACAACTTCTTGTATATGAAGACATCACATCCAGAAGATGGTTAGGAACCTGGTACCTGAATCTAAGCTTTCATTTGCCACGAGAGCTTGCGCTTTATCTTCAATTAATGTAATCCAACATGTAAAGAGGAAACCTTTGTTTCTATTGATGTTATGTGTCAGTGATGGAAGAGGTGGTGTGACAATCTGGTGTACCTGAAAATAATAAGATGTCCCTTGAGTGGGAAGTGGCAAGCCTTTGAGAGAAAAATTAAGGTTCACAGACTACTATATGTTTCTTGAAAAGTGAATATATGTTGTTGATCTGGGATAACAGATGTCCTGTAGCTGTCAGGAACTCTGCTGTGGCTGGTGCAATTCAAATATATCATAAACATTCACAAACATCCAAGTGAGGAAGCTGGTAAAAATGGAATAATAATTGAGTATTCAAATTCAGGCTGATTTGTGTGCAAGAGGCCCTTGCTGGACTTGGGGAGGGAGGATTTTCTGCTGAAAAGTACTCTTAGAAAAGAGTGTTCTTTGTTTAGTAACATACTTCTGGGGCAGAAAAAATTGTTCTTCTTTTCCCTTCTAACCAAAATACATCACTTATTCTAAGCCTATGTTTTCAGAATTTCAGATTGAGTTTTCTATATTCCATTGTTGGAGTTGTAGAAGGAATGGTGGCCAGCTGTGAAATTCAAAGCAGTTAATTATGGTATCTACAATAAATGGAAGATGTGTACAATTAAGATTAGGTATTTTCCTCTTGTTGAAATGCATACAAGACTTCACAGGCTTCGAAGTTCACAAGAAGCACAAACAGTACTATCCTTCCTGAGTTGTGATCCATTATAACAGTAAGTTGCATAAGAATTCATGTTAGAAAGGCTGTGTTTATCAAAGTCTCAGGTTCTCAAAGGCTAAATTTTATTTCAGTATTTCAGAATTAAAAAACAAAACAAAAGCAAACAGAAAAATCAAACAACAAGAATAATAAAATAAAAAGCACAAAAAACATCTAGAAATGGATTGTTAAATATTCATTGTCTGTTGGCATTTTGAAGCTTGTTTGCTTAAAATTAGAAGGCATAACTTAATAATATCTGAAAAGGAAGTATTTTTAATCATGAAATTCTATATTTAAAGAAGCTTTTCAAAAACTAATTAGTACGCATCTCAATGAAAGGAATTTACTTATTGAAATAAGATTATTTTATTGCAAGTACCAATCAATCATTTTTACATTGTTTTCTGTGTGGCAGTGCTAAATAACTTTTGACACTATTGATCTGCAAAACCAATCTGATGTGAACAGTATGTGACAGAAGTTGTTTGTTATTGAAAGGCAGAATTCTGTCCCAGAATAGCTTGTCATCCTGGGGAGAGAAAATCACACAAAGTAATTTTACTTGTATCATAGCTTTTTTTGATGAGGACTGTGTTTCTGACAGTTGAGTTCATGTTAAACGTGAGCAAAGCTTTGTTTATGCATGCATGTCTTCAATGGGTTATGGACCTGAAGTTCTTTCTTTGGTGGCACTGGTTTTATCTAATTAAGCAGCAGTGAAATAATTCTAATACAAAGCCTTCAGAAGAAATGCCTTGGTATGTGAGATAGTTTATTAACCATAAATTTGAGGAATTGCTGTAGTTTAGCAAGTTCAAAGTAAAATGTCAGTTGTGTTATGTATATTTATGAAAATAGAAAATTTGAGTTTGCTCGACTGCTTGAATATAACTGTGATGAATGCTATATAGATAGATCAAGGAACCTTTAGTTTTTGAATTTGTGATGAATGACTGCGTATCAGGCTATTAAAACCATTAGGCAGAGTCTTTTGAGAAACAAGAGCAACCAGAGGTTATACGGTGCCTCAGGCTAGTGCTTCTCAACTTTTCTGGCTTCCACAAGGTAGCTATTAAAGAACCATAATTTATACAACTTGGTTCTAAAATAAGACCCAGCAAGGTGGGCTTTAAAGGCTGACTTAATCATTCTGTTACTGTACATACAACTCTCTGATTTGAATTCTTAAGCTTTTGGAAAGCATAAATCCCTCCATATATATATATATATATATATATTTGTCTCAGTATACTTATCTGCTACCCACTCTCCTCAAGATGGAGAAATTAGGCAAAGAAAACACTGCTAATTAACTAGAGCTTCATGAATGTTGTTATCTGTAGTGCAAGTATGCCTGTTTTGCTTATTTGTTCCAGTGTATTACATTTGTAATGGATGTCATGTTTAGCTTGCATATGGATGAGGAAAACAACATAAGAAAGGGCTGTTTGTCTGCATTTCTTGGCTGCTATTCTCTGGTACCTTGTCTTTGAAAGGAGCAGGTTGGCTGCTTCTGGGAAAGGAACACAGTCAGCAGTGTCAACTAGGTGGGGAGGGAAAGAGCAATAGTCTTCTATGCCCTAGTGTAGGGAGGGGGGAGCTTCAGAGGTGGCAGGGTGCAGATGTACAGGTGAGCTTCAGCACTGAAGGAAAGGACGTTGTTTTAATAAGCCTGAAGAGACTGGGGAGAGCTCGTTGTAAATCAGTGAAATTTGAACTAGAGAGCAAAATAGGAAGAAAATAAGTCTGGAACACAGTTGGCACAGGGGATGTTTTGTTTCAGTACTGTTTTTTTTTTTTTTTTTTGCCCTGCAGTCTACTTTTTCCTAGGAAATCTTAATCTCCTACATCTAAAAAGTCTTTATGATCTAATGAAAACTAGTTTAAGAGCTTGAGAACTTTTGATTTCTTTAAGGAAAAAGATCAAGTGCTTCTCCCTATGGTTTGTAGCCAGGCTGCAACAATTATTCTGTCCTTGAAAACTGAATGCAACCATAAGTAAAGCTGGGAAATAAAAGGAAGGAATCTTACTGTCAAGACAAAGCTATTGTCTCCAGGGCAAAGCAAGAGTATCTACCTTTCAATTATGACAAAATGTATTAATTGAATGTATTTTCATACCTTGTCTCAAATTTATTTCTGAAGGAGTAAAGTTTCTATTAGTAAATATTGAGCAGTGGTTTCAGATAATTCAGTAAACAACATTTCAAGATGGATATGATTTTATCATTTCCATGAGGACCATTAAGACCAGTTTCTGGATTAAATCACCTAGCTCAGGCTTAGCAAATGGCTGCTTGTACACTACAGCTTGGGACTGTGCCGTGTCATTGGCATGAGGCCTGCAGAATCCAAGTGCTGGCTGCAAGAAAATTCAGCTAATCTGGGACTCTAGAGGCCCTGGTTTTTCTAAGAACCAGCTGCATGCCGATCCCACAGTAAAGTGGCAAGCTGCTTGGACGCAGTTTTCATCTCCTGTTTATGAACTGTTTTCAGATCCCTGCCATCCTCCCTCGTCTCTCAGAGTAGGGCTCATGTAGGGCTGGTGACATCAGACATCCAAAGCTGCTGATCCCACTCTGGTCCTAGTGGATGAGAGGAGGGGAATGAGACTGCATTTATTAACATGTATAGAAATGAATGTGGACTTGTTACCCCCAAATACTGTATGTGTAAACAGTCTGTGTAGCAGCTATAGTTTTCATCTCATTTCTGATTTATTCTGATTTTTCTTTACTAGTGAATCATAGCAAGCACGCTTCACCATTACTGTATTTCATTGTTTAAGCTGGAGAACAAATTTAACATAGTCACCATAACTGAATTTAATGGCATGTGCCACAAACAGTGAAAAGAGGCAGTGGTGGGGGTTTGTTACTTCTCATGAACGTGTCCAAAGGGTGAAGGCTGGTTGGTTTTTTTTTTTTTTTTTTTTTTTTTTTTTTTCCAATGTGCATTTAATGATCAACACAAAGAATACAAAAATGTCTTGGTAGAACATTTTAAAGGAGTCACTAGAGAAGCATCTGGGAGCCAGACTTTTCTTGTGGAAACATGCCAACAACTGTATTGTGTTTCCTCTCACTAAAGCAAACGAGGCTGAAATGCCTTGTCTTCTGTGCCTTTTGGAGTAAAGTCATTTCTGGAATCAGGCTATAAATTTGAATACTTTAACCCTGCAGATTATTAAAGGATATAATGTGGTTTAAATAAGATGCTTTCTTTATGATTCTGTGTATGTAAATATTATGTCAAGTCACATTTGTCACAATTAGGGGTATGTAATTTTCAGAAATGACTTTTAAATTTAAATCTTGCTGCTGATCAATGAGTATGGGAAACTTTACTTGACATCTAAAGACTTCTTTCTCTGTAGCAGATAAATTCAGGCCTGAGAACTGTAACTCCTGTACGTGGTTGTCAAATAACACTATACTACAAAGTTATAATGTATGGATTAGTTAATTAAATACTCAATTGGTAGACGTATTTATATAGGGAACTGTTTATGTTTTCTATGAACATTTTAATAGCTACTACGTTTATTTTAGCAAAACCTTTATTAATAAAAGTTTATAAAATGTCATGTTGAATGCTTAAACTATTTACATAACTAAGAGCTATTATGGGTTAAGAGAACAAACCAATTTAGTTACAGTGAATTCACATAAATCTTTACAATGCTTATATATAAGAACAGAGTTATGTGCATGCACACGTATTTAAGAAAGCAGTTTCTGGTGCAAATTCCTGCAAACCTACAACACAACTGTGGAATCAGTTTCAACAACATTATTTTGTCCAATAATTGCAACTGTTTGCAATTAGAGAGGAGGGCAGGTGAGGGAGCATTTTTTTTGTTAATTAGCTAAATAATGTGAAGAGAGTGTAGAAACATCAGAAGTTGAGGCTTATTAAGAGAAATATCCTAAAATATTTTATTCCTTCTTTAAATGTTTAAGTATGGATTTAGATAAGACACCTCTTGCCTGGATTTTACAGGCCAAGTTTGAGGCTTTTGGAACATTTTTAGAAGTGGAGCCAGAATTGCACTTCTGTTAGACGCTGTCATAAAACCTTACCTTCAGAGATCCTTCTGCTTGGGCATGGAAGTTATCTAGGCTCTCAGTCAAAAAGCATAGGTCACATTTTAAAAGTGCCTACTCTAACTTAAGGACTTTAAGAAGAGCTGGATTCTGAAGTTGCTTATGAAATCTTGTTTGATGACCCATCAATTTTTTTTTTTCTGTTTTTTTTTGAAGTCTAAGAGACTCGATTTCTGAAAATTAATTCCTGAAATAATTAATTTTAAATGCTTATTAGTGGTGAGTGTAAATGCAGGAAAAAAATATTAATGACTTTCTGGAAGTGGCTCTCTGTAATTTCTTCTTTCTTCATTATAATTATTGTGTATATACCCACAATTGAACTTGCTTGCGATGACCTTTATCTTTCCTCTTGAGAAGAATAACTATTATCAGGTCTTTCTTCATGAGAAAATAAAAAGGTCAGCGCAAAACTCATCCCTTATTTCTATGCAGTGCACATTGCACTTCGGCATATTCGTATTGAATTTTATTAATAATAATTCGATCATTTTATCAAATAAATTTTAGTATTCTAGAATTAGGAATTCTAGATGGTCTGCTACATACTCCTGCTTTTTCTGCCTTCTTCCACCTGCTCTTCTCCTGTGGTTACTGTTGGTCTAGCTGAGGCTTTACGTGTTTCTATTCCTCCTAATCCTGTCAGCCTAGCTAATTTTTTTTCTCTATCTTTAACCCTAAATGTACTAATGGCTATTTCTTCCTCATCTATATCTAAGAAGACAAACAGAATGTAGAGAATGTAAATGTGTTGGTTTTTTCCCAGTTGAGATTTTGAATTATTTGTTGTTTTGAAGAGTATTGCTAGGGACAGAATGACTGGGCTGATTCTGCTGTCACTCAGAATATGACTGTGAATGTTGCTTATATGCAAAGTGAGCTCCAAACAGGCACTCCAGGCAGGAAGCTGAGCTCATGAAATCTTAATATATTCATAATTAAAACCAGGAATTGCCTGTACCTCTGTGGATTTTTCAGCTGTCCTAATGAGTGTATTCCGTTCTGTCATTCAGGTGACTGAGCATGCTTTTCCTGCCGTCGTGATATTTGGTTCTTAAAGCCTGAAGGGCCTTGTGAACTCTTGGAAACAACAGCTCTTACTAACCAACAACCTTTGTGTTTGGCAGTGGAACAACAAATGTATGAGCTCTGCAGAGGGACATAGTCTTCATGCAAATTGGTTGTGGCTGCAGAATGGGGCACAGGCAGGAAAGGAGTAGGACTGGGACAGAGAAAGACAAAGTGCTGACATATTCAGGTCTCAACAAGTAGGGGAGATAAACAAAGCAAGGCATGGTCCCATGTTTCATGAAAACTTTGTGAAAGGGCATATACTAGAGTAAGGAGATCCAACTGCTTGTGTTAAGACAAAAGTAACATTTAACACTGCACTGTACAGCAACCTTGGATGACCTTGCCAATAATGCTAGATTTTTTTTTTCCTCTTGTGTGAGAACAACTGTTTTTCTTCAAAGGAACAAAATGTGTTTTTTGATCTCTTAATCTTTATATTTTTTTTTGCCCTAAAACTTCACAGTAAATACTTTCTGCTAGAAAAACCTTCTCCTTTTTTTTTCTTTTTTTCTTGCCAATAAAGTGGTGAGTAGTCATAACATCTTCCTGCTTTTATAGAAATGTTTTTATAATTTGGTGTCATATTATGTTTTGGACTGATGAGCGTGTATATGATAAAATAGGAGAATGCAGTGCCTTTTTCACCAATGTGTTTAGAGACTTCAGTGTTCTTTCCTAGATTCTCTAAATTTCTTCTCTCTCTTCACTGCTACACTGATTATTCTTTGTAGCAATAGTTGATCCAAAGAACGTACAGAAGACTAGGGAATTGCAGCCTGAAGTTGCTTTGTGTTTGTCCCGAGTAGTATTGTTTTTTTATTTTGTTTTGTTTATTTCACTCTTTAATTTGGCAAATGTTATGCCTCCAAAATGCTTTTGTTAGGAAGAAAATGTACCAGCTTTTTGGTTTTGATTACACCAACCTATGAAATATGCTTAGGTTCATCGGATGGTGTCCCAGTAAGAAAATTTTTTGCAGAAAATCTAGAAGTGACATTCCAGGTTGGTGTTGGTGATGTTGTTTGGTTGATGTTAGTTTTTTGTTTTTTTTTTTAAACTAGCATCGATCCTGAGTTTATTTATTGCAAAGTCTGCTAATCTTTTAAGGACCGTGAGTTAGCCTTCCAAAGTTTTCTCAAAAGGGGGCAGCGCTTCACCTTTAGCTGAGTTAGCAGTTTTCAGATTGCTTACACAATTGGGAGAGAAGGTGATGTAAAAGAACACCTTTTCAAGACACAAGAAATGCAGTTGAAAAAAAAAAAAGCGGGATTCCTCAAGAAGTTTAGGAAACCTTACATCTGGAATCTTAGCAAGACCTTGATAAAATGGAGTCATGAGCTAATCCTGTTCTATGAAGTCATTAGTTTATGCTGTATTATACATAAGACATTTAACTGCTGAATGGCTTGGGTTATCAGAGTGGAGTACCAAAAGAAGCCGAACGTTTCTTAGAGGCTTGATCTAAATTTCAGACCTGGAGCAGAATGTTAGATTAAACACTTTACAAAGGTCCATTCTATCCCAAACTATTTCATGATTCAGCCTTCACTTTGTACAGTCAGTGACATTTATTTAAGGCTACTGGGGGGTCAGTGCATTGTCTGCTGATAGGACAAAAAGAGCAGTGCATATACTCAAACTTGCTAATTCTGGAATTTAGATAGTAGCTATTTTCAAAGAACAGATTATAACTTGCACAAAGAGTCAATTGAAGCACTGTCCAAGTTAGCTGTTAGTATATTTGAATGAAACTTTTTGCCTCCATGCTGGCATCAGTCTTGGATCATGGGATGGAAGGAATTGGGCCTGGGGATTGGCATTGGTTTTGTTCTTTATTGAAAACAAAGCATCTTGGTACTCATCATATTTTTATTTAAAATATGTTTTTATGTTATTCATGACATAATCAATATATTAAAAACAATATCTTTCTGTATTCTGTTTCAGTACAGTTCTGTATTGGCTGTATCCTTTTGTATTTCTGAGTCCAGTGGTGACCATTTCCTCAGGTGCAAATTCTGCTTCTGCTCATACTTTGATGTCACCGCTACAATCCCCGTGCTTAGCCTTTGTCTGTGGCCCATTTGTGTCACTGTCTTTGCTGTTTTGTTACTGAAATCAGCTTTCAGTCCAGTTTGGGGCTACTCTCTACGAGCCGGTGGGTAGTAACTAGCTGACCCATAGAAGTAGGATTGGAATAAGAATTGTCTCTCTTCTCTCATAATATCTCTTCTCCAAATAGCCATCAACTTTTTTCCCACTTATGTCACCCTCCTGGAGGCATTTTCATCCCTGAACTAAATGCCTCATTGTAATCAGACAAAGCTTTAATAAGGTGTCTGTTTTTCCCTGTACTTGCTGCAGCTAAGGTCTCACAATGTGGCTGGTATCACCTTCAGCAGCCTTTTGCAAGCTATTGCATTTGTATATGGAGTGCACGAGGGGTGAAGCAGGTTACTGGGGATGCAGGGTAAAATGGCAACAAGTTGTGTGTAAATCATCCAGTAATTTTCTCTCTGGTGAGAGAAAATTACCAGACCCTGGGAATGTCATGGAGCTGGGTCAGGGGAGGGTTAGTTTGGGCATTAGGAAAAGATTCTTTGCTAGGGAGTGGTGGATGTGGAACTGGCTGCCCAGGGCAGTGGTTGTGGCACTGATCTGCTGGAGTTCAAAAAGCATTTGGGCAGTGCTCTGAGAAATGTGGTTTGAATTTTGGGTGGTGCTGTGTGGAGCCAGGAGTTGGACTCCATGATTCTTGTGGGTACCTTCCAACTTAGGATAGTCTATGATTCTGTCACATCCATGAGGAGATAAGGAAAGGCCAGATCTGTGGCAATACATGAGATTACCAGAACTAGAGTTTTGCAACTTGTATTTAGGGGCTACAGAGTGAGTGGATGTGGAATCTAAAAGATGTCAGAAAGGAAAGTCCATGCTTCTATACACACCAAAGCAAATAAGCCTAGGGTCTTGTACCTGTGGATGATCTCTAATATATCAAGCTGCCTAGGCTAATGCCCACTAAGAATTTGGCTGAAGCGTACAGGCATATGCAGGTGTGTATATGATGAGAGTACTGTGGAGGCCCCTTGCTCCTGAGGCTGGGGAGCACTGTGCCCTGAACTGCTCAAGTGAGGCAGTGTGCTGCCCTTACACAGGACAGGGTGTTAGCTGTTTTTCCTTTGACCCCAAGTGGTTTCTAGCTCTCACTACTAATGCTGGTAGAAGATGTCAGTTTGGCCAAATTATAAAAAAGATTTCATGTACTTAAGTTTTGTGTTTATTGTTCCTTCTTCAGGATTACTTAAATGCTTTTTTTGCCAATAATCTTGTTTGTAAGAAGCCAGTTCTTGCTGTTTTTCAGATTTACATAGCTGGATTGATTTATGTTCCTTATTAGGAAAATAATCTATCTTTTATGGGGTTAGGTCAATTCGTGAAATAATAAATCAGAGAGAGAAAAGGTCTCAGCTGTTTCCCATAATAAGCATTTATCCATGTTTGGAAGCTCTTGTTTACTTCTGTACAGAGTCACTGTTTGGTAAGGAAAAAGCAGTGTGGAAGGGTAATACTCTTCATGTTAATAAATTCTTTTATTTTTTTCTTACACAAAGCAGTATGGAGCCATGATGTTCCATGTCTGCAGAGTTCTTCATGTACACACCTTTGTATTTGCATGCACGTCTGTCAACCCTGCTGAATACGATAGTAAAGGCACTGTGATTTTTAAAATTGATTATTTAATAAAACAAGCGTTTTTGTGGGAGCTTGTCTTATAAGACCTGTTTATGTGCTTATAACCTTTTGACACCACAGTGAGATTTCAAATGAAGACATATTAATGTGCATTACAAGCGTATGATTGCTTTTATCATTATGAAAGAGATGAAAAATTAGTTCACTGCAGTAGTTTTTATCTTAACCGATCAAAACATCTTCCAGTGATGTTTATAACAATATGTGATTGGAATAACAACTTCACATGTTGTAGAGTTCCATGCTGCAGCCGAGAGGCATGTAAATACAAGCTGCTTATTTGCAAGAAGTTTCCAGATTTGCAATATGATTGCTATGGAAACCGCACAATGAAAACCTTATAACCATCTGTGTGGTTTGGAAGATACTGCTGCATAGCTGAGCTGTTTTTGTTTACTGTTATTAAAGTGTTGAATAGGATATATTAACCCACAAGCTGGAATGATCCCAGGTATAAACTAATGCTATGCAAAGGGAATGTCTGTCTCAGAGATGAAAAAACAGTAGAATACCATTTAATAATGTTATAAATTAGTGTATGGTATATGAAAATGTTTAAGAGGTATGATGGTAGAGGAAACTGTTAAGTTTATGCATATTTATTATGGGGATACCACATTCCATTGGAGGAATGCATTGCTTGAGCCAAGTTCTAATCCATTTTTTTACTCAAGTAGACTGATTTTTTTTTGCCCTTTAAGAAAAAGAAATTGGAAGAAAAATCAATGGCTTAATGTCAAAAACTCAGCTAGTGCAGTATTCACTATTCTATTTTAAAATTGTGTGAATGATAGAATCATCTATGGTTGGGTATTTATTTTTCTGTTCCTTCTTCAGATTCAAATAGGAAATTATTTTGAGCATCTTTCTGGGACTAACTGGAACTAAATAAATAAATATAGTGAATTCCTCGTTTCACTGTCAGTTCAAAAATTTTGGGGGTTGTTTGCCATTAGGGTCTCTGAGAATGAAATGTAATCTATATCTCAAGGGCCAGATGTTTGTTCTTTGGATCTCCAGCTCTGGAAGTTTTAGTTTGTTTAGTGTTGATTGCTCTCATTTTGACATAGTGAGAAGATAGAGAAGAATACTATCTTACTGTATTGGTGGCAATGGTGTGGAGAAGAAAAATACTGTACCGGTTTATTTTAAAGCTCTTCTTGACTCCTCTTACATTAGGGAGTATCCTACAAAGTGTGACTGGCAATGGGATAATAATTCCTGTGGGTGGTGTAATTGTGGTATGGAAGCCATAGAATGACAGTGCCTCCTAGTGCTTTGGACAGCTTATAGGGATGTATTTGTGTCATTTGTACTCCAATTCTAAGTGCTTAAAACAAACAAATGAGTGTACTTGGAAATGTGCCACAAGTGGTCTGCCAAGTGAGGGAATACATTTAAATGCAGTAAATAGTTTGGAGTGTTTTGTGTTGTACTGCAGCTTTAGATTTTCCCTGTTCTATCGTGTTGGTTTTGTTTTTTCTTCTTGTTTGGCTCAAATAATAGTTTATATTCATTGCAACCAGACTTTTAGCTAGTAAAGAGTCAGACAGCAAAAAACTCTCAGTGGCTTAGCAGGGCAGAAGTTCAAAGCTCTTTGAATCTCATGAAGTAACTGTCATACTTGTAGACCTGCGTATGTAAGTTAGCAAACAATTATGCATACTTATTTCAACAGGTCTACTCTTGTGCTTTAAACATCTGCTTTAATGTTCACACAAACAGTCTTGTGGGTAGATTAAATTTTACAGTGCCAGCAGTGCTTTGAACTGTTGATGTAAAATTCACTCTTTGTCAAAGTGGAAAGTCGGATTACTAAAAGTTTCACAATAAGGAGCATTTCTAAAGTTGAGTGCTGCGTCTGTTATTAATAAACTATCAAAATAATTTGCTGAAACATATACTGGTATTCATGCTTCTTTTTAAGACATAAGATGTGATGAGTTGCTGTATCTAGTAATTCAAACATATTAAAAGTCCAATTCTTGTTTGAGAAGTGGATTTATTGGTATATTATTTCTTCGTTCGTTCAACAACTTTTGGTATATTATAAGGGCCAAGATGAATGTGTTTCTTCTTTCTTATGACCATGAAGAAATAATACAACTTAAAAAGGACTCATGGTTTGTTCCCGGTTCTGCCTCACTGACCAATTGTTGACTGCGAGTTGTGCAGGTCTTACATCCCTGTGACGAATGGAGTGTGAATTTCCTCATGTGAGGGTGTTGGGGTGAAAGAATTCCCCTTCTGTGTAAGATAAGGATGGAGTACATTAAGAAATTGCCTATGGGAATTTCATAGAGTGTTCCAATCTTGCTAGCCAGGAAACACGCTTTAGTATAGGTCACTGCCAGGGTTCTTCTTTTCTTGTCTCTTAAATTTGAAATAAGTTACTTGAAGTCTGGTTTGCTTAAAACCATGGTTAGTTGCAGTAGGCAGAGCACTGAATGCATGGCATCTTGTGGTGCCTGCATTCCCATCACGAGGGTGCCTAGCTTGTGTGTGTGTGTCTGTCTGATGGTGCTGAAGATGTCCTCTTCCTTGTCTGCATACTTCTGCATTGAACTGACTACTTTATATGGGCTGGGATACTTTTTCACTCCTCAGTTTCCTTCTCTTCATCCTGACAAGACATGTATATAACAGGATAGGACTCTCATTCTAATTTTCTTGGATGACATAAAAACAGCAGAACTGGATTACTGTATTCAGAGCGGATTGAGAAGGAGAGCGTGTTCACAATTGAGATTTTGAAAGAAAACTTTTGGAGTATTTGGATGGGTGGGTGGGGGAAACCACGGAAATAACAACGCTCCAACTGCTGTACAAATGCAAAATAATAAACAGGGCTTATGATCTAGAAATGTGGAGTGTGGCTTTCAGACTAATGTGGGCTGTAATTCCTGTCAGCTGAGGTGTCCCTTCAGTTTCATTTGCAATTGTGTTTTGCAGAAGAAAATGCTCCTCCAAAGACTGAAATGCCAAGGAAATGGAGCCAGGAGAAAGTAGACGCTGCATCAGGTAATTAAAATCTTTCTTCTTTATTTTGTGTGTGTACTTTCTTTCTATCTTTATTTTCTTTTCTCTTCCTCTGCTGTTTTAAAATGTTTTTATAGCTCTTCTAAGCTGTTTTTTTCACCTGGGTGTTTGATGGCAGCAAAACTGCTTAGCACCACTTAGGATGCGTGAAAACCACTTGAGAAGGATTTATAAAGTAAGCCAATTTATACAAGGTATTCCTTCCTGAATTACTTTGTAATGACTCAATTAGCTTTCATTTCTGCACAAAGGAGATTTAGTTGCATAAATTAGCTTATCATCATTGAGGAAGTGTCACAGCTAAAGGACAGTTTATAGATACAACATGCAGTTGCTGTCAAACCTATAAGAATGTAATATAGACATCTGTGTATACTTTGTGCTTGAGCAGAACAGACTTCTGCCATTCAGAGACTAACAGGGGACAACAAGTTGCCCAAGGGACTGGCAATGTAGACATCTCTGAAAAGGTCAACTTGACACAGGCTCTGACAATCGACCCAAAGCTCTGTCTTCTTTGATAAAAATCAGATAAACTTAAGACCACTAATTGATCTGCAGCCTGTTTAAATGTTGGCCATGCATATCTTCATTGCATATGATTACCACAGAAAGCAAATGAATTGGGTAAGAAATGCCAGAGTCCAGTGACAGCAGCATAAAAATTGGAAAAGGACACCAATGCCTAGGAAGGCTGTGAAGGATATTCTCTCAGCTTTAGCTTGGCAAACTGCCCTTGTGCTAATTATCTCTGGGACTGGAAAAATAACTGCATACACCATGTAAAGTCTCATGGCCAGACAACTTTTCTTGACAGAAATGTATTTCCAGTTATGCTTAAAAACAAGATATATATGTGCTTCAAGGGCACAGACCTTTAGATAAACTATTGGTGATTTGACACAGCAAATAGAGAAGACTTGCTTCTTATCAGACCTTGCACCTTTTTGAGATCTGCTGCATTGTAACTGTGACCTGCATTGACATGCAATCTAGTTCACCTTCCCCCATCGTTCAAAATGCACATCATTCTTTCAGGGCTGTCAAGGAAAGGGTGGACAAAAAGAGTTCCTTTAGGAAGTAGGTCTGCAGTGCTCTTCCTGTTTCAGCGTGTGGAAAGGAAACAGAGGCCTGATTTCCTGACCCATACAGGAAAGCAGGAACAGGTTGCTGTGAAGAGTTTGGGGTTGCTTTTCTTGGAAAGGAAGCAAAGGCCAAGTCATCAGATGCTGTTAACATTGTGTTCTGCTAAAAACACATGTACGACAACACGACTCATTACAGCTTTAGCATTTAATACTCATTTAAACGTTACTGTAATTATAAAAGTGCGTTGTCATAGTAGAGCATGGGGTCAATCCAATTACAAACTTGACAGCAGCATTTTTTCACTAATAGATCATCATGAAGTTTTAAGTGATGATACTTTTAAGAAATAAAAATCTTAGCACATTAATTTCTTACAAGTTTCAATGAGCCTTGTCTGTCTTGTTAGTGTTTGCACAATGTCCTGCAGAATATTTGAACAGATTTTCCCAGATGTCAAATTAATTTTCTGGTCTTACTTAGTTCAAACTAGTAGCACTGGAAATCAGTTGGACTTTTAGGGTGGAGTTGACATAAGTAAGATTGGCATTACTGAAATATCTAACTATATTCAAGAGTATTTTATATTTTTGCATACTGACAACACATACATTCTTACACTTTATTTATTGCCTATCTTTATTAAACCTGAATATCACAGAAAATCTTCTGCAAATGTCTGTGAGCTCAGCCAGGTGAGCGAAAAAGGTTTTTGTAATTTCTAGTCTGTGTTGTCTCAAGGTAGGTACCTTGATTTCAAAGTAGCTAAGGGACAGAATAAGGGAATAAAAGGAAAATGAAGAAGGAAAATGAGGAAGGTTATGCTGAACAGTTTGGTCTACATAGGTGGTAGAGTGAAATCAAAGCAAACCTATGTGTTCCTTCATTCACAAGCAAGGTGAAAGTAGGTGATGTGGACCGAGTAACTCAAGGTTACTATTTTAGTATAGATTATTAATTTGGACACCATCACTGGTAAAAGGGAAGTGAAAGTCGGGCACATCTGTTTTTAGTCTAACGTTTTCAGTAGTGCATTTCCATGCTTAGGCTGTAATTCCAGATTTTGTTTTGGTCAGTGTAGTTTTTTTTGCTAACTCTGTGCTCAGAAATGGCAAGTGCCAAAATTGGCATGAGAGAGGGCATCGGGAAAGGTCAGCTGCAGTTGAACTGGCTAAGGCTGCAGTGGGTCAGCACACTTAAAACTTGAAATATGTACCAGGTTTTGTTCTTTTTATGTCTATTGAGGCTGTTAGTATATTCATACAGTTTTGTTCTCCCTTGAGCAATCTGTTGGCATTTTGAAACAGCTTGCAACATCCAAAGTCCATGTTTGAGAGAGATAATTTTCAGACTTGTACTGTAACTCCTCACCTTTCTCTCTTCGAGCATGCAATGTTAGATGCCAGTATTTTTCAGTCAAATAAGGAGTCTGAGCCTACCATTAGGAAGGCCAGCAGTGGTTGCCTCTTAATCTGTCAAATAAACTCTTTGTTTTCATCACTACACTGGCAAAAAATATCTGTTGTTCTTTTTGCTGTTACTGGCAGAAAACAGAGATGGCAAAAGAAAACTCTGAGGAATTCTTTGTAGAAGAGTTTTGGAAACTGTTGGATAGTTGTTTGTTCAGATAACTGTCCTGGAATGAAAGAACTATTTCCTTGAGAAACAACTTATCCAAAATCCTTCTCAAACATTTCTTGTAATTGCTAATATGAAAAGCCATGAGTGGGTAAAACAAACTGCCTCATTTGCTCTACTCTGCATTTAAAAAAAAATAATTCTTTTTTTCATATATTTTTCACATTTATAGCCTATGTGACCATGCCTTCCAATGTTACAGACTTTTGTTTAGCAGTTAGCACAAGCCATTTTACAGTGCAAAAGAATAGGATGTAATTATGACAGAGTAATTCCAGCAAGTCAAGACTTTTTGAATTTGAACTATAATTGGCGCTTATGTTCTTGATGCTAAATTTACCAGCTGCTTTCATGCACTCCTGTGTTTATGAAGGTCTACATGATTTCATCTCCATATAAAAAACAAATTTTTTCACTGAAGTCCTGTGGTTTTATTTCATGCAGTTCTTCAGATGCGTTCAAACAAAATGTGGTACGATCTTCTCTAATCAAGAGAGGGATGAAACAAGAAAGAATGGACTTGTGTTTTTAGTGAAGTTTTTGCAGCTTTTTATTATTGTTGTGTCTCTGAGTTTGTGAAGCACTGCGAATCATTTTATGAAGTGTTACGTCCTTTAGACGTATGGACTCTGAAGTTATGTTTACGTTTCATGTTTATGCCTGTGTAACTTGTTCTGGTGGATGTTAGAAGCTAATTCACAACTGGGAACGCCACTTGTTTGAAGATTGGTGTAGTTTTTCACAAACTCACAGTGGCACTCCCTCTCCTTGGTTTCCTTTCTGTGCTCCTGGTGGATACCAATTGCTCCATGACAGATGTGTATTTCTGATATTAGGAAATCTGTCAGAATTTGATTTTGCATTGAAGTGACAGAGCTATGGTTTGTCTTTGGGCAGCATCTTCAGAGTAGCAATAAGCTTGTTTCAAAACACATCTTCTCCAGTATTGCCATCTTATTAGTTGAGTTCCTTTCTTGCTTTAAGGCTTCATGAAATGCTCGTGGTAAATATGTAGGGAGAGATGTACCTTGCTAACTGTGACAGCTATTGTGTTGCTGGTATTCTCCTTGTGATTCCCATTAGTGCGATACCTGCAGTTACTTCAAGCACTTAAAAGGTGATAAAAAGATCAGTGTGAAAAATCACGATTCATTTTAGTGCAACTCTGATTAAATACAAGTACTGATTAATGTATTTTAAACTCAGATCAGTAAGACAACTGTTGAAAGATTTGTAAGGATGGAATACACCAAAGCAGCTCTTTAGTTTTTTGGGTTTTTTTTCCTTGCTTGGGTTTACATTATCTTTTCTGAGATAGCGCTAGGAACTGTGGTCAGTGCTGAATCAAAGATCTGGGGAGATAATCACATTCAGAATTTATTCAAAATTGATTTGGTGCTGATCATTGTTACTGTTTTTAATTGTCTGATTCTAAATTGGTGAATAATAAACCGATGAATAGGAAGGGCCAAAATTTGGAGGTGCAACATTTCATAGTGATTCTGTCTGAATATTATTCTCTCTATGCATTTTACAGTAATGGAATTTCTTGTTTCTGAATAGCTGGTAGCCTTTATGACATGTATATATTGGTGCCTTTGATGTGATGGCAGAAGTTGTGGGTTGATAGTCAGAACGCCCTCTAGTGCTATCTGGGGAATGGTAGCTACTAATCATCAGCTTGTGGAAAATTAAATGGTGGCTACCTTGCATAGCAGCTTTAAAATCAAAGTTGTGAACGTTTAGCCGTATGACAGAATTGTCATTAAAACAAGATATGACAGAAGACATACTGAAATGGATAAATAGAAAACAAGCTCTTCTGGCTCATACAGAGAGCGTTACAGTTAAAATCAAAGTATATGTCAAAATAGGGAAAAACACAAATTGTATGCTACTGTATTTTACTTAATGTGACACTTCATCTCACTTGTTATTTGATATTTTAGTGGGGTTTTATTCAGTAATAAAGTGAACCAATCATGATTAAATTGTAAACTATAAATAATGGTGTAGAGTGCTAACGACATGCAAATGTAACGGGTATATGTTGAAATAACCAGCAAGCCTGCTGTTCCAGGATCATATAACAAAACTAAGATGACAGCTTTGATCCAGCCAGTTCAGTGATATTTATGTTATCAGAATTAGAAGATAGCTTTCCAGTGATGTAAATTATTAGTACATATACATTCTGTCTGGTTAGTGTATACATAATGTAACTGGTCATCTTAGTGGTATTGCTTACATTCTTTTTGCATTGACTCATCGCACTTGATCCTCATGGAATTAAAAACAGGAAATAGTTTGCAGTGTAACAGAAGCTCCCAGTGTATTTAACCGTGTGTAAGTGCTGTGTTTCAATAGATGTACTCTGTATTGTAAGTATATGACAAAGCATTTATTACTGTGTTATTGCCATATTACAGAGCAAAGAGTGCTAAATAATCAATCAGTTAATGGTCTGTATGGCAGCTTGAACACAGCACATCCATTGTGCTTACACTGTTAGAAGGATGAGTTTATGACTATAGTGTAGTTGCATGTTTAGCCAGAGCCTAATGTCCTAAACCGGAGCTGACACAAATATTTTTAAAATGCATCTTCAGCAACAGTCTTAAAGTTCTCCAATATTTCAGAAAGAACAATCCAAGATTATCTAAAAGGTTCTCGGTGAAGTTATTCAGGTTTGTTGGAACAGAATTGGCAGGGGGAGCATATCACAAAATACTTATTTTGGCTTCCTTTTGCAGATAGTTATTAATTATACCCCAGCATTTTTATCAGTTTCAAGCTGAGATAGAATAATGGCTTGCTGGAAGTGTGTGAGTAGAGGAAAACTGGCTGCTTTTGGTGCAGCTGTGAAATGCTTTGAGAACCTGCAGCTACATGTTTCTAAGTCATACAACTGTTGCCAGTGAAGGGCTTGCACATTAAACTTGTTTTCCACTTGCTTTTGTGGTATGAAGGAGCTGTTTCTTCAAAGAGGATTAAGAAATGCGTGCTAATTAATTGCATTGTAGTATCTGAAGATTTAAAGAGCAGCGCTAGCCCCTCAATCTTTATCCGTTGTAATTAGATGTCGTTTTCTTTGCAGATGGCAAAAATACCGATTATGCCAATTTCTATCAGGGTCTGTGGGACTGCACCGGAGATGTACCTGATGAGCTGACATTTAAGCGTGGTGATGTTATCTACATTCTCAGCAAGGTACAGCATGCTACTCAGGCTAAGTGGCTGTAAAAAGAGGGAAGCACAGAAGGGCACATTCCCACAGTTCTATGGGGGGAAATTGGCACTCCCTTTCAGATCCTTTGTTTGCAATCAGATATTCACTGCAATTAATTATTTGTCAAATGAACTATAATCACATTTAAAACATAACCATGTAACAGGAATTAACTTAAAAGCATGTTTATTTACTTGTTAAATCTTGGCTACCGTTTGTTAACTAATTTAACAGGAGACAATGTGCTCTCTGCTTGTAAAAGCTAACCTTGTAGAATTTTAAAATTATCTTGTATGCTATGCTTTTCCTCTCCTGTTTTATATCTGTGAATTTTGGGGCATCTTGCTAGAGTGTTTTTTTTGTTTTGTTTTGTTTTTTTTTAAATGATGTTTTCATCTTTGTATGTATATAGCAATTGTTCAGACAGCTCAGATTGTGAATCTGTTTGCTCTGGCACATTTGGACAATTTTTAATTTACTACCTCCTTAGTTGCAAGGCAAATGATGAATACAATTCTTCTCATCTGAAGCAATGATAAGCAGTATAAGCACAAAATTTTATTTTACATTCCCGTTTCTTAATTTCTTATTTTTTCCCTTAAAAAGAAAATGAAAAAGCTCTCCTAAAGTACATCAAAGTGTACTTCTAAAATTTCATTTAAGGAAATTTCTCTTCCCCACTTGAAAAAAAAAGCTGAAGTTTCCTAGTTTTCATTAAAAACCTGACTTTAAATACATATCTCAGATGTAATTGCCATTCAGTATAATTTATGCCAAAGACATTGTAATAAGCAAGTAGCAGCATGTAAGCTAAAGCCATCTGTTTGTTCTAGTTTCAAACTCTTCAGTTTTGTCACAGTTGCTTTAAATCTTCCACGATACTTTTAACTGCTGTGTTTTAGGGATAACAAATGTACAGCTTCTGTTTAAATAAATTTAAGATTTATAGGCAGATAGTCCTGTATAAAAATATAGAAGATATGTTACTAATGTAATGTGACGATGTATGTCTTTTGAGGTATTTCATTGTCACTTAAACTAATAACTGAATTACATTACTAAAGGCAGGATAATAGTCTTCAATTGGACAGGCTTTCATAGAGTTATACAGCACCAAAGAATGGTACTAATAAACAACAACACCCTGTCTGCTCCTCTCCTCCTTTCTCACCCCTCCCCCCCAAAAAAAAGGAGAAAAAAAAAAAGGAAAAATGTTTTTGCCTTTCGTGAATCGTACTTTCTATGTTACAGGGACTAATAAAATCTTAAACTTCAGCTTGTCGGTGGAAAAACTAATTTGCTGCTTCTTTCTTCCCCCAAAGTGAGGAATTTAATTTAAAAAATGGAACAAAATAGAAAAACAGTGGTTTAAGCTGTCATCTGTATATCAGCTGTCTTGTGGCCATGCCTTGATTAATACGTAATCAGTCCTTGAAACAGGCCTGCTGCTGCTCAGATATATAGAGCCGTTCTGTTTGGGAATGATTTCTGCTCCAAAATAGAACCCAGAAATTTCAGCCGTGTTTCACTTAAAGATTGTTACAGCTTTTTCAGAAAAATGAGTGTTGGCCACTACTGTCAGCTCAGAATTTAGGGGCCTTGGAGGAGAAAGTGCCAGAAAATTATCCATCTTAACCTTCCGTTTGGTTCAGTTTCAAGGACTGATCATTTACAAGCTCTTTGTCTGCTAAGTGAAAATATGACCAAGGAAAAGTGAGCCTAACCATCCTGAAGTGGGTCAGGACTTTTCTTCCAAAAATATTTCTTAATTCCCTGCGTTAACACAGGGTTTTGTGGCGGTCGGCAGGAATCCTTGGCAATTTTTTTATTTTTTCACACCATCTAGTGGTTGAAAATGAGAGATGCAGGTACTGACAGGAGGTGATGTGAATAAATCCAAAATGGTGTCATAAATTCAGCTTCAGCTTGAACCTAGCCATGGCTTTATTGCCTTTCTATCATCTGTCAGCCAGGTAGGAACATTATTCTTGGAGAAATCACATTTTGCTGATAAGGAGTTAAGTATAGTAGTGTTATGGTAGGAAGGGTGAAGCTTTAACAAACTATTGAGCATTTTTGTACAACACATGATATTTCCTTATTTTACAATGAAATATAAGTGGTATATGCTCTAATGATTGTGATAAAAGATACATTTTTTTTTTTCCCAGCACTATTTAGGCCAAAGCAATGTAGTTTTACCTGTTTTTCAAAAACTCAAGAGAAACCAAGGGATAAGTGACTATTGTTTTCCAATAGATGAGTCATTAGTGCAACTGAAATAATTATGAACCGGTTTTGCAAATATGGGCATTGATATCATTTAAATAAAGCTAGATGAACAATTTGTTACATGCAAGTTGTAACTTAGATGAATGCCTTTTAAAAGAAACAGCAAGATTTTGGTTTGGTGGTGTTTAATTACTGAAGTAGCTAAACATTATGCAAATACAAATCCCTCATAATTTACTTTAAATTGAGCATCTAAAGTCAGTGTTAATGTAATGAGCATGATTTGCATGCTTATACGTGTATAATACAAATACCTATGCATTACTAATTTAATTACTTTACAAAAGTAAGTCTTCGTTGTTCAGAAGATGCATTTAGTAACTATTTTAGCTATTATCTAAACATTTGTGGATGTTTAGACTGTGCATGGCAGCGGTTCTATGGACTCTTGCTTACATACATATATTTTGGGTTTTTTGTTGTTTTAACTCTGAGAGTAAAAGTTGAGTCTTTAATTTGAGCAGAATTAGCAGAACTATAGCAACAGTACTTACTAGACTTATTTAGAAAATCAAAACAAAAAGCCCAGCCTTTTCAAATGAATAGATCAGTTTATCTGTACATTCATCACTTTAATTTATTCTTGAATATTCAAGTGACTTTTATAACTTATGCTATGAATCATGTGAGCTTTCAGAAATTTGTATACCCCTCTTTCACCATGCAGTCGAAAACATTTTATGGCTCTGCTGATTGAGGGACTCATTAATAGGATTTCTTAGTTAACATTGACTATTAGAAATGCAATACTTGGGTGGCTTATTTTCTAAGATGATGATTGCTCTTAATTCCTGATCGTTTATGGGCCTCCCTTTGCTTTCAAGCCCACATGATAAATGGGAAAACAAACCATGATGTAACAATTCTTTTTATAAATCTTCCAGAGCTCTTATTCAGGAAATCAATTTCTAGTAACAAAGCCAACTGTGAGTATTGGTAGCTGTATTTTGTTTTAAAGTTCGCTGTGCACGATTCACCGGAGTGCAGCCGTTGCAGTATTTGTTTTATATGCATACTTCACGTTCAGAAACTTGATAGTTTCATCAGCCAGTTGCAAGTACTAATGGAAATTTATTTAGACATTAGCAGGCACTTGCTCTGGCAGAATTACTGGCGTTTCTTAACTTTTAACCTTATTCATTTTCTCCTACATTTATATTTATATTTGCATTAAATTAACAGATAATACTTAAAAATTAGAAATTGTTATCTCTAACCAGAATACTCCTTCCCTCTTATTATTGGAGTATGTGCTAATGTAATGTAATTCTACTCTCTCTGGTGTTCATGATTCATGAACATCTCATTTATGATTTAAACTTTTCCTCTAGAATTTTCCATGAAAGCAGAGCATTAGCTTGGCATCTAGCTAACCCCTAAGTTAGTAACTAAGTTAGTCATTGCATGCTTCCAGTGGGAGATTTTTGTTCTTTCAACACAACAAATGTTTGTTGAAAGACACAAGTCATAAATACAAAACCTATATTTTATGCTAAATGAAAAAAAGAAAGAAATCTCCGTAGGTTAGATTACTGCTAAAGTAAAACGGAACAGTGCAACCACTTAATTATGAGTATGAGCATGTTGTATGTTTTGTGTGCAACTGTCATGAAGTATATTTATTCAGTATATTAAAAAAAAAAAAAGATGTTAAAGGCATGGTAAAATCCAAAGTGTTTTTGTGAGGCCATCATCTGGCTCGCCATACAGAGAGGCATATTTAATGATGACCTTGCTGTTCACGATCGTACTGCCTATGTCTACGTTAGCAAATAAGGTGTGCTATATACATGGCTAAGAGTAGAGTGAGGGCCCTTCAGTGGAAGATTAATTAAGACAGACTAACACAAAGTGACTCGAGTTCTGTTGGTCTGCATACCAATAATAAGCATTTACCTACCTGATCAGAAGAAATGTTGGCATCTTGTCGTGTAATAGAAGATAATGGCCCTTCAACCAGGGCCAGCTTTGGTTCTGAAGTCAGTCTGCTTATTCTGATTGAGCACTTTCCAATGGATGTCTGTTTTGTCTCATGTCATTTCAGGAAATAAAACCTAATAACGCTACCATATAGTAAATCTGAGGCTTGTATTCTTAAAGATGACTATTTTATTGCTGCCTTAAAACAACTCTACTACCTGTGAAGAAGTCTCATTCAGTTATCTAAAACATTTATCATTTTCTGCTTTTTAGAGAAAATGCTGTTCTGTGACAAAAATGCTCCCTAGTTGATAGTGCATCATTCAGCAATTACACCAAAGGAAGTTCTGAAATTTTTTTAGCTGGCTTCAATCTTCTGGATGAATTAGAGGTGTCTTAAAATATTATCTTGCCAAATTGCCCCCTAGGATATTCTTTAGGAAAAAAATAAAATCTCCCTGGTTCCCTCACTTTAGATCGGTAGGAGAGGCTACCTAATTTAACCCCAAACAAGGCTATAAATACATTTTGCTTTTCAGTTTTATGGTTTGCAGATCTTCAGTCTGTAAGTTAATATTACTTATGATGCCTTGGGAGAAGGTGGGAGAAAAATCTTGAATTCACATGCTTCAGCTGTGTGGTTTTTTTTTAATAAATTATAAATCCATCATTTCCTTGAAGGCATTGATGCATAATTATGATTTTTCAGTAACCCTTTAAAAAACAAAAATAGCAAAACAAACAAAAAACCCAACAACATACTATAGGTGTTGAACAATAGGGACTAACTGGGCAAGAATGAGATGTTCTCAACTTTTACTGATGCCAGTAGAAGTGAATATGATGCAAAGCATCTAGAGATCCTTGTTTATTCATAGGATCTGTTTCTGAAGGTGAGGAGACACGTGGAAATCCTCTTGCATATCAAAAATCTCTTTTGCATATCAAAATGTCCTTCTGTGTGGTAAACAAACCTTAGATCTTACCTTAGTATGACCTACAGGTCATACTTGAGAAACAGGTAGTATGTTTCTACTACTGCACTTTCTGCAAATGTAAAAACTTCTAAGGTCAGTATCTCATGGAATCTAGGTGCACACATATCAGTGCAGTGCAATGGGCGGAATGGGGCGAGAAGCGTCTGCTTGCAGTGTGTTCAGTTGGGAGCCCTTTAGGAGGAGCCTGTAAACCCAGATGACATTTTTTTTCCTAACACTGCTGTACAGAGAGTGTTTTGCCAGCAGGTTAAGTCATAACCTGTTCCTTGCTGCCTTGTGAAATTACTCTGGTTAATAAATTTCTGCTGGGAAAAAAAAAAAAAAAAATCCACTCTTTTACCGATGGTGAAAACACAGAAGTGACTTAAAAAGCATTTGGTCATCTGTTTGGGTGGTTGTTCTGCATTTTGTGACATAATATATTCCACTACAGCGGTGTTTGTGTTGCAGCAGTGGTGCTGGTCTCTTCCTCCCCTCCTCTGCCAACCCTGTCTGCTGTGGTAAATGTGCTCCAGTCACATGGCAGATCGTGGCCGCACACTTGTGCATTCTCCTCATTGCAGTGTGGCTGCATTTGGCCCTGCCCCCTTTCCTATCCCTCTGTTTGCCTTGGAGCAATTCATTTTGCAGTTATTGAATTTCTTTGGAGAATTATTTTCATACAGCAAGCATCACAGCACCTCTGGATCTTGATAGCATTTCTACATAAGGAGAAAGAGGCTTTGTGTTAGTAATTACCTAACATTGTCAGGAGCTGACTGCAGGCCTCTTTCTAGTGATAACAGAATAACCACATAATGTAGCTTTATAGCACATGATTAATAGAAAATAATTACACATCCTACAAAGGGATGCAATATTTCTTATAAATTGACTACAATGGTTTCCTGTAGATTAAAGGACTCTTCATTATTTTATCAGTCCTTCTGAAGTACAGTCGCTTGCCTATGTTAGCAGTGATGTTAAGAGCCGAATGCAGTGAGGGATACCAGATGGTAGGTCCAGTGGTACCTGAGATCATAAGCTGATGCTTGCAAAAGGACTGTGCTTCCCAACTCCTCAGAACTAATATAAAACTTGTGACTGTCTTCAGATCTTTCTGCGTTTTGAGCCTATTGGGCTTCAGAATTATATTGTACACATCACCGGCAGCGGTAGTAGACATACAGGCTTCACAACAGCAGTGTGTTATCTAAATTACATCATCTTGAAGGAGTTTATCACTGATGCTATTGATAGAATCAATACAGCAGTTTGGATTTTATATGACACTTCAAGAAAGGAGTGGGGGACTGCCTTTGTGTCTGACCAGCGAGCACTCCTTCATACTTCTGAAGACAGAGAGGAGTGGCTAGGAGTTCAGAGAAAAATGTCTGTACTTTAATCAGTTTAAAAGGGGACTACTGTACTATTGTTCTAAAACCTGAAATTAAAGTTTTATGTTCTTGGTAACCATGTATTTGTATTATCTTTTTGCTCAGACTTCCATGGTCTGCAGATGGTTTAATTGGGATTCATGTTGCTCTTGAGGCCCATGTGAAGAATAGTAATGATGGAGTAAAAGCTTCTGTGTTGGAATATTGTCTGTATAGTATAATGGTTGCAGTGAATCTTTAAATTAGTTTACTAGTCTGTTACATCAACATTCATTTCATCTTCTCACTTAGCTTCATGCCAGCGCAGTAAGTGGTGTATTAGTAAGTAACAAAACCCAGAAAGTTTTCAAAACAGCAACATGCTCTTAATTTTCATTTGAGGTGTCTGAATTGTTTTGTTTTAAAGCAATTATTTCTGAGTTCATGTAGTTGCTAAGTGGAACATTTTCAATGGATAATATAGTCCACAGGCTCTTTGTGTGCCATTTGTCATGCAATTTAATGACCACTTAACTAAGCCACTTCCCTCATTTCATGTATTGTTTGTTTTTTTGGCTGATGTCTAGCAAAACTTGCTTAATCTCTTTTGTCAGGCTCTTCATGACTTCCGTGTAACAGCTTAAAATCTTTTGTTGCTTTTTCTTGGAGAGATTTATTACTGAGATTCCAGCAGTATACGTGAGTACTGCTCCTTTCAGCAGTTTCCCACTGGAGTCTAGAAATACTGTTTGTATATTTAACCAATGTACTGTAAGATAAAATACAAATTTTAAACAGGCTGATCTGGAACATTATAAACTTTGGTGTCAGGGTGCTACCCAGCCTTTTAAAGATTTGGAGTGCAACATGCACCCTATGGGAAAGGTTGTGAGCAGTTCTCAACTTCTGCTCAAAATAGTTTTCTCACTGCCCATCAGGTTCAGGTACCCCTTGACTTTCAGAGCATCCGTACAAGCCCATACTGCAGTGGAAGGTGGAGGTATTTTTGCAGCTAATTTGTGAGTTTACATCGTAAATGAAGGTTTTCCTGCTATTTTTTGCATGGATTTTCTTGAAGCCACACTTAGTGCTGTATTTTATGGGTGGCAGGATAGAACCCTTTAAATCACCAACTCCTGTTTGCACAGTGAAGAAAGAAAATGTTTAAGATTGGTGTTCAGCCTTCCACAGAAAGAAAATAAAGCGTGTGTGTGCCTGCCTGCCTGCCTGCGTGTTTTGGGAGAGGAAAAAAAAGAGCTTGGGCCAACATGAAAGTGAGCCATCAACAGGGCTTCATCGCAGTTACACACAGGGAGAGCTGAGTACATGAAGCACCTCATAGGACCCTAGAGAACTCTCCACCAGGCCAGATATGCCAGCAGCAAATCATTATAGCTCAGGCTCTAATGAAACTCCATTAACCCTTAAGCTCCACTTGACTATTAATAACCAAAAAACTTATCTGCAGTCAAAATAATAGCTTATAGTGTCATCTCAGTAGGTCCATTAATTAAAAAATCCTACAGTCTTCAGCTTTTCTCATCAGAAGAGCAGTATGGCAGGGAGCAGATGTTGCTTATCAGGGATATCTGTGTCTTTCGTATTTTCCGTGTTTGTTCCAAAGTAATTTCTATCTAACTAATCATTCAATTTTTGAATGGGATCTCTGTTTTAATAATGCTTCATTTGTAACTCAATATATGAGAGTATGCAATTTCAGCTGTTACAATTTATTGAACTGCTGTTAGGATTGATCTTAAAATATTTACCTCATAGGAAAAAAATTAAATTTGGATCCCACAATACTCTTACTTGGTATTGCTTTGGAAGATATTATTTCTTTAAACTATTATAATTCATTTTGTTTCATATTTATCTCACTAGGCCTAAACAAATTTCAAACTAAAGTACATTAGTCATCTGTCAGACATATGAGATCTTCTGTAGAATTTTCTACAAGCCTAAAGCAATAGTAGATGTTGTCCATTGAAAGAGATTATATCTTGGACTGATAGTATTCCCTTCGCATTTGAACAAAGTGTTATTTAAAAGAAGTTGATTTTGAGTTTCTTAGACTTTAGCCTTGTGATACTGAAAGAATCCCAGCTGATCCTTTATGTCAATGTTGTGCTGTGAGTTATTGTTACAAAAGCAAGGTTTTTATGTTTGTGGCGAATACGAGACGGAGAGAACAGCTGCTTTTGGTTGTAGGGAAGTGTGGCCATAATTAAGAAATTTTCCTGAGCATGTCTAACCTTTTTAAAATTTAGCTTCTCTCTTTGCCTAACTCTATATATGAATGCCTCTAACCAAAAGATATAATGTTTTAATTTTCAGTTGAAATGGTAATAACTGTATGTAAGAGAAAGCAACCATAAGGAGTTGCATACAAAACTCTATTGCATTTATATCAGACTAAAGGTTAATATTGCATATTGTTTTCAATTAGGAGTACAATAGATTTGGCTGGTGGGTAGGAGAAATGAAGGGAACCATTGGCTTGGTGCCTAAAGCCTACATAATGGAGATGTATGATATTTGAGAGGCCTGGGTAAGTACATTTTAATCCAATCTTCTGTAATGGCTTGTGTGTTCCCTTGTTCTCTGTTTCTTAAGTATTTCTTTCCTGGAACCTTTGTAGGAGTCCTGTTAACATAAAGACTATGGCAGAATATATTGAAGGTTCAATTTAAGCATTTCTCCAGGGATTCCATACGAATTATTAAACTACAGTATACAAAAGATGATGTATTTTATAACTGCATTTCTTTTCCAGATTTTGGGGGGTAAAACAATATTGGTGGTTAGTTCTGGTTAGTTTTGTTAATTTACTGATATGTACATATTTGTGCAGAAATCTATGGAAAATAGAAGGTGTTTGGACTGAATTTTATATGTATTTCTGAGGTTTGGGGGTCAATGATGAACTTTCAACTTCTCTGTCCCTATTCAGGAGAAGTCTGCGCTTGAAATCAGGAGTGGTGTGCAGCTGCAGTTTACAGACCTGACCTCTGAAAGATGAAGATTCTGCCGTATACATTTTGTGGTTTCAGTGAATGTAGTCAGATTGTAGCCTTGTATATGTTAAACGTTAAAAATGGCAATTGATCACAATTCTGCGGAAATGTTCTTGGTCCCTTTTTACAGAATTGTATGCTAGGAAATGAAATAGATGGTATTTAACATATGGGGCACAAGCAGTCACACAGCGCCTGTTGCTCTTAAGTGTATTAGCAGCACTCTATTGCTATAGGCTTGTGTTCTAACCCACGCAGTTTGGCTCTGTGTTCCCATTACTCAGATTGAGAAAAATGGAGCTGAACTTTGAAAGCAGAAAACTATTGCTCAGTTCACGCGTACGTTAATTGCTGGAGTAGTTCACATTTTTGCGGTTTCTATGAAAATCAAAGGAAATTTCTATGTAATATTTTAAGTCTTAAGGTTGTTCTGCTTCCAAATGTGTTTTTTTTTTGTTCATTTACATTCTTCAATTTTTTACATTTCAGCCGATGATTAATTTTTCTTCTATATTTAGCATTGTTAATATGAACCAGTTAGGTTACAACCAAATGAAGACTTGGTTCTTGTGCTGATGTACGTCAGTCTGTGTGGGGTAGCATTCTGACTTGCTGAATTACGAATTATTTTGGCAAAAACAATGCATTAGAACACTTTCTGGTAAGCCAATGTGAGCTGAATTGCAGGTGAGAATGATTTTGTAGGTGGTGATGGTGTAATACTTTCAAAATCTGATCTTGTAAAGGGCTGCTTGCAATCTTTAATGTCGCATCCAGAACTCTGTAGCTAGGAGCATCAGCTGAAGCAAACAGAAAGCCCCCTCTAAAATACTCTCACTTGTGGACAAGGAGTTGGCTACGTCAGAGTTAATGCTTGTTTGGGAGATTTGCATTGCTGTTAGCATGCAGGATCCTCTGTTCTGGATCCTCCCACCCAGTAATGTCTGAGGGCTGGGAGGGCGGCCTGAGTGCGCTGAGCCTGGGCAGCCCCTGCACTTCTAACATGCGTGCACTTTGGCAGCCCTGTGTGTGTGTGGTTCGGAGGTAATGCCGAGCTGAACTCAGGGGTAGTAACCAATTCATGGTACTTTCTGGTACACAGGATCCTAATAGGAGGCAAACAGGGTGCGGAATTTTTTAATTTTTTTTTTTTCTTTTTTTTTTTTTAGCAATAGCCATTTGCAATGGGCTCTGTACGTTATCAGTGAAATGTTAAAATGATAGATTATAGTCTTCAGCTCTTTTACTACTTTAATTTATCAAGCGGACTGTGCACTGAATGCAAAGCACTACTCTCGTGGCTGCAAAAGCTCCACTTTTCTGGCCATCACGAAATCCGCGCCCCGACTTGCCTTCTCCCCGCCACGCCGCCCCCTGGGTTGGGGTCAGTAGGGCAGGGCCGACCCGCGCCGCGCACCCTGGCCGGCAGGTGGCAGCAAAGGGTCGCGGCGCGGCCCGGCCCTCCTGCGGGCTGCCCGGGAGAGGGCGCCCTCCCCCCAGCGATGGGCCCGGCCCTGCGGCACAGAGCCTTTGTCTGCGGGGGTAGCGCCCCCTCCTCGGGCGCAGGGGGGAGGCGAGCTGCCTGGCGGTCCAAGGAAGAAAGTCCCTCGGAGCGTCGCGGCTAAAGCAGCTGATGGACTGTTCGCTCTCAATCTATGCAAATACCATCGCCTTTTTTGGAGAAAAAACCCTCCACTCGTGCTACTTTGCACAAAACTCAGGGTTAAAAACGCCGGTTGCCTTATTGTCGTTGTTGGCTCAGGTCTGTCTCTCTGCCCGTTCTGTTAAATGTGGCGCTAAGACACGTTTTGTGCCGCTTTTCTCGCTTATGTGCTCTGCTCTGCATTTGTGCTGCGCTGCCATTAGATCTTACAGTAATGTTCTACTCTGCAAATTTTTAAGGTTCAAATAAAGTTTAATTGTTTGCAAACTGTTATGATGCTAATAATTCAACAGCCTGCTGTGTTACTAATGAAATTACTTTGTTATGATTAATTTGGAAAATAGTGTGTTGATTGTAGTAATTAAGCACAACAAGGTGAAGTAAATGATTCTAATGCCATCTGGCCTCCAGACTGAATGAAGAAATGAAATGGGGCTGTCATCTGAATTTATTCACAGAAGTAAGGGCAATACGAGTGCTTCTTATAGCACAGGACCCAGATACAATCGTGCCACCCTGGTGGCTTTTCATGGACCTCTGTGCTAAGAATAACCGGCCCAAATATTTTGTAGACACACAGAACCATAGCATGGTTTGGGTTGGAAAGGACCTTAAAGATCATCCACTTTCAATCCCCTGCCACGGGTAGGGCTGTCACCCTTCAGCTCAGGTTGCCCAGCGCCCCTTCCAGCCTGGCCTTCCAACATGTCCAGGGTTGGGATGCCCACAGCTTCTCTGAGCAGCCCATGCCAGGGCCTCGCCACCCTACGAGTAGAGAATTTCCTTCTGACATCTAACATTTGACCAGCACCTGGTTAAGGCATACCTCTTTGTACAGAGTGCCATTAACTACATGCACCAACTTCGCTGTCAGCTCTGCGGATGAGATCTGGAGAAGTATGTGCACCAGCTCACCTTTTGCTCCTCTCCTAATGGTAAGAACTTTCACTGACTGGAATTAAGCAGAACGTGAATGCTAATTAATATTGCACTCTATGTTTAAAGCCAAAAGCATAAACTTTGTTCTTTTTGGCTCTGCAGTCACTGTGTGACGCAACTTTAGGAGCGTAGAGAATAACCCTTTGGAACCTGATCCAGAAGCTGCTGCAACTGAGAAGCTATTCAATCCAGTTGCCTCTGGATCAGGCTCCCAGAATAGTAACCCAAAACCACGCACTGCAGTTTCAAAATGCCTTCTGCTGAATGCTCGTTCTGAAAGAGGTGTGATCATTTCCATAACCTGAACTAAACAAAAGAGGTGCACTGAATTCTCTGTAGCCAAAAGGTGGAAATGCAGTTTTTCTATCTCAGGTAAAGAAAGATGAACTTGCCGATGTCAGTGAGACTCGTGGTTTGTTGAAGCTCACTGGGGTCTGTAGGAAAGCTGTAAAATATTAAAGCCTGGGATGAAAATATCCAGGTAGATGACAAAGGCTCAGCTGCATGAGCCACTTGATGTTTCTCTCATCTCTTTCTCTCAAATTGATGAAAAATTTATTACTATGGAAACTGTGGGAATAAGTGTATGCATGGCAACCCTATAAACAACTTTTCCATTTTACGCAGCACAACGTGCTCATAAACGATGAGACCTTTGCTAACCACATTTTTATTTTTTTTTTAAGCTGACAGCTCTCAAACAAATGTCTGCTTAAGTCCATTTTTATTTGGAAAAACACCAATACTGAGCTACTGAGCATCCCTGTTATAGAGCGCATTTCCCCTCTTGTGAGGGGCTAACACCAACCAACCTCATGGATTGGAAACTGGGGATTCAAACTGAGCATAAGGACACCACTTCATGCTGCTGGAGTTAACATGTGACTTGGGCAGCCTGTCCTTGCTACAGGGAGAAGTAAAGGGAGGCCACGGTGGAAACAGGATGCACAGGTATAAAGGATGATGCTGTTCTTAACCACCATGTGCCAGGGAACACCTATTTCTTTTTTTCCTCCTTTTTGTTGTAGAGCAGAACAGGCAGCAATGAGCTGTAAAACACTGTATTATATCCTTTAATGGATTTGTTTGGGAAGCATTTTGTAATGGGATCCAGGCAATCCTGTTTGGAATTGTTAGTCCAAACCACCCCAATTTGAATTCACAGGGAGCGGGGTCCAAAGCAAAGCGGAGAAATAATCGCTGCACCTGAAAGGTATGCCAACGTGTGTTAAATTTAAAACCAGAGGTATCAGCTTCTTTACACCCTTTTGGGAGGAGCAAGTATTAATAAACAGGAAAAAAACTGAAAATCCAGTGTTTCATTGTAGCACTGTGTATGGGAATAGAGCACGATGGTGTGGGCAGTCTGAGAAGAACTCCTGGCAGGTGAAGACAGCTTGAAATGCTGCTAAAAACTCTCTCTCTGCTATTTATTTTTTTTTGCTATAGCAAACTGATGTGTTGGAGCTTTTATCCTTAAGCAGTCTCAGTGTCTCATGAAGCATAGAAAGAACTTCTTTTCATCCGCCGTTGTAAAGCAAGTGCTGCTCCATAAAGGTTTTTGCTGGCTAATGAGCTTTTTACAGCAATCCTTTAAAGTTTATGCTGTGAGATGAAAAAACTCCACGTTCAGTTACTGGGGGAGGATTTATGTTGGCAAAAGAGAACGGCCAGTTTGGCCACTTTGTCCACTGTAATTGCTTGCGTGTTTGTAAATAGTGCCATGGGATTTTCAGTGGCAATTGGGATTTTATTTTTGTGCTACAAGACTGGCTATGTGGCACCACCCAGCTGACCGCGTGCTGAACTGCTTGTGTTAAAAGTGAAAGTATTACACGGTATCATTATCAATCTTTCAAACGCCAGCAAGCGTGGAAGTGTGTCATGGCAGTCTCCCACCCAAGGGCTGACATGGCCCAATGCTGCTTTTTAATAGTCAAATCTAATGGGGTCAGCATGCACAGAGCAGAGCACAGACAGTCTGACAGGCGCGGGCAATGCGGCTTGTTCAGTGTTAGTCTTCAGCCTCTGAGAGTTATTTCAGTTTGGAAAGGGAAAAGAAGAAATCTGTATACAGCTGTGTGTTGTCAGGGATGCAAGGTCCCTCCTTCCTCTGCTGCTCTGTTCCAAGAGAGCTGCCATACTTGTGCTTAAATTAAAAGCAGCCAGGCATGAGTGCATGTGTATGTGTGGAAAGCAGTGGGCTTTATTGTATATTCACCTGTAATCATGTTTTCAACTGGTTTCTCTGTTCCGAAGAGTCCGTATGCCTGCTTGCTCTTAATAGTCACAGTTTCTACTGAAATGTGATATTTCTAGGTTTTTAAAAACTTGTATTTCTAGTAGTTCAAAGTCTCTATTTTAGAAACTTCCCATTTCTCTTGTCCTGGATTCCCTGTTGTGATAGTGCTATTAGTGCAGTAATCAGGTTTCTGCTATCAAACACTTCTCGTCTTTTAAGACACTGTTTTTTTGTTCATCTCTACCAATAAAATACTCCAGGCATATTTTTTGCAATGCATTTCTCCCTATTTTCAAGCTAATTTTAGACTTGTTTTTAAGGCCTAAGACTAAAAAGAAAGGAGGAAGTAATCTATGCATCTAAATTCCTAACACATAACAATCCCCCCCCCCCCCAAAAAAAAACCTCACAAAACATTAGGCAGTTCAAATTATTAAAGATTAAAGCTGCTTCTGACAAGCTATAAACTAACCAGATTCCTATCCACCTATTCTTTTGTGCTTCTGAGGCTGGCAAGTTATGGATGATGTGGGTACCTACCCGCTTCAATGGGCTCAGACTGCCCATTCAGCTTCTTAATGCCTTCTGATAGCCACCCAGGGTCACCTATAGTTCATTATCGACTCCTGGCTTGCGTATGACCAGAATTGCCTTCCCTCTAATGTGTCTGGCGCTGCTTTGAAGGCAGCATTCAGAGCATCTGCTCTGTGAGCTTTGTGCGTTTTTCATAAGGTGAGTGAAACTTCAAAGTGAAAAGGCACCATCCACTGTATCCTCTCCCCCTGCACCATGTTCAAGACTTTTTTGCTGTTCTGTAAGTACTCTGTCTTCACTGCACTCCTGCACTCATTTGCTTATATAAAATTTGGAAGGGGTGAATGTGTGCTTTAAGGTGTCTTCTTGAAACACCCCATTTTTACAGAGTAGGATTAAATTGATGTTTCAGCAGCGTGGCAAGAAAATGCCTCCTTGAGAAAATGAGCTGGCATCTGCAGCAATAGTTGGCCTGCATGAAGCTTAGGCAAGCAGCAGAGAACGAAGACGTGGTTGGCCCTGTGCTGAAAATTGATCCTTACTGCCCTGTGTTCAATATCACCTTGGGCCCTTCAGCTGCAGCGCTGCTACAAACGTCTCTAATGAGGTTGGTGAGCCAGCAATTTGTGCAGATGCTCGTCCATCAGGCGCGGATCGGGATTTTGAATGATAGCCTGGCAGCATATGACGTGGTGATGTGACACATTCTCATTTACGTGCCCTGTCTGTTGGATAGGCTGGGGGCTCCGAGAAGTTCTTGGGGTGCATTTCATTCGGTGGTAATGAACGCATTTCAGCGGAATTCTATTTTGCACACTCTGGATGATGTTACGCACATTAAGGAGGTAGTTGTGAAAAATACCTTTCTTGGGTGCCATGACGTTTCAGACCTGGGGAGTCTGTGTTGTGACCGTTTGGTCTGAAACTGGCCAGGGTGGCTGATAGGGATCATTGAACAGAGTACTGACCAGCTTCTGTGAGCATATTTATTTCATTTGGTGGACAGTGTTTGGTTATTAATTAATTATGTTTCAGACAATTATTTCAATAATTTTGTCTAAAAATAACAGTAGACATGCTGTTTGCTAAACGTATTAACTGAAATTACAATAGCTATTCAGACTGCACTCATCATAATACTTATTAGCGTCTGCCCTTCCTACGTCTGTTGGCTCTTGAATGTTCTTCTCATCCTGAGTGTTGTCATTTCTGCTGGTATTACAAAAAAAAAAAAAAGAGTAAAATGGGGGCAGTTGTCAATGCCACAAGCACCTTCTGTCTTTTACACGGTGTGCTTTTTGAAAATAGAGTCAGTTCTGCTTGTACAGTCTGAAACAAGGGAATTTTACCATGTGACTCCCCCTTAACCTCAATGAAGGCTGCGTAGGTAAATCTTAATTTGAGGGCACAGTATTAACTCCCTATTGACAATAGTAAGCATTCAGGCACATAATTCCCTTGACTTCATTGTGCTCCTAAAACTGCTTGCTAATGTGAAATGAAGGGTTTAAAAGCAAGTTGTTAGTGTTGTAGGAAGTAGATTTTGTCATTTGAAGAAGAGCCCCAACCATGAGTTAGCCACCTGGGTACGCGTAGGAGGCCAATTTATCTATGCAGTTACTTTGGGTGTTCAAAATCCCCTGGTGCATGGCACTTAAATACCAGGAGTACTGTGAACACAGTGAATGACTTTGGTGGCTCTGGTTTCCATCTGCCCAGAGAAGATCTCCGTGGAGTAAGATACCTCTAGTAACCAGATGGAAGCATTATACACACTGCGCAGTCCTGATTCCCCATTCATATACAATCATGGGCCGTAGGCTCTGGGCTGTGTTATGATCACGTCAGGATTAATAGGGGCTTACACTTCCAAAAACAACACAGGCATACAGCCCTGTGTTAGTGTAGTGAAAAGTTGTGCTTGACCCTATCTACCTCACTGTCCTCTCTCTTCTCCTGCCGATTCTAGGGGCAGACATCATCACCGTCTTCAGCAACCTCTATTACAGACAGCTGCCAACTGCAGATGAATGCTTTGGCTGTGCCTCCCTCCTTCCAGCCGAAGAGTAAGTGCGTAATAATGAGGATTTATCTTGTTATATGGGCATATTGACACAGAATTATAACATCCGTATACGGGCCACTGACAGTTCCCACGTCTCCTGCTATATTCTGTTTTCTCTAGGCCGAATTTATTGCTCTCGTAATTAAGTCCAGTTCTGAGGACATAATGGAGTTGCGTGTTCTGAAGGTAGCAGGAAATACGGCTTTTCCTGCCACCAGCCCTCATACCGGCTGTGCCGTTGTGCCCCAGGCGCAATTCCTCAGCCCCTCCACAGCGCTTTCCCATTGACGGGTGGCTGACGTGGGGCAGGGATGGGGAAGGAACTCCAAAGCGGTCACTGTTATCGTTGGCTACATCTCACGTTAGGAATGCCTGAGTGACCTTTTGTTTGCAGTCAGGCTCACAGCCATGGGTTGCTAAATGGGATCATGTTAATCATCAGATGGCGCGGAGCAAGAACAGGCTTACATTGCTCGCAGGTGGGTGAGGATCAGGCGCAAGGTGAGACTGTGCAAGGGCAGGGCAGCCAAGCGTTGGGCTGGTTGCCTGGGGAGCTCTGCAATTTCCATTTCTGGAGGACTGTGAGAACTTGTGGGGAATGAACTCACCTGTGAGGAATGGCATAACCACGGGGCTTCCTGCTTGCTCAGTGACCTCTCCCAGGCTGCTTCAGCCCAGCCTCTTCAGTGCTGTGAGCCAGCCCTGAGCTGACACCGCACTGAAATGGCAGAGTAAATACACGTCTGGTCTCGGCTGTTCTTTGACTGACACATTGAAAATGCCGCTGTTATTGAGTTGACGTGTTCCTAATTCCCTCCTGCTCCACGGGATCGAAGCAGCAAGCACGTTCCCCACTTCTTTCCTGACAAATGTGGCAGTCCCCTGCCTCTGCAATTAGTTTGGCCCACAGGTCTGTATCTGTTGAAAAGTTGAGTATTTCTTTCAGATGTCACGTGCCTCCCTGTGCCTCAAGGGCTCCGTGCCTGTACCCAGTATTAAAACAGTTTTGAGTACGTGAAAGATGGTGTTTATTCTAATTGCCATGGAGAGCATTTCACTCATGCATTTTTAAGCAAAATAGCTGCGATTTTGAATTGCATCCATTCGTGCTCCCCAGGTATTTAAATTTTATTTATCGCTTTGGTGTCTTGGTGTCTTATGAAGTACAGAAAAAAGTGAAAAAAGCCTCTGGTTTTGTCTGTTTCTTCCTTCATAGAACAAACAGGGATTTTTTCCAGGGTCCGCTCAAGGAACTCACTGCATTTTCATCCTTACAAAAGGCTTTGGATCAGGTCCACCCGTATGGATAGTCCTCTTTTTTTCTCATCTCCTTTAATTGAATGTATGACATATTTAATTCTGGCAGTGTTCTTTATCTCTGTGAGAAGTCCTTTTAATTCGCCGTGTAAGAAAGTGTTCTGTGATGTGGCTACCTGATTTTATTGAAACTTGCATGGTGGGGAAAAAAAAAAATCATTGCCTTCGCTGTCAAAACTGACAGTAATTACGAGTCCAAATATATAGCTGTGATTGACTTGTAAAACCAGATCTATAATATTTCAAGTTTGCACGTTGACTTGTGCAGCTTTCAGGAAATACAACCCAGTGTTTTTCTTGCAAACTGACGTCTCTTTATCCATTTCTTTTATCGCCTTTGTTTTTATTTGTAAGGGCGGGGAGCAGACAGCATTTATATAGCACGTACTGGATGGCATTTAGCAAGTCTGCTTCTGGGGGAAAAAGCGTTCTTTCTGGCTAAGCACAGCTACAGCAAAATCAGGGATGTTTTAGCACATGGCTCCTTTTATGTGCTCCTCTTTGCACGTAATCTGTCAGCAATAAATACTGTGTATTGATTGCTTAATTATAATGGAAACATACTTGGGCAGGGCAGCATTACAGCCTATTTACTGCCTTAATTTTTAAAGAGTTTTTAAATTTTAAAATGGATGTTTCCCTCAGTGTGGTGCTGCACTCTCCTGTGCGGAACTGCTATGGAAGGGACTTTCTCACCCAGTCTGTGCACTCAGAGCTCCTTCTGTTCCAGCTGCCTTCCTTTCCCCTACACTTATAAACCCAGAAGGATCTGTAATTGCTGTTCATCCTCCATTAGTATATGTAAAATTCACATCAGAACAGAACAATTTTTTTAGATTAATTAACAAATAAGTCCAAAGTAGGCTTTGGTAGATAATTAATACTTTTTTCCAGATTAATTGTAAGAATTTAACTTGTTTATTTGCCTAAAAAATCAAAAGTGTGCTAGAGCTGCCTGGTTAATAATGGGCATTTCTAAGCAATGGTAGTGAACAGTGATCCTCCTTTGGCTGAAGAAAAAAAGGCACGTGTGCATCAGATGAGTGTGTAAACCAAATGCTGACCTAAAGGTGTCCTAAAAGTGAACCAATACCACTGCATGGAAAAAAAATAATAAAAAGAGAAGTCTTTATTTTATGTATCACGTAATCATTTAGCTGATGTACATGAAAATGAATAGGTGTTGAAATGATAAAAACGAACAGCTACAAGGAGGTACTTAGAAGTGGTATCCAAGTGCTGTATATTGTTTCAAATGTACAATACCAAATTATTTTGGAGCAGAAAAGATTAAATTTCCTTATAGGTAAAAATATTCTCCATTTTAATCTGTCGTTTCAAGGCTGGTATTTGGATGGTATTGCTGTTGTGATTCCAGTTTTCCTTCCTTCCTTCTTCTCTTTTTTTTTTCTTCTTTTTTTCCTTCTTTCTTTCTTTCTCTCTTTCTCTCTCTCTTGCTCTCTTTCTCTCTTTCTTTCTCTCTTTCTTTCTCCCTCTCTTGCTCTCTCTTTTTCTCTCTTTCTCTTTTTCTCTCTTTCTCTCTTTCTTTCTCTCTCTCTTGCTCTCTCTCTTTCTCTCTTTCTCTTTTTCTCTCTTTCTCTCTTTCTTTCTCTTTCTCTCTCTCTCTATCTATCCAAAGCAGTGGAGCTGAGCTTGGGAAACAGTAATTTCTTTGAATCTTAATGCAGTCTGTCTTCTTAATGAGCCTCCTGCACTGCCCTGAAAACAGCCCTTTACAAATAAACATGCTGGAAGTGATTTAGCCACAATGTCCAGACTGTGTAAACATCTAATTATTACAATAAAATTGTCAATAAATATACATTACTGCTCCCTTTTCAAACGTTAACCAACTTTTTTCTTTATACCTTGATAAAAAGGTATAAATTGTATTTTTGTGCCATGGGTTCTGTTTCCATTATGTGCTCACCGCTCTCCAGACAAAAGGATGCAGCCTAATGCCGGGGTTATTCCTGGATGGCGATAAGTCCTACAGGAGTTTATTAATGTAAACTACAGTGTTGCCTTTCACAGTAAAATGGATTCGGAGCTGATGTTTAGTCATGGCATCTTTTATTTCCCCCCCCAAATCAAAGGGCTATAAAACCTGTTATTTTACCTGCTGTAACTGCAGGGTAGGCGCGTGATTAAAACCTGCTTGTTAGAGGGAGGAACGGGCATAATGCTGCATTAGGGCTGTGAGAGCAAATAGCAAAACG
>NW_024962334.1:19241780-19268062 GCF_019238085.1 Lagopus leucura
AGTCAATGAGTGACACTCCTGTATCTCACCCTTACATCTCACCTCCACTAGCACCAGGAGTGCTGCAGGTGGGTGCCCGAGCACGCAAAGGTTCTCCCACCCACCCTCCCATGCTCACCTGTGACACGTTTGTTATCTCACTTGTGAGTGATGATAATGAGGTTTCAGCTGCCTTTTGGTGCAGAAATGTGCACTGCTACAGTGCAGTTGGTTCAGCTCCCGCAGCCGTGCCACTGAAAGGCTATCGATTCAGGCTTTCACATTTTTAAAAGGTCACAGCAATAATTCTATCTGAATTGTGCTAAGTGAAAATAGTTTGTAGAGGTAATAGACTCCTGCTCAGTTCCAGTGTAAACAAAAGCCATTGTTTTTTATTACTGTTTTTTTTTTTTTTTTTTGTATATTTTAATTACATGGATTTGCCTTGCTCTCACATTGGGTCAGTGAACTATGTGTGAAGTTGCAAGGCAAGTGACCTTCAGTGTTTTGTGGCTCTTGGTTTTATGCAGAGATGTTTTATTTTTCTATTATGTAAGATGTGCTGGAAGCGCTTACCATAATATGGTGCTCACATTAAAAATTAAAAACACAAAAATAAAAATTACCTTTTTTTCCTTGCCCTGTCATATATCCATCTGTTTTAATAAGACAAAAATATCTACAGCTCTAGAAATGTGGTGTTATATGTGCTCGCCTTTTGTAAAATATCATTGTAGTTAAACAAACAGCCTCCTCTGGCATGACTAGGAACAGATTGTTCCCAACAGCTCGTTTGATGAACAGGCTATATAATGCAATGAGTTAACTTACTGCAATGCATAGTTACTGCAGCCCGAGTGCCCTAGAAAGATGACAGAAAACCGTGGATGCTATGGCATCAATTATTTCAATAGCTGTGCTGCAATTAGTGATTTTGTATTCTGTCTGGTTTATGGGACTCACAAGCAGGTCACAAAGGAGAAAGAGAAGGTTAAATTTTATGCACAGAGTGAGCATTTTTATTTTCCTTAGATTTTTTTTTCCCTGTGTTGGCTTTGTTTTAAATCATTTTACTGTGTCAATCCTGTGAACACCAACAGAGCTCTTGGGAGCTTTCCAACTCAGCTGAATGGCTTTGCATGAGGCTGCAGAAGAGCAGAGAAGTGCCATGCATGGGGACCTGTTCTTTCCACCTCACACCATGGGCTTTGGGCTGATACCCAGTGTCTGGGAGGACATGGGGAAAGATCTCCTTCCTGAACCGCTGTAGCATTAATGGTAAGTGGCATGCGTAGAGGTGGAAGCTTAAATGTACTTTGTTTCCATGTGCATCTATTGAGTCTCACTGCAGTTGCCATCACTCACTCCACAACTGGATGTTAATTTACTTTAATACTCGGGTCTGTAGCATGTGGAGCTGATAAATAGTGAGAAAGTATGTGATGGCTTATCTAACCTTCTTCATATAGATGAAACACTACAGGTCTGAAATCCATTCGTGCTCCCTGAACACAATGCCTTATTCTGGTTTTCTATTCATACTGTTGTAAATTTGTCAGCCTAATGGGACACTTTGTAAGACGTTTTCCTTTTTAAGTGCTTTAATGGGAGTAGGTATTACATTGATCCAAAATCTAGCCTAGCATTTCATATTGTGGAGTCTGGAATTGCATTGTTATCTGCATAAAAGTTAAGTGGTGCTTTGTTCTTCCCCTTATTTTAAGCTGAATTTTGCGAACCTGAAACTCAGCCTGCCACGTACATATGGAATAAAATAAGCACTCGGTTTGGCCACCAAATTCTGAAGATGCACTCTATTATTGCTTGGTACCAGCATAAGTGGAGGTGGCAAGCATGCAGTGCACACAGCCAAAGCCACATCTCTTTCCTCTCTTTCCCTGCAGTGAGAGGGCAGCGGTTGCAAAATAGCCATGCCAGAACAGACCCAGATGCAGAGTCCAGGGACCTGGCCATGGGGACAATGACAGGATGACACTGGTGCAGACACTGAATCATAGAATCATTAAGGTTGAAAAAGACCACTAAGATCATCCAGTCCAATTGTCCACCTGCCCACTGAACCATGTTCCTAAGTGCTATGTCTACACATTTCTTGAACGCTTTCAGGGATGGTGACTCCACCACCTCCCTCGGCAGACTATTCTAGTGAGCAATCACTCTTTTTGAGAAGTTTTTCCTACTGTCCAACCTGAACCTCCCCTTGTGCAACTTCAGGCCATTCCCTCTTGTTGCTGTTACATGGGAGAAGAGGCTGACTCCCACCTTGCTACACTCCTTTCAGGGAGTTGTAGAGAGCAGTGAAATCTCCCTGAGCCTTCTTTTCTTCAGACTGAGCAATCCCAGCCAGAAAAGTTTGTCTTGGAAGAGCGAGAAGCAGATGGACAAAAGAAACCAGTCGATAAATGGACCAGTTATTGACCCACACCACTGCTTATTGACTCTCTTCACTGTCCTCTGTGTTCCCCCATGTGCTGGTTCCTCGGTACAGGACTGCCTTCATTCCAGCAGAAGCTATCAGTCTGTGATGTTGTTTATAACGGGGAGAAAAAGTCAACACCAGAAATCTTTCCTTTACCATGTAACCTTTGAGATTTATCACGGTGTTGTTTCTCCGAGGGCTGACAGTAAGGTGACAGGAGGAGCTGTCTCATGGCTTCTTTTTTTGTTTATTGGCTCCCAGTGTATGAGAAAGCACTATAAATAATACTCCCTGATGCGGACGGGTGCAATTGTTAAAGGCACTTAACCTGCTGGCTGCAGCTGTCTTCTGAGGCAGTATTCTCCCTCCCTGGTCACTCTGGGGGCAGCGGTGCTGGCGGAGGAGAGGCAGCAGAAGTTTGGAGCATGTTGGTTGTGTACTTGGTGAACTTCTGCTGTGGAGAGATGCCAAGGTCAGAGCATGATTGAAGAACCTCCTTCCTCTCCTGAAGTCGCTGTTACTGTATGATATTGTTTTCCACCGTAGAAGGTTCTCTTAAAAATGAGGTTGAGATCCCTAAAGAAATTGCTTCAATCAGCAACAGTGCTTAATGACTGTTAATGGGAAGTGGAGATAGGATAGTAAGTGTTACTTTGATTAATAAGAGAACTGCAGAGAATTTAAATTGTGCCACTGATGGATTATTTTCTTCAAGCTTGATAAGCGCTTCTCATTTGTTCTTAAATTTGGTCAATACTGTTAAAGACAGCAAAATGAAGTATAATTAATTCTATTACTGCTACTCAGACCCAGTGCTACTAGGAAACAGATTACATTGCAGACAACAATGTTAGGTAACACTTCTGATGGTTTTATCATACACAGCCTGGTCAGGGCTGTAAAGCAGAGAACCTCAGAACCATGCTGAGGAGCTGCCCAGCTCGCTGCCTGCCCTGGAACATGCCCATCTCTTTGTATCTGCCATGGACACACTTTCAGTGAAGGAAATAGCTGATTGTGAGGCACAGAGGCAAAACAGAGAGCTCCACTTGGTTCCTCCCTTGGTGCACACGTGAATTATCATGGTGCTTTTAAGCACACCTATCTGCGTTATGCAATGAATAGGGAAAATACGCTGAGAAATGCAGTTTGCTCAGAGGCCCTCTTGACACTTCTGAAGTCAGATTTTAGGAAAAGGCTCTCAGCAACTCACCTGTTCTGGTACCTTGGAATGGATCCAGGCTATGCCCAAAGGAGTTGGGAAGCTCTTCTGGACCCTCATTAGAGGTGGCTGCAATTAGCACTTAATTTTCCAGACTCTGCCTACTTCAAAGTCTATGCTTCTCCAATTCTGACTGCAGAAAGTCGTTGTGTGAGTGATGTCGAATTAATTTGAAATCAGAGCGTGTTGGCTAATAGTATAGTTATAAAATCAATGAAGGTCTAATTCTGTTATTAAAAATGTAAAGCTTATGTATTATGAATAAAGAGTTCATGCTCTTCCACGGGTATTCCATAAACATAATTTCTGAAAGTACTGGGAACACATAAAATGTATTTCAGGCATGAATTTGTGTGCAATGGTCTGATGGAGAGCAAGGATACATTAAAAGACTCTCAGGTTGAAAGGTCATGTTTAAAACTTAGAGGCACAGAACAAAAAGCAGTGACAATTCTCTTCCCTTGAACAGTCTCTGTTTATAGCTCTGCCTGCATTCCACGCAGCAAACAGCAACGGAACATCTTTCATTCACTTGACTTGTTTGCAAATCTTTGAGGGTGGCTCATGAGGAATGAGGTGGCCTGGCTGAATCCTCACTCCATTGATGCTTTTCTCAGGTAAGCAGGCTAAACCCTGACCCGAATAACTCACTGGGGACACCTTTTAATTTCATAGGAAGGGATGTCCAGGATGTCATGGGCCTCGCAAGTGTAGAGATGGCGCCCATCCTGTACAGAACAGTAGCAGTAAAGGGCTGATGGTCTTTGTCCTTAGGGCAGCTGCAGAGCTGCTGGACCCAGCACACACAGCGCGTGTGTGTGTGTTTGGAGGAGAGAAGCCCTGTGTATCACTAATCTTCCTACAGAAGCATTTTTTTTCTGGGAGAGCCAGCAACTTTTTGAAAGATGGCAGCTGGCTTCTTACATTGCCTCTAGCGCAGCAAAGACAAAGAAACTTTAAATCTTACACGTTATCTTTGTAGGAATAACAGAGATTTGGAGGCTAAATAAACATTTCTCTCTCCTCAGTTTCTCTGTTATTCCATTTTAGTGTCTGTCAGCTTGATACAAGCCCTCACATTTGTCTGTAGGTGCATTCTTTGTTTGTTGCTGCTCTTTTATTATGCAGCATGATGGAAATTCTGCTGGATCAGTTGCTTGCAAAGTTGATTCACAGTGGAAGAAAAGGTAGCTCCTATATTCCCCTTTACAACTATCCTCCAGAATTAGGCAGTGTATATTTGAAGGATTGTGGTGCCGTAAATGTACTCTTCTGAAGATACCGTAATAGTGTCTGGCTTGTCATAAGCCAAGGCTTGGGTAATGAAAGAGAGCCCTGAACTCACCAAGAGCCCTGATTAAGAGAGGAGTGCAGTTTGTTATGGATATAGGGGTACTTGGCTATCATATAAGTTTATTAAATCCTATGAAATTTCAATTTACACCATCGTATTCTCTGAAAGATGGAGCATGCAAAACTGGTAAGTATGTCAATTTCTTTCGTGTAGGAATTCTATTGTTGATTGTGTTAAATCTGCCATTTTCAGAAGCAGAATGATTTCTACCAGAATAATCATTTCCTGTCTCAGTTAAATTCTGTAGAAGTCCATTACAGATTGAAAAATAATGAATGTGGAATAAAAGCTAGTAAAATTCCAATACAGTGCTATATAATGTTGGGAAGGGGAGAGTAGATATGTACTCTATATATGTATACAGACACATTTGAGTGTCTGCTTGCTGTAAATATAGTTTTGTGGAAACAGCAACAGTACAGTATGTTTGGGCTTTGTCCTCTAGCAGGGAGGTAAAATTATTAATTTTCAGGTCTTGTTTCTCATAATACTTCTAGTTTTCATGATGCTCTGTAAAAGTTTTCATAATGTTTGCCAAGTCAAGATGCAAGGCAGGAAGTTTGTTTTCCTTGTTGGAGTTCAGTCTTCTTCTCTACCTTCATACTTCTTAGAGTTCTCAGTTCAGTGACGTCAATGGTATCCTACCCATACTTTTGGATATCTTAATTCATTTCTTCTTAGCATATCAGAAAATACTCAAGACATGCACAAATCTTGGGTTACTGTGACTGTATTACATGCAGTGGAGTTCCATCCTAGAATATGCACTGTAAGCAAGAATATGTTTGTTACTCTTTTTGCCAGGTGGCCAAGCTGACTTTTAGGCTTTCCTGATTGCTTCTTTCTGGCTTCTGCTGTCATTCTATTTTAGCATCACGTGCTAGACTTGGCAGGGGTGGCATATTAGTAGTGAGTGAGGTGAGACGTTCCATCCTGCAAATACATAGCCAAGAAATTAGAAAGGAGAGAAGCAGCATTTTTTAAGTAAAATAGAGTTTAAACGAACAGAGAAGACAGCAGTTCATGAGGGGCATTTTCTGGAGAGTTCTTTTGAGCCTGGGCAGAGCTAGACTGGGCTTGAGTGTCGTCAGCACTCCTGAAGGCAATAGTATTCTTTACTGAACATGTCTTCAGCAGGTTTATGGCATCTTTTAGGTAGTGCCACCAATTATGTGGGGGAACAGGGCTTTGTGTCAGTGCAATGCCACGAGCATTTCTCAAGTTTTTCATAGAATCACAGAATCATTTGAGTTGGAAGGGAATCTGAAATGACATCTAGTCCAACTCCTCTGCAATGAACAGAGACACCTACAGCTAGATCAGATTGCTCAGAGCTCCATCCAGCCTGACCTTGAGCGTCTCCAGGGACAGGGCATCCACCACCTCTCTGGGCAACCTGTTCCAGTGCCTAACTTGTGCCAGTTCCAGTGCCTCCCAGTTCCTGCAAAGATCCAGAGGGCAAAAGATGGTGGTTAGCAGCAGGGAAGAAAACTGAAGAGGGAAGGGAGAGAAGAAATCCCTGTCTTTCAGGGTTTGCATGGTCCTTCTTGACTGGATAGATACCTTTCTCCTTCTTGATTTATTGCAGTCTTGACCTTGGTGGCTGTGTGGCACATTCACTGCCACTATGCAAGACACCCAGGCCTTGTAACGCTTTTAAACTAAGGGTTTAAAACCAAAGGTGCAGTAGATTAGCTTCAGGATAGCTTCATTTTCCAAAAGGCTTTGCATGTCATTTATGCACGATTTATAATGATTATCACTTTTTGTAGAGCCTGAATGCAGCTCCCCACCATTTTGGAGCAGGTTTGAGAATGTTATCATGATTGGCTTGCTAGGTGAAAGGCTTTTCTATTTAGTTTCTAATAGAGCAAAAGTGACTCTAAATTTGTTAATATTCTTTAGGTTATATAGGACAAATTACAGATAAGTGAATAAGTAATGAAATTTGTAATGAGAATTTCTCAAGTATGAAATGTTGGCACAAATTAATTGCAGGATTTTACAGCTATTATAGTTTATATCATAAATGCAAAAATGTCTGGGGCTTTTTAATTACAGTAGGAACACACTAAATTTTTATGGAGTGCCATTTTGTTAAAGAGGTACTTTAAGAGCAAATACCATCCGTAATAGTGAGCCCAGATATCTGCACCACATCAAATAAATATGCTATTGCTGTGAAATTGTTCCTTAGATACCATAATTGACACAAAGACTAATGAGAGGTCTCTTTTCACACTTCAGCATGTTGTGTCTTCTCTCTTGGTCATTTTTTGTTTCTTAATTACAGTATGTTTGCAAAAGGCCATAGCAAATTCCTTGGAAAAATATACAGGGCTTTTCCACTTATCCTTCAAAGCTGCACTGTGAATTGCAAAGCCTTGGTGTCTCAGTAGAAGTTAATATTATTGTGGAGGGGAGGAGGGAGGATGGCTAGATGCTAATTCTTATTAAATATTTGATGTGTAGAGAAATCTAATACAGTGAAAACTTGAAGAAATCTCATTACTTGGTGGAATGCATTACATGCTAAGATAGAGATGACTCAGACTCAAAAAGCTAGCAGGCAGATTTAGTAAGGAAGCACATCTGTAGAAATGTCCTGCTGCTTTTTTCTATTAAAATAAGAAATCTACACATCCTCTGCTACTCTGCTTCTCTAGACATTTCTCAGCCAAGGGTACATTTTAAAATTTCATTGCACACTCTATTCCTTCTGGTGAAGCTGTGTTAAGCTTCCCCTCTTCTCTCCTCACCTGACTGCTCCCAGGTCTGGCTGGAGAGCTGAAGGTTCTGCAGATCCTCCTCTGTTTGCATCTGGTTCTGAGGTCACTCAGCCTCCCCTGCAGCCAATAAAGATGATCTGCTCCTCTCCTCAAGACTGACTTTTTGCTTAGGCACATGACACTGCAAAGTCCTTTCTCAGTGCTTCCTCCAGCACAAGCAGTGTCACAGACTGCTTCCTCAGTTAAGGTCTCTAATCCATCACTCACAGTTCTTTAAGGAGATTAATTAATTTTAAAAATGACCATGTTTCTAGGTATGTTAAATGCCCTCCCTCAAGGACAAGTGCTCGTCCTTACTGCACACCTTTCTTGACTTGGCTTATTGGAACATTCAGCAGGTGCTAGACAGTCCCCAAACCTTGCTTGAGAGGAATTGCAAATGAACTGATTTTCAGAGACCTTGCTCATGATTAGCTGGTATCCTTTCCCTGAAGGTGAGCCTTGCCGGCAGCATGCAAATGCTCTGCCGTTACTTACAACTGTAGATTTACAGAATCATTTGAGTTGGAAGGGAACCTTAAAGCTCTTCTAGTCCAACTCCCCTGCAATTAACAGGGGCACCACAGCTAGATCAGCTTGCTCAGAGCTCCCTCCGACCTGACCTCAAGCATCTTCAGGAATGGGGCATCCACCACCTCACTGGACGACTCATTCTGGTGCCTCACTACCCTTATAAAAAAACTTTTTCCTTATATCCAATGTAAATCTCCCCTCTTTTAGTCTGAAACCATTTCCCCTTGTCCTGTCACAACAGACCCTGCTAAAGAGTCTGTCCCTTTCTTTCTTATAGCTCCCCTTTAGATATTGACAGGCCACTGTCAGGTCTCCTTGGAGCTTTCTCTTCTCCAGGCTGAACAGCCTGAGTTCTCTCAGGCTGTCTCCTTAGAGGAGATGTTCCATCAGATGCTGAGGGGACGCTAGCCTAGTGCTGGTTTTTAGCATCAGCTCTGGACTGGCTGGACAGCATTAAAAGTCTCCTTTCTAACTCCATGATTCATTTCTTCATCTGCAGGTTTTTAATATGACCTACTTCGTGAACTGTTTTCCAAAATTACAGTAAAAGTATGATTGTACAACAGAAGAATTATAAACACCATGGTATATAAGCTGGATATTGATATGCCTCTCATATCAATAGGAAGGTCCCTCTCATGGCTAGGAGACCCATTAGGTGCTTGTATGCTGCAGACTGGCTGCTGATCTTCTTACTGTTGACTAACATTCCCTTTGCCATTTCAAAGCTTTGGACTGATTTTTTTTTAAATCCTCTCTGCTAGACCGAGTAATGCATTACCAAGAAAGCACTAATAGGTCACACTTCTGCACTGGATGTATCACTGAGTTAGAAGCTGATATCAACTTAGGAGTTTAACTTAGTAAAAGCAGGGTGACAAAGCATCTCCTGGGAAAAACTGATGAGCCTCTAGTCCCTGATATGTGTCAAGTTGGGATTTAATGTACCTTTGGTGAAGAAGAGGCCTTCTGTGCCTCTGCTGTCTGGAAAGATACACAGTCACACAGGTGACCATGGACCTACTGGTGCTCTGGCCTGACCAGTTGCACAGGATTACAGCCAGGGTTGTTTCAGCTGACCCCTGTCCTAAGCCTATTGCTGTGATTTGTGCAAGGCTCAGCCTCTGCTAAACTCCCCTGTGTTATTTACACAGCACGGAAGGATAAAATACTGCACATCCCCTCTCTTCTGTCTTATCCAGTCTCCTTCCTGCATTCTTATTTCAAGGTCTGTTGAGAATCTCCCAAACTTGCATATTTTGTGCTTGTGAAAACAAGTCAAGGTTGTTTAAGTTTCACTTCAAAACTCGTTTGTCTGAAAGATTTGTCAGAAATATGCCACTGTTTTCGTAACTGAATTTCCTAGACTCCTTCCTTTTTTTCTCTCTTTGTTCTTGGTTTCTTAATTGCAAAATATAGAGACAACAAAATGACATAAAATACTGTTTATATCCCATTTGAGTGCAAAGATCCACTGAAGTTGCTGGAGGAGTGATCAGTGGTCTGGGCCAACTGTGCTGGGCAGCAAGGAGGTGGCGTGTGCTTCAGCCAGGTCCTACAAAATGCCTCTCCTCCACTTTTTTTCTGTGATATGAGCAATACAGTATGACAATCTAGTAAGACTCTGTTACAACAGGATTAGGATTAATCTTGCTAACTAATAGCAAAAAAGCTAAACAATAGGAAGAGGGCTAAACAAAAAACCGCCCCAGATTACCATTGTGTTTGTACTTATCATTGTCTGAAATACACGTATCAGCCAGCTCCTGAAGGGTCTTGCTCCTTTCCATATTAATACAAGGAAAGAATACATATTCTTGGCAGATTTCATTAAAATAGGAATTAGAGATGGTTGCTGAAATGCTCTCATTGTAAATGAACAGCTTTATGTTTACACAAAAACCACTCCTGGAAAAAAGTAATTTTGCTAATGAGATATTCCCATATCTCCTGGGGAGTCTTTCATTGCCTAGGCACTTTTTCACATCCAGCCCAGACCTACGATAAAAAGCACAAATGACAAGCTGCAAGGAGCTCACGTCTCAGCTAGCTGTCCAGCAGCAGAACAGTGTGCACTGCACACTGCATCAGCAGTGATGTACACTGTCAGTGTGGCCAGGGGTGTTGTATGAGCAGCTAAGACCAGTGCGGAATGAGATCATCCATACAAGTGAGGCAGTGTTAATGAAAGTATGCATTGTGTGTACAGACCTCTGCTTTCATAATTAAGGTAGATATCAGACTTCTTCCTAGCCAGGGGGTTCATTTTAAGCTGGCATGTCCCAGAGCCTTCTAGCAGCCAGTGGATTTTCCCCAGGACTCCTGGCTGTAATAGTCTGGACATACTGCTAGGTGCTGGCCCTTCAGAGCTGGAGTGCACAAGTGTGCCCATGCAATGTAGTGTGAAAGGTGATCATTTCTTAAAATCTTCTTTTAAATACATCATTCCTAACTCCAGTCTGGCTCAATTTGAACTCTTTGGCTTAGTTTAGAAACACAAACCCTTTAACCTTCAATTTGAGGCATTCAGCCAGCCTTTTCACTACTCCCTTTCTATGTCCAACCTTGTTTGGCCACATTAGAGAAGTCAAGGATGAATTGGGGATGACCACTCAGCTGTGGTGCTCCAAGATGGACTTGGAGTGTATTGGAGAAGCTGATGTTGTTCTGCTGCTGCCTTGCTGAACTGTTCCATGGAGAACTCTCTCAATCCAGCTGCTGGTGCCTTTCACGGATACCAATTACCTTTTTATATGTTTTATAACCATAAGTATACTCTACAGACTTGCACATAACTCCTCTGCTACTTAAACTGCTTTTCAAAGTCTTTTTCAGCAGGCTTATCTTTGTTTTGCTTGAGCTGATTAAAAGGAGAGATATATTTTTAATAGGGTGAGTAGTACAAGAGAGCATACTTCGCAAAAGAGAAAGAGAAATGCAGTCAACCCTTTCTTATCCAAGCTGAGTAGAAGACATTGAATTAATTCAACTAACCACAGTTTCAAATAATTAATGGGATTTTCAGCATACTGAATGCATCAGGGACAATTAGTTTCTTTTGGGCAATGAAGGTTCCAGAATGATCAAAACTTTGGCTAGAAGTAAGAAAAACAGCTTAAGAGATGTTCTGCAAAAAGCAAAAAGTCTAAAAAAATGGGACATCGAGTTTAAGATTTCTCCAGAAGTATTTCTGAGACTCGGTAGGCCCCAAATAGACTGGAAGGTATTGAAGAGAGCAGTGCTAAACCCTCTGGCCAGACCCCATCCTAAAAGTACCAGCAAGAGATCCTGATTTCCTCTGAAAATTTTTCCACTTTTCCTTCTTCTAGTGCAGCTTGTTCTTCTCTGTGGGCTTTTTTTCCCCCTCCACAAATAACCCTTAATTGTTTGTTTTCCCTGTAAACAGAGAAGAGAGCCATATTGCACCATAAAAGCAATGTCGTGTGGGTTCCCATCTCATCAGCTCTCCATGACTGCTATGTCATGCCTGGGTAGTTTTCAAGTGCTACTACAACACTAGAATACATTGAACAGAAGTCCTGATGATTTATTGGAGAGAGGTAGGCTTTTTCTATGTAACATATGTACATATATATCTAATGTGGGCTCTGTGATTTTGGGGTGATCTTTGCTCATTGCCATAGACAAGAGGAGATCTGGAGTTGGTCATGGCTGTTGAGGAGGACGGAGACTCGATGCATCATTTTAAGAGCACCTTTTTGCTCTCACCAATGGGAAATGTTCACGATGGCTTACCAGGAGACTGCAATGGCCTGGAGAAGTGTGGATAGCTGTGACGGTAAGAGCAGCTGGTGTGTAGTGATGGACTGTACCAGGGGAAGGAAATCATCAGTTCCAAAATGATAAAGTGGGCTTTAATTGTCCACATCCCAATGCCTAGGGGAGTACTGCCAGAGAAACTAGAGCAGACGGAAATGCTGCTGACATTAGAATAATGCGCTGTGTGCGAAACCGCTGCAGAAACAGTTAAATGGCTCCTTTGCCAAGGCCATGGAGTGAAATGTTACTACACCATGGGGCGGATTAAAATATGCATTTTCTCCTAATTGAGCACAGCAGACTCAGCTGGAGGTCCTGTCAGGAGAAGAAGAATAATTTGTCACAGCAAGACATGTATAACTTGATAGAGCATCTATTAGGCAGTACAGTAAAAAATAAAGTAGAACTTGTGCAGGTTTGCTTTATGCTCCAGACAGCTTGGTATCTGAATGCCCTAAGTGAATCTCAGGCTGGTTGTCAGTGGACCATCCTGCTCCCTGCCCTCATGACTATCCTTGCACCTTGATGAGGTTAAGAATCTTTCTGGATCATTCCTAGTCAGAAAGGTCCCATTAAAAAAAAAAAAAAAAAAAAGAAAAAAAAAAAAAAAAAGCCATTCTCTCCATGCTTTACACATAACTGGGTAAAGCAAGCAGAGCTCCATAGCTTGTTCTAGCTCTTTCACTGCTCTATGAGATGGTATAGTGTAGTTTAATGGAACAGCCAAGTAATGGTTTGAGGATGCATCTAAGTGCAACAAAGAGCTAGGACTGGGCTACCCATCAAGAGCCACATTTTCCTCCTTTGGTAAGTACCTTGTTGTGAGAAGTGTATCTTTTGCAGCATTTTACATGGCTGGGTGATGCACAGAAATCCAGCCTTCAGCTCTGGCCACTGTTTGCAGCAACTCACAGAGTGCCATGCGGAATCGAAGGGAGCAGATCCTTGGGCTGGGTTTCACAGAAGCAACCTGTCACACAGCTGTATGGCAGCTAAAACCAAGTAACTTTTATTCAGGCACATGCTTTTTATCTCACTGGAAGGAAGAGCTCTGACTGACAGGGTAATTCATCATTCACCTGATGCACGAAGAAGTTGCGTGAAGGAGAGAAGCCACGCACATTACTTTCACACCGGTGGGTGCGTATGGCCTGTCTGAGATGCAGTAACCCCCATGCAAACACAGCGTTGCAGATTCTGCCCTGCCCCATTGACATGGGTGCCCATTCTCAAACCCATTCTGTGTGATTTCTCCTGTCTGCCCCCAGAGCACAGCACTGTGGTTGTGCTGTGGGATTTTTGCACTGTCTGTTCTTATATGCATGGTATTTGTTCTGCAGAGATCAGCTTCAAGATCTGTCTCTTCACAAGCATGAAGTTCCCTTACATACCAGGCTAATAAGTATATATATATAAAGTTCTTCACCCTTCCCTCACCTGTGTTTTCCTCCTCATCCATTTCTGTCACCTCTGCTCTCTCCAAATAGCCTTCTAACAGAGACTGTGAAAAATAAATAATAGCTAAAAGATGGTGCTTTCTCCCCTTATGCAGTTCCTATAGTCAAAATCAGTATGGTGTTCTGAGACGACTTATGGTGCCATTGGTGCATCAGGGTAAAGAAATGCTCAGATCGAAGGTGTAGAACTGAGCCTTCCACATGCTCTCAAATCCAGTGCCACGTGTAATAAAATAGATTTAACTTGTTTGCAGTGATCTCTTTTTGTGAGAGGTGTTTGGGAGTCTTATGGGTGCTAATTCACGGGATTTTTTTTAGCCTTGAGGCCAAATTCCTTCTACATTTGGACCTTATATGTCCCAGGGACATCTGTTTTTACTTTCTAGCTTTGCTGGATGTTTCAGGTTCGGACCCAGAGAGCCTGTGTCCAGGCCTGTTGTCATTCTTTTGCTTGTTTAAAGTTGAATCTGTCCATGGTCATTTGGACCGACCTTCTATGCTACAAGCAGTTACCCTGAGAAGTCTGGGGATTCATGGTGCTGCTCAGGCTGTCTGCTGTGGAAATGTAGCCCTTTCATGCAAGTATAGTTCGTCCTGCATTTTGAAGCATTGCTTACGGCGTAGTGAATTTAAAATGCTTATAATTACTTGTTTCCTTAGTTTCTGCTAATAAGGTGGTAATCTCCAGCCATAACAAAATCCAACTACCTAAGTGAGATGCAGACCCTGTTTTAATTCCCACATAGCTTCTCATTCAGGCTTTCCGAAAGCAATTTTTGCCTTAGTCTGTTTCTGCATTTTACTGGGGCAATCAATTCTTATTTCTTTTCAGTCTACTTCATCAGCTAATGAGAATTGCTACCTCACTGCCTTTTACCTTCCCTTCTTTTTTAAATAATGCATATCTTTCAATGTCTCTGTCTGAGACAAGACTACTATTCTAATGTGTCTATTGTTTCTATAATATCCTTTCCTTTTGTTCTGGACCAGGGGTTCTACTTCCTATATGTGTCTGGCCTTAATGCACAGCATTTCTCTTGATTTTCTCTGTTTTAATCCAGTTTTAAATAGCAAATTTCATTACTTCTATCATGCAAACATTTATTCCTCTCTTCAATATTATTTCTATATTCTCTTGCTGCCTATTCCTCTCCCCTTCTGTGTTCTATTTCCCACTGCAATGATCTCATTTACCTTTTTCCTTTTTTTTTCTTTTTTTCCCCCCATGCTTTAAAATCAGACATAAAAATCAAGTGAGTCTTTCAATCTTCTTCCCCCCGTTTCTAGTTTAAAACTCCTGTCGGTCACGCCACCGTCCTAGGAGGTAATCACGTGAAGTCCATTCCTAAGATCACTCATCCCTTTGTGAAGCCCTTTTTGTACTGCAAATCTCAGAACCTTGTTCAGAGCACTGCCCCACAAGACATAGGATTGTTTCACCTTTTGAATCTTACGTTGCTCTTGCCTTACTGAGGACCACCTGTAACTTCCTTTGTTTCAGCATTTCTGAATGCCAGGTCCTTTCACCTTGCAGCCAGCCCTGATCACAATGATTATGGCAGTACTGTTCGGCTGATCATGGAGGACAGCCAGTTTTGGTTTTTTTTCTCATCAGGATGTTTTCCAGCCTGTATGGGAACTGCTGAATCACGGCCTGAACCTCTGATTGAATACCTGAGGTGAGCAATGAGTCAGCCATGGGAGCACAGGTGAAGGCAATTCACCTGTGCTGCAGGAAGGGGTGGAGCCTGGCTGCACCTCTCCTAGACCTATTTAAGAGCTGACTACCAGTAGGGAGGGATGTCTTCTGGAGATCCACTCCACTGGAGTTTACCACGCAAGCCCAGGATAGGGTGAGTGTCCTTCTTTCCTACTCTAGCATAATAATTATATCAGCCAAACTCCTGGATATACTATGTCATCTGTATATTCATTGATTGTACAAGCCCTACAAAACATTATTGCTGTTAGATATGAGTACCTATACAACTGTTTCCTCTTCTTAATATGAGCAGAAACACCTGCACAGTCCTCTGACTTGCCTTTTTTTTTTTTTTTTTTATGCAACCCCCTATGGGTCATTCTTACGCTTTCTTTGCTACTTCCTTCTCTCTTCTGCTGAGTCTGAACATCCTTCTCATCTTTTGTGTTTTCATACTCCTTCCTCTTCCCAGTGAAGCAAATCTGTGCTTCTTTTTGCTTATTAGCTGATTCTTTTATCTGTTTCTTCTTCTATGGTCACACCTTCCCCAGGCATCATCATCTAATGATCAGTCATCTCTGGGTTGTAAATAATCTAGAGAGTCTCACTCACCTTTTGTCTCCAACATATACTTACATTAAGTATACATATACTTCTGAGATCCACCTAAAGCTCATTATCACACTATCTAGCTGCCTGTGTTTTGGAATACTGTGTTTGCATTCTCTTCCTTCTAGCATAGAGCAAAACTCTAGCCCTTCTCTTGCTACCGAAAGACATAGAATCATTGAATCACAGAATCATTAAGATAGGAAAAAAAACACTGAGTCCAGCCTCAATCCATCCCCACTGTGCCCCCTGACCATGTCCCTCAGGGACATATATACATGCTTTTTTTAACGCTTCCGGGGACGGTGACCCCACCACCTTTCTGGGCAGCCTGTTCCACTGCATCACCACTCTTTCTGAGAAGATATTTTCCCTAACATCTACCAGTTAGGCTGCTAATGTAGAACTCGGGGCAAAGCTGAACTGCACAGCCAGAATTGCATGTCAGAGTTCTGTTAAAGGGTGGGCTGGGTAAGAAGGTGGAATCCTAGATGTTCCTCCTTTGCTGTGTTAATTGTGTCAGTGCCAGCAGGAATAAAAAAGTATTAAAAGTTTATTTTAGACGCTAAATCAAATTAAATGTGCTATATGCACAGTTCAGGAATTAAAAATCAAGCAATACATCTTGGAAATGTTTTAAAAATGTTCCACTTAGTGCCATTACAGAGTATGAATTATATTTTGGAGTTGGGTTCCTCTCTGTTATTAAACACATTTGCTTGTTTCTAAGACTGTTTTCCTTCCTCTGATCGTACCATCTGCTGGTTGCACCACCACAGTTAGTTGTTGTCTCCCAAACATGTGATTATGCCTTCAGGTCGGGGCAGCAGCTGATCCTGCTCTGATTCCCATGCTTCCACAAAGTGAAACAAAACACAGACAAAATGCTGACAGAAGGAATACACACAAGGGAACTGATTTGTGGCATCTTATGTTGTTATTATGCTTATTAGTATGACATTATCTCTTTTCAGTTGTTTCAGTAGTGAGATATTTAAATGATAGTGTCAAAATGTTGGCAGCATGATAAATATTAGATGTATCCTAGCCCAAGAAAGATCAGCAATATGCTGTGCAACTTTTATTTTTTTCCTGGGATTTTTTTTTCCTTCCCTTCTTTCCTCCTCTCTGTTTGCAGCATTAAGCAGTTCAGTTGTTTCAGACTTGTCATATCTTTCTACTTGTGCTGTGTGTGTTTTTAAAAGGGTAGCTCCCACTTAATGCCACACTTGAATTATACAAAAGAAAGAAACTGTCCTACTTAGAAGAACACAAAAGAATTTTGCAAGGGAAGTGCTTGAAGTGGGATATGTCAAATTAAATAAAGACCATTGTTATTCATTTTTTTCCTCTTGAATAGTTTCAGTTCTGACGAGTCTAAATTTAGACTTGGAGCAGGAGGTATGGCTTCATGTTGTATATCAGGTCCTACATTTGGAAGAAAGATTTGTGTTGAGGAAGTGGCTGGAGAGTTTTTAGAAAAACCCCAAGTGCTTTGTTTCTCCAAGAAATAGTTTTCTGTGGTTGTATTTATCATGGCGGTCACCTTTAAGGGAAGGAAAGGATAAACTTCTACAGCAAACAGCTTTTCCTGATGCAGTCCAGCAGTGATCCAAAGCCAGGTGTTGTTCATATACAACAGAAAGCTCTTTCTGCTTAAGCTGATGACCAAACCGCTCTGGGCTTCATATCTTTATATGCCTTCAGTAGTTACGTGTTAGAATCTAAACCAATGTCCCCGGGTGTTTGGGACCAATGGTGAACCGAGACTGAGAGCTCCAGCAGTTGCTTCTGTCAGAGGGACAAATTCATGGGTTCTGCAGCATTGCAGATATTGCAATATCACCTTACACAGAAACCAGAAACTCTTGCTGAAAAGCTGAATCAAATAACAGGAGAGGGCATTTTTTTCAGCTGCTTACTTGCTTGAAGCAGCATTCAGTCAGAAATCTACTTTTGCTAATGTCACATCTCCCAGAACTTGTTTGAGCAATACCCATTTTTTCCTTTGTCTCAAGTTTTCTTTCAGCTTTTCTCACAAGTGCCGTCCACACAAAAATACCCAGTGGCAATCCCTCCCTGCCTCTCTCCAGAGCGGTTGCTTGAGTGCGCCTTTGTGCTGGGCACTGAGTCTGCAGGACAAGACAGATTGAGCTCCGTTTGAACATGGGGATGTGAGTTGAACAACTTAACATACACCAGCCCATCTTGGAGCACCCCATAGTGGAGGTGGTGTCATAGTTTCCTTTTGGAGGGCATGTTCCCAGCAGAGCCAAGGGCAGGGACAAAGTTTCCCAAATCCTTGTCATGGGGACTGCCATGCCCCATTTGGGTGGGCTGTGGTAGCAGCAAAGAGGCTGTGGGGCAGGAGGGACCCGTGGAGCTATGCAGGAGGAAGGAGCCCATTTTTGAGCTGTTCCTAGGGACAATCTACATATAATTAAAATTCCTGTGCAATCTGAATGCAGAACAGTACTTTATCAACTAAAACTTCTTTATTTAATCAGTTGATTTAATTATGAGCTAGTTAATTGAAAAATTCATGGTACGAGTTCTGAAGGTCAGAATACTCAGAAGTTCAAAGAAGACTGAAGCATTTGTTTCACTCAGGCTCTGACATTCAGTGCTGACTTACAGAAATCTGCTCTGATTCAAACTGGCAAACTGATCTTGGGACTAAACAACTGAATTACTAAACAAGAAGACAATTCACTTCCACCCATGAGGTACAAAGGTGTCCACTGCCAGACATGGTTAGACTGTGATTGATTTATCTGTCTGTTGTGGCTTCTGAAAGACCCAAGGAGTAACTACTCTTGCAGAGATGCCGCCAGCACTGTCCTGTCAGCCTTTCAGCCCTCTCAGGGATGTCTGTGTTGGTACCATGTCCTGGATTGATGGACTTGCAGGCTGAGATGCGCCGAGGGTGACAGAAGCCCCTGACCTCTGTGCTGTGGGTATTGGCAAACCCTGGGCCACTTCAGGCTTTGTGCTGTCACTGTAGGATTTTGCCATTCCTGTCTCAGCAGAATGGTAACACTGGTGTGGGCTCAGCCTGCCTACACATTTATGTGCTCTAAACAACATACTCTCATTTTAAAGAACCTTTTTTTTTTTTAAAAAAAAAACAAAAACAGTTAATCCATGGCGTTTCTGACCCTTGTGGCTGTAGAGTACGTTGAAAGACATAGAACTAATTTAGTGTTGTTTTCCTCGATCTGTCAGTGGCCCTAATTGTTAGCTCTTAGGGCTCAGCTTCCCACAGGCCTTTCAGAGATAGCAGTTAAAAGCCCCGTGGTGGTTCTGTCTGTCTGTCTGTCTGTCTCTGTTTCAACTTTGATGTTTTAATGAGAAGAAATAGGGACAGGACTGAAGCCAGGAGTGGGAGAAAAAATGAAACAAGAATTGAAAAAAATGCAGCGGAGGAAAATTTAAGATGTGACAACAGCCACAGTGAAACAAAGAAGGGGAAGAGGAAAAAAGGGAGGAAAGGACAAAACACACAAACAACAAAAAGGGCAAAAAACTCACGTGCATAGATAGGTAGGTGGGTACTTCTTCTAAAGGATGACGCCTGTGAGATGAAGGAAATGAATAAGTAATAACTATAAAGTCATTTAGTACAGATAAAACTGTTTGTGAGACTGTCAGCTCCAGAGACCCTCCCTGGTGCCTGGCTGTGAGATTCCCCTAATGCTGCTTATGGGCAGAATTGGATCCTGCAGCTAATGTAGCGTTGCTTTTATCACTAACCCATGGAAAAACTGCCCTCAGCATCTACGGATGTTGCACTGAGCAGGGCCAGACTGGGCGCTGCTGTAGCCCATCACTGAAGAAGTTGGGCTCGATCCTTATGGCTCCCTTCCAAATCATAAGGAATGGAAACGTTTGCTCATGGCTACCCAATTTCTGACAACTGGCCGATGAAGTAGCAGGAAGAACAAAACAGCAGTGATGTAGTGAAATAATTTTCACGTTTTGCTCAGGTGTCCTATCTCTCCCTGAATGAAAATACAGCTAAGAGATATTTCAGCTGTAAGTTCAATATGCGTGCCCCCAAGCAGGGGTTGTTTCTAACTCTCCATCTACTTCTGTTGAGGTTATGTTGTTGTTTTTCTGCATAGTGTGGCTGCATTATCTTAATAAATGATTTGTTGTGAGAAATTATTTTCCTTTAAAACGTGACAGCTGCACAAGTTTTTAATAAAGTGTTTCGAAAATGCAACAGGCTGAAAAAACTGCCAGAACTCAACTTGGTAATGAACTGAATATGCCTCTAATTGTATTGAATTTACAAGTAATAGGATGAAGCAATATTGGAAATGACTTCTGACTGAAATTCGGTGCCTAAAGGCTGACAATGTTCCCCTCAAACTTCCAGAGACTGAATAAAACTGCTGTATCATTATTCGTTTCAAATTTCTGCCACTTTGAATCTGAAAATGAATGACAGCAGGCTGCCTTCCTGCAGACAGACGTGCCAATAAATGTGCCACAAAAGCTAATATTTTCTTTGAGACAAGATTTATTTTTGGACTTCAATTTACGTTTACTGTAAGTTGATCTGGCTGTGTGTAACACCAGGCTCAGTATGCACTTAAACCCACACGTTTCCCTGGGCTCAGCCTGTCAATCTAGATGATGCTCATCATCAGGCTACATCTCTGTGCCCCATGCCAGGAATTTGGGCTCAGTCTTAATCTGTGTATGAACTCATTTTCTATCAAATGTATAAATAATTAACATCTTGATTACGGAAACCCCATCAGATAAATTCCTTTCATAATAAAAATCCATAGATAAATAGAGGCTGGTTGGGAAGGTGACTTTTTTTTTTTTTTTTTTTTTTTTTTTTTCCCCTCCATGACCCTGAATTAAATCCTGTGTTGACCAGAATGACCATTAATCACTGTGATCAGATTGCTGACAGAGTTACCAAGTGGAGTCACTTCAGGCATCTCAGTTTACGCAGGAAAGAGGCGCTGGGTTTGCATCACACAATGAGCCCAGCGATGGTTTCTGTGGGTCAAGGCTGATGTATATTTGTGCAGCCCCATGGATCTTGTCTGTCTGTCTGCATTCTTGAACCCCTTGCTGATAAATCCAGGATTGCTTCCCACAGCATGGGTAACCTTACTTTTGTGCCATAAATAGATTTTCAAATGCCTCATAGATAAAAGCACGAAGAAAGGGTGTGCTCGCAAGCCAGGCACAGTAAATCAGACTGCTTCACAGATTGCTCTGGAGTTTAAATATGTTTGTATACTGCAGGGAAGGAAAGCACAGACTTCATGGCTGTGTCCGTGCCTACTGCTACTCAGCACAGTGTGAATGAGAACACAACCGAGGAGAAAATATTAAAAGACATTTAAAAACTTGTCAGGCCAGTTATTAGGTTAAGTAACATTCTCTCTAACCTTAGCTTTGTGGATCAGGTTTCCTGATGGGATCACAGCAGGTTAATGCAGGAGAGAGAGAGAATTGGAATCAGAAACAGAGAAGTCCATCATCCCGAGGAACAGTAGAATGCGTGACATGATAAAACTGTGCTCATCAGAAATACTTCATCTTTTCCATGCCTAGAACAATGTTTTGGCAGTATTACAAGGAATGAAAAGGGCCATACACACAGTTCATCAAAGTTAGTATCTTGATTCTTTCAAAGCGTAAATAATAAAACAGGAAAATGCATTTCCAGGGTTTTTTTTTTTTTTTTTTTTAAAGGCGTGCTTTGAGGAATACACCTCACAGGTCCAAGCTAAAATGAGTTTCTGTCACAAGACCCAGGTCCTTCTGGCTGAGAAAAATGCTGAACCAATACAAACAAAAAGCTGCTGGAGGGAACAGGAGAGCTGCCACCCAGGAGTCACATGTCTGTGGTGATAGCTGCCACAAGACATGGTCAGAATGGCAATCCCCATATTGCCAAAGTGCTTCCGCACTCCCTAAGAAACATTACAGGATCTGTTGCATAGGCTTTTGAAAGAGAAATGATCTGTCACCTGTGCCTTCTGGTGTCTCTGCTGCCTTCCTAGCTGCATCTCCCTCTCCTGGTGCTTCCAGGTGATGTGCCTTTCAGCCGGTACTCCACATGATGCCATAAAGTATCAGCCCTGCCAGAAGACCACACACAGGAGATGGCCGGTAGGACTGACCTTTAATCTGCCAACTTTCACTTATCTGAGTCTTCACCCAATGCTCTACTACCAACACGCAGTGTTATAGGAATGGGCACCTTCAACGTCAACACCAACATGTTTCTATGCTCGTGTATGGGACAAGGGCAACTCTGTAACAGAACAGAAAAGTTTAGTTGGAAGTTACCATCAAAGTTTACTGGGCCTGACTGCCTGACCTCCCTGTCCCCTTTCTGTCCCATCCTGGATGTCATCTCAGCCCTCCTCTTAGCATTACTCACACAGTAATGTGTGAGCAGTACTTACACCTGTACAGACGCCACTGAAATGTACACAGGAGAAAAAAAGATAGCTATGAAATCTGTATGAAAGGCCATCTCAAGGATAGAGCTGGCATGGCAACACTGTATCTTGTCCTTGGAGGACTAATGCAACAGGGAGCTGAAACTCTGCGGCTGTTCTGTGACAGCCTGAGCACATCCTGCACCTTCCTTCTCCTTCCCTGGTGCAATGGGAGTGACACACACTATCAGGCAAATGATATGGCCATGGGTATTCTTAGCACGAGCCTCACACACAGCACAGTGTGACATTCAGCATGTTTAGCTATATTTAGCTATAATTCAGCATGGTGATGCCAGCCAAATTAGTAACCTGCTATCTGGAAGACATTTAATATGTCACAAACAGCCCGAGGAAATCCCTGTCTGTACTAAAGACAATTCAACAGAAGCAGATGTGTTCATCTACACAGGAACTCCAAAGGAGTGCCACAGTATATGCTGCTTGGTGGCATCCTAGCAGTATTTGTTGCTGCTTCCTGCAACACATAGTTTATGCTGTCCTGTCTTCATGAAGGGTGACCCAAAGGGAAAGGCCTGAAAGGCCAGATCTACTTTATATTCCTGCATTTTATTAATAAAGAAAGAGGTTCTTAGAAAGCAACAGCTAGGAAAGCTGGTGCACCTCCGTTGCTGTGTTTTATTCACAGGGCTATTGCTTCCTCATTTGATATAAATTAGGAGGCACTTCAAAAAAATATATATATATATATTCAATCCAAACCCATGTGATTATTTCAGTGTACTTTTACTTGATATTATTGTTTTAGCTAGATACAATGTCTATATTTAAAATATATGAAATGTAGATGCACTTAACGTTCAAAGTGATATATGATAAAGATAGGAAAAGGTGAACTCTTGATATATTACAAGTCTTTCATACCATGAAATAACTATTGCCTATTATTTTACTCCTGACATTTTTATTTTTAGGGGAATTTCACTTGATTTGTATTGCTGACACCACTGATATGTTGTTTCCAGTGACCTTACATCCAGAATCAGTAGGGTGTGACATTTGATGGCCCAGATAAAAAACAATAATGGTAGAAGAGAAGGTTTATTTTACTGGTCATAAATTAAGTTTAAATAACTCAGAATTTATTTTAAACTCTTCAGTACTTTTTACTGTCTATCCAATAAATGTATTTATTACAGGCAGCTTAGCTCACATTTTCTTGGTGGAGCAGTTTACTTAGATGCTTATGTGCAGCCTCGCCTTTATCCTGGTAGAAAGCAACGCTTCCCTCAGATGAAAGGAGATTGCTCTCAGGTAATAAATAGAAAAGAAGCTAACAGCACTGTCTTCTGAGGTTGCCTACATGAAAATGGGTAGAAGAGTGAGAGCAGCAGCTTTTGACATGTGTAAAGTCAATGAATATTAAGATGTTATAATTACAAAATAAACAAGAGAGTTTGGCAAAGCAGATAATGAAAAAAAGAGAGTAGATAGAAAGCTTACCTCATCCTGGGCTCACTTACAAAACTCCAGCAAAGCAGATCTCCAGAAGAGATCCTTCCCCTCTGGTAGCCAGCTCTTAAATAGGTCGAGGAGAGGTGCAGCCAGGCTCCACCCCTTCCAGCAGCACAGGTGAATTGCCTTCAGCTGTGCTCCTCTGGCTGACTCATGGCTCTCCTCAGGTGATCAATCAGAGGTTCAGGTCATGACCCAGCAGTTCCCATACAACATGATGCACAATAGTGAAGATGTGGGTTTGGAGAATTCTGCAGCATCTCTGTTAGTATATGTGGATAGGGACTGACAAAAGTAGGTTGTCACACCTGTTCATTACCTTTTTGTGCCATTTGCCCCACAAATGTTCTCGAGGCACTTTTTGAGAACGTCAATACAAATCACTTTAGTGTGTATTTCTCCACATTGAAAGTGTTCAAAGACCAAGATCTTTGGTTGTGACTTGAAAAAGGAGAAAGAGCATGAGAAATTCTTTCCCCAGAAATGCTAATGTTGGCCTCAAGGCACAGGCAGCTTTAGGTGATAAGCAAGGCCAGTGGCTTAGCAAAACCTTATAAATCCCAGAAAAAAAACAACCTTCCTACCCTTCCCTGATTTGTAGCTAGTTCCAAGGGGCCAGCAAAGTCATGAGGAAGGTATGATTCTATGGACCAGCATCTGTGAAAATGATAAATTTCCATTGGATTGTATTAAGAATTATTGTAGGAGTGAGATCTTAGTAAAGATGTGTTCCTGCATTGCAGGGTTATACTCTGTGTTCCCTTCTGTCATGTTTTATTGCACAGGTCTGTTTAGGAGACCAGTCTGTCTCTTATGCATTGTCCATGGGTGATGATGGAGAATCTGTTTGCATGGCTAAGTCCTGCAGGCAATTATGGGAAAGGTTCACAAATCTTTGTTGTTCCTCAAAAACTCTTGTTGGATTTCCTGGTACGACTGAATCAACTAAAGCCAACCAAGCTTTCTGTTATAACAGGGGCAGACTCTTTCCCAGGGAAGGAGTGGGAGAAAATTAGCTTTCCAAGCTGAAGATGTCTCTTTCTGTTGAGCAGACATCATCCGTGTCTTCCATATAGGTAGAAAAGCACAAGAGATTTTGCATACTAACATGTGAACTCTCCTTCTTTCAGACAAAGACTTATTGCTCCCAGTATTTATTTCTCTTTCCCTAAAACAGTTGAGGTCTGGCCTGAGAGACCTGGCCTATCAGTAGAGATAACCAGCCCTATGTTCACCTGCAGGGATTCTTGTTGCCATGAAGCAGTACAGCATCATGGCCTAGCCTGAATCTCAAAAGCTTCAGGTAGCTCCCAGCGTGGCTGATACTCCTACATCCCAGTGGAAGGATAATGACTAGTCATAGGAAAAGACTTGCCTGTTTGGACCTCTGAGAAGGATTCAAGGCATGGTTTGAGCCTGAAGCATGAAATCAGAGCAGAGATGGAATGACAAAATCATAGAATTGTTGAGGTTAGAAAAGACCACTAAGGTTTCTAGTCTAACCATCAATTCATCCCCACCACACCCACTAAATCACATCCCTCAATGCAACATCTGCACACTTCTTTGTATAATCAATGAATATTAAGATGCAACAATTATGCAATAAACAAAAGAGCTTGACAAAGCAGTCTATGATAACAAAAAGAGAAAAAAATAGAAGGCTTACCTCTATCCTGGGCTCACTCACAAAACTCCAGCAGAGATGATCTCCAGATGAGATCCTTCCCCACTGGTAGCCAGCTCTTAAATTGGTCTAGGAGGGATGGAGCCTGGCTCCACCCCTTCTGGCAGCACAGTGAATTGCCTTCACCTGTGCTCCTCTGGCTGACTCATGGCTCACCTCAGGTGATCAATCAGAGGTTCAGGCCGTGACTCAGCAGTTCCCATACATTCTTAAACACCTCCAGGGAAGGTGACTCCATCACTTCCCTGGGCAGCCTGTTCACAGTTTCACACCATCCCTTTATCTTCTTCTCTGAACATCTGTGGGAGTGGAAATGGCCTTCAGCAGCTCCCAACGTGCACCCAGGCTTTTGTCTCCTTGAACAAGCTTTTGTCTCCTTTAACAACCTCTCCTTGAGTAACTTATCATGGAGCATGGCAGCCCCAAGACTGGGCTTCTCCTCTCCTTGCCTTCTCTTCAGCTCCTCTGGTGGACATGGAGGAATTTTCCTAACAACTGTGTATATCTGTTTTCCACATTTTACGAGAGTTCCCATGTCTGATAGTCAGTATGCCAACCATTAATACATAGCATGCTTTTACTGTGAATTCATGAAGTATCACTGCAATTAAACTTCTCCAATAATTACATAATTTATTAATGAAACAAGGTTCATCTTGAAGATCTTTAAAAGAAAATAGGGTTGGTTGTCAAAATACCACTATGCCAAAGAGTAAAGTGTTCTATTTAGTACCCCAGCTTGCCCTCTTCCAGACAACTCACAGAAAGCAATAAGGGGGAGATAAGCAGAAAAGA
>NW_024962334.1:19268162-19320662 GCF_019238085.1 Lagopus leucura
GCAACCAGACTCCAAATCTTCCATTTGAAAAATCCCAGGAATCTTCTAAGTGGTTTGTTCTGAATCTTCTCAGTTAGAAAGAAGACAGCAGTGAGCTGTAGCTGCCTTCCCTGTTAAGGTCAAAAGGCTTCTCCAGAAGGCTGGAGAACAGTCCTGCAGTACAAGCTACAGAAGGAGAATCTGCGTAAAAATGTGTTAGTATGGAGCTCGGCTTTTGATCTAGTGGTCTTTTCCACCTATTTCTGATCATGCCCTCTGAAATACCCTGGTGTAAGTAATAATTGAGTCAATTCATAAAAAAAGAAATTCAAGTAACTGCTACGTCAGTGATATTTGTAAATCTAAAATGTTTGCTTTGTATTAATGGTCTCCGTATGGTTGCAGAAGTTCTCTATTTGCTGTATGTGCAGTTTGTTTTCATTTATTTATTTTTAATAAAATGCTATAAATATTTGCTGTTGGAAGAGAGCAACACTATGGGAAGCTTTGAAGTGATATTCATAAGAACTGTGAACACTGACTAATTGATTAACCAAGAGTTTTTGAAGAGAATGATTTGATTACGGTAATTTATAGAGGTTGTATCTTTTGTCATCATTTGTCTTTGAAAACATAGAAGAAAACTGCTTCCAAGTGCATGTAGCCGCTGGCATGAGAGATGGTGTGTGCAACATCATCAGTTACAGCAGACTGCTCAATTTTGTACCTTTCCAGCTAGTCAAATATCCAATAACAATACACACAGGCACACACACACACACACAAAAGCTCTTTGCACTCAAAACTTTTCTAACATCGCCTTAGAAAAATATTTGGGGTTGTTCACCGCTCTGCTCTCTGTAGCATAAACATTTATTTAAATGGGGCTGTCTTTTCAGTAATGAAGAATGAAGGAAAAACAATGGTCTGATTTTGACAAATTAACTTGTGATTTGGAGAGTCAGTGAAGCAGGGAAGAGACATTCCTAACTATACTAATTAAATGAGCTTGCAACATTTATTTTAATGCAATGGAACCAGCCATATGAAGATGAACATTTTAATTTATTTTGCAGTGACATTATGAAAAATTTCTCTGCTGCAGATTATCTGCAAAAACAAATCTCATCAGCATCTAGGTTTCTGCATGAAATTTACATCTCTCACACAAGTTTGACCTTCCCCAGCGAAAACAAATGGAATGTGCTAAGTTAAAAAGTTTCTGCAAAGGTTGTCTTCCATTGATGCGGTGGTTTATGTTCAAATTACCTCTGTGAAAAACACATCCATTTTTCATGGTGCACTGTAGATGAAAAATTCTGAATCCATTCTAAGGGGAATGCAAATATAGCTCATTAGTTTAAAAACATTTTTCATGAACGACTGCTGAGTATTTTCAGGCAGATGAGAATGTGCAGCTTCAGCCAAGAATGAGCACCACATGTCCTACTAATTGTTTTTTAAATTTGTTCCTTTCCTCTATGGCATTCAGTAACTCTTGAAAGTGGGAAGATTCCTGGAGAAAAAAAAAAAGAAAAAATTATATGTAACTTTACTGATAGCATATATTGGGTCTTTCCAATATTGTCTGCAATATGAAGAAAAAAAATAGGAGCATTTGCTTTCAGATGGGTGATATCATTATATTCTGGCACATGACATTCCTCTTCTCTAAGTTTTTTCAGGTTTTAGTAATGAGTAGAAGTTTTATTTATGGGCTGCCGTCAGCAGGGAGAGCGTTGTCCTGAGGTTCATATCAGTGATGATGTTGTGGAGCTGCTGCCAGTGGGAGCTGCAGAAGCTCACTGAGTTCTGCTTTTTTAGTGAGGTTGAGTAGCAGTAAGATATTTTCACTGCTTTGAATGACCCTTAAGGTGTTTTAGCCAGGATTTTCCTCTCTTCAGGAGGCTTCACAAAAGTTTCCATGACATGACCTTCAAAAGCCAGAGAACTGAGGAATGATTCTTTAGAAATGATGTGATTTCATTGTCAGGTCACTTGGCACATACCCTCTTTCTCTGGGTGGTGGCTCTCCGTGGGCACCCACCAGTTCTCTCTCACTCCATGGTGGAGGAAAACTGTCCCCATGGCTGAACTTACTTCAGTAGTTCAAGTGGGTCTTTTTTCTCAGCCATCTGCAGCCAGGAGTGCCTGCAGATTCCAACCATGCCCTGGCACCTGTGGGCTCATGGGCAGCCTCCACCAGTAGAAGTTCTCCCAAGATGTTCATGCATTCCACTGAGACCAGCAGACTCCAGCAAGTTGCGAAACACCTCTTAACTGTGGCCATCTCAGGGCTGAAGTGAGCAGTCCTTCCATGTGCACAGAAAAGCTTGAGTGCAGGCATTCACCCAACTGAAACTGAAGGACAGGAACATGTTTATTACTTAAAGTTGAGTTGGAATTTAACCATAACAATTGTATTAACATCTCTAATGCAATGTTATGGCAGTCTTAATAACAGTCAAGTATGAAAAGGCAACATGTAATAAAAATCCTATTGCTCAAGATCATAACCCTGTTTTTTCAACCAAAAAGCAGTCCTGTGTTCCCTGGATGTTTGCTAAGCACTTGCTTATTGCCACTTGTTTGAGATGGGAAATCACCAGATACTAACACCATCATCCCATACACTTGCTAATGTTTTTTTGATGAATGTCATGCTGTCATTTTTTCCTTCTCTTAGGATATCTGTCCCTGCTTTTCTATTTAGGTCTGTCAGACTAATTTTTTTTGGTGTCCGGTCTTAAGAAGAGTTCTCATACTATAATATCAGGGGTTAAATCTTTTAGATGTTTTTCTTTACCAGAGCAAAAAATCCTCCCAGCCATACATGGGAAAGTCTTCTCCAGCAAGTACGCTATCGGAACCTCCACACCACTTTTGTATGGGCATGCTTCACAGCCCTTCAATACATCAGCAATGTTATGTTTACCTGGTCAATATAGAGCTAAAGCTGCCTGGCATTTTGAAACAAGAAAGGTATCCTCGTGCTTCAAAGTGACAAGAAGAGAAATGATTTTATGCAATTTTTGTGGCATCTGCTCACAAAGTGAAAACCAGGACAGGCAATCCTGCCTTCATGGCTTGGGCCACAACGTGGCCATGGTTTCATTTGCATCAAGGAATGTTCCGTCAGGAAAGTGATTCCTCATATTTCCTGGGAATGTGAGAAATGCTCTGGATTGCATAACTTGCAGACTATGAGTCCTTCCAATCTGTAAAGCCAGGGTTAGTCATGGATCACTGGCAGATATAAGCTCTGGTATGTGAATCTCAGTGTTGCAGGAAAGCAAAGGATTTACGTGGCGCTAAAGAGGTGATGGTCAGTCTTCATGCTGAATTGCAGCAATCAATAACTCTACCTTTAAAAGTCATTGGGTAATAGTTATTCTTTGAAATAACGAAGCTGCCTCATTGCACATTGGCCCCATCGGAAGAACTAAATGAAGAAAAAAACCTTCAAGACACCTAAAGGCACATAAAAATGCAAAATTATCATTTGAGAGGACAGAGGAAAGTAGCTTCTTCCAGAATGATGGAGTTGTTTGAAGCTGTTTTCCTGATCTTGAAATCTGAAAATGCTTCACTACCTCCGAGACTTATGCATCTCTCCTAAAACAGCCAGCAGCCAAACTTGTGGACACAAAGCAAAATTTTCCAACTATGCACACATTCAGCTTGAAAATACATTTGCACTGAGATGGCCTCATAGGACCAAACTCATCCACAGAGGTACTTTTATGAAACTATGAGTCCATCAACACTGTCTTGTGTTTCCAGTATATCATTTACAAGCAGTAGAGAGGCTGCTGTCATGCCTCTCTCTAGATCTCTGATGAGAGAAAATGATGATGCATTTATGCAAAAGAGAAGCTTGCACACAGACCTTTGAAAATAAGCTTCTGACAATTTGCTTTTGACTCCAAACTCATGTACAAGAAGTCATTGCTCTTTCCGATCTCATATGTGTCTTGTGTTTCCCGTGAGGAATCATTTCTCTTCATTCACTTTTTTACTGTTTAGGCAACCAGATTGATGTGTGCCTGTTCTGGGTGCATATCTGAGTTTCTGAAGCTAGCAGCCCAAATAATGGCAGGAATCTATCCAAATGGGGAAAAGCTTTATTTCTTGCCAATCTTACTGATCCTTCAGAAGCCACTTTCTTCCCTTTTTATTTGTCCCCTCTTCCCCTTTCTTTCTCTGATTTGAATTACCCTTTAGCTTAGAAGCACCCAACGATATCGCTGTTGCTGTCTGCCACCCATATTAGGGCAGCCAGTTGCTTTCATCCTGACAAATATTTGTATTAGAGTGAGGCAAACAAGAAGAAACCTCATGGGGCTTTCTTACTAGAGACTCATCTCTATGTCCTTCTTCTGTAGGAGCCACAGCCCATCATTCCTCTAGAAGATGCCAAGCAGTCCCAGTGTGGCCAAGAGCAGGACTGATGGTTCTCCAGCCATTCTCCTTGGTGACCATGGGCAGGAGGCATAGTTGTCCAACAGACAATGTGATCAGGATGCTAGTGGGCACCAGCTGCCTCAGAGAACCTTCCAGCCCACCCTGGGCCGTGCAGAAATTGGACTGTCTGAATCTTCTGTGTGGTGTCAAATCTCTGGAGATCTCCAGGTATAATCCTACACTTGCCACTTGCAGCTTTCTCTAGGGCTTAGTCGACCTGGGCTTAGTCCACCTGGGGCCCTGTCCTACCCAGACTGAGCAGTGTGTAAATCCCTGCCTGGCTGGAGGTGCCAAATTAGGACAACACTAGCTTTGTGGCTGGCTATGAAAAATGGTGTGTTTGATTCCGGTGGATAGGTCATCACAGCTTTGAGATCCTCCTGAGTCTAGATAAGGATCCTGCCTTTTCACACTCCTGACACTTTGACTTTCACTGCTTACTGAGTGGCTCCCGTATCAGACAGCCCACAAGTTTTTTACCATGAGATGTTAGTGTTTGGACAGCGAGAGTGCCATAAATGAAAGCTAACAGACAGATAGGAAAATAAGTTTTCTCCCTCTGTCTTTCTCTTTATTTCTCTGTCTCTCAGTGCAAAACCAGTGAAAAGGAGGTTAATTTTATGTAAAGCTTTGCATTTCAGATTGTGACCAGTGTTTTTTTTCCCTTGGTTGGCTCTGAGAAAACATATATTCAAGTTTGAAAATTCATCATGTCTGATTAATGATGTGTATATAGAGCTTTCTGTATCATCTTCCTTCTTTTGGTCTTTTTTATTCAGTTGTTTGCTGTCTTCCAACCCTGCGGATAGATGGTTCTGCAGTGATAAATGTAAAGTTTGCATAAGCCATGTAACAGCAGGACAGCCTATTATCACTGTACATTTTCCATGGCTGTGCAAACCTCTGTAGGCTATTTTATTGCTAATAGATCCACAGAGAAACAGTAGTGATTTTATGACTCTTTTTAAAATGGAAATTCATGTTTGAGAAATACAACTGGGAGGAAACAGATGTAAACCACTTAAGCATTTGCAGAAAATTGAGATGCACACTCTTATTTACAGACCCACATCGCCTCCATCGTTTTATTTTCAAAATTAAAATAAGCAATCTGTTTGCCATGGGAAATGAGGAACCGTAAACTTGTTGTTTTTCCTTTCCTAAGCAATGGCCAGCATCACCGTCTCTGTGCTTAATGGCATAGCAGACAATTGTCAACCCCCCCCATCCCTCTGGGTTTTATTGTCTATAACACACTCCTTTTGTAATCTGTGTAAGAGGTATGCAAGTGGGAAAGATTTTAGCATAACTATGTGCCTGAATTCACGTAATGGTATAAAAGCTAAAATGATTACCTGATCTATTACAAGGTTTTACCCAAGTATTTAAAGTTATTGGAAAATTGATTTAAATTTTTTTAACAGAAAACAACTGCAAAGTGTTTACATTCATATCAGAGTGCTGGTGTGTTCACTGCCTACACCAGCAGAAAATATTTTTTACTTCTTGCATGCTGTTAGATTACTGACTTTGAGGACCAAGCATCCACTTGGACAATTATTATAAAATATCCCTATAAGCTCTGTTCAAAATGTGAATGCATGAAATTCTGCACTCCTGCCTCCGTGGAGATTGGAACTGCACAGCCTATTGGTGCTCTTTTATGGAATGGATGCTATAGGTGCTTTGCAGATAGCTAACCAAGGGCTTGGAGCTATGGCATAGCACCACTGAGGGCCAAGGTTGGAAGAGAAACAAGTGAGCTCTGTCATCCTCAGGAGTCACCACCAGTATAAAGTTTTTCAGCTATGTATTTAGGAATTGAAAGGGATGATAATACACTCTTTCAGATTTCTCTCATCGAAGAGGGCAACTGAATGCATAACTCTACATTCAACAACCTACTGAAAGCTTGCACTGAAACTGGGATAAGCCAGATCCTTTTCCTGAGCAGCCATGCTGTCAGCCACCTGGACACTGTATATTCCTCAGAAGATTGAAATTCTGATGAAGAAGCTGGGAAAAAGGTGAAGGACATCACTGTAGTGCCCTGCTTGGGCCTCCTTTTGTGCCATATGAAGAAGGAAAAGGAAAGAAGAGCTGCTTTTGTTAAGGGCAGTGGCACCAATATGCCTGGATCATGTCAGCACAGCTTGAGAGCAGGAGAGGAAGGGGAGCAGCTGGGGAGAGCTGAGGTGGCAGTGTCAGATACCCAGGGAGCAAGGATGTGAGCACCCGGAGAGCAGAGTGAGGAGAAAGAAAAATCAGGTGTCAAGAAAGAATGGCGTGGGGAGGTGGGGAAGCAGAACAGCTGGGGTAAGAGAGCTCCCATAAAGAGCAAAACCAGACACTGATTCCACTTTTGGGAGAAAAGACTAAGACACATATTGCATTAAGGAGAGCTAACAATACAGACTGCCTCCCCTAATGTTATTCCTCCATGCAAGCAGTTTCCATAGTGATGTCGCTTGATTACTAGCAAGAGAGGAGATGGGCACAAGGCAGTGTCTGCAGAAACACCACAAGAAAACATGCTACCCCTTTGAACCCCCAAAGAGTGGCTTGTCACAGATCCTGCACAAAGGGTCTAGTTGTCCCTACCCACCTGTGGGCAGTGTGGGGACAATCTTCTGCTCCATCCCAAAAGTGTGTAGAAAGCAGAACCTTTTGCTGATCCCACATCCAGTCCTTGGAGTCACCATTCAGAAACACGCTTCAGCCCTCCAGTCTGTCACAAATATAGCCAGCAGTGACAGCAGTAAGCTGAAAGAGCCAATGCTTCACACAAAATTGAAGTGAAAGGACTCTTTCTTATGCTTTCCTTCACTTCACTCAGCACTGATTAGTACATTAAAGGGCTTTATTGACCCCCAGTAGTTAAACGAAAAGTTTTCTTGCTGCAGCACTGAAAGAAGGGACAGATTTTCCAACAGCTGTCTAATATCTCTGTCAACATGGAAATGAAATAGATTTAAGGACCTCAGAAAAACATCTGAACATTTAATGCCCAGTAATAGTGAATTCCAATTTCCACTTGCAGAAACGGGAATTACTCTCAGTCTGCTCTACCAGCTTTCTAAATAAACATCTGGCAAATTTTATTTTTAGAATATAAAAAAAATCTTCCCAAAGCAGGCTTCTTAGTTGACCATCTTGCTTTTAACCCAGCTGCAGAAGCAGTGTTCGAAAATGCTACCATGAATCCATGTGTCACATCTAGGCCCACAGGGAAGAAAAGGGCAACAATAAATAGCCAAATAACAGGATAAATGAGAGTCAATTTCACTGGGATTTGTGAGACACACTGAAACCCTTCAGATCCGTGTAGGGCAGTGCTCAGATCAATGGACAAAGAGAAAAATATCAGCATTTTCACTCTCCAGCTGCACACAGCACTCCTTGTTCTTAAATCAAGGCATTGTGATGAGGAAAGATCAAGAAAACATAGCCCGAGGACCTGTGAACAGATGTCTGCTCCTTTCCTTGGTCCAACCCAGCCTGCTATAGCTCATATCTTAAAAAACCAACAGCAGGATTGAGCAATTACTCCCTATACGCTTGTTATTGTCATCCAATAAAGCAGCATCTGAAATAATAGCTTTTCTCCTGCCACCCAAGGTTGATTTCTGGAGAAAAAAATGTGTTGAAACTGATTAGGTTAGAGAGATAGGTCTGCATAAATAATTGCTGTAAGTCAACTAAGTCAAAATAATAATAGCAGAGAAAATTAACTTTCAGATAGAAAAGCTACCTGCCTATGCTCTCATTTGTACGCTGAAGGCTAATTCAGCAAATGAAGAATGTAGTTCTTGGGACAAAGCAGGTAACCCATGGATTTGTGATGACAGCTGTCACAAAAGCCAGGTCTTCCCTGAGACCAATTGGCTTCAAGTAGAGTTAAATTCATTATTATTTTAATTATTATTATTAATCATTATGATCTTGGATCCGCATTAAGATTTACACAACTTTTCCCAGTAGTTTTGCCCTGCCAGCAAGGAAGCCAAGATTTACAGATATTCAGGTAGGATACTTGAGGCAATCCAAGATTTCTATTCATACAGTTGAAAGGTGTATTTTTTCATGATTTTTTGCCTTTCTGTCACCAGTTTCTGTCTGCCTTTCTGTCACCTTTCTGTCACTCTCTCCATTACTATACAGAATAGAACGTTCTTCAATTAGTATTGTTCTAGTCATCAATGATCACTGCTTTTCTGGGCAGTTAACAATTTGAATGTGGAAACCCTTATGACAACCCTTTTTCTCACAGGAGAGGCAATGACTTGTTTAGTATCTCTGTTCTCAGTCTTGAAATAATGTTTATGGCTGCATTTGTCTTGCCAATACCTTTCTGTTTTCACAAGAGTCCATTCAGAGCAATCCTTACCACCATGTTTTATGCAGGATTCTGTATCTAATAGCAAATACTCTGTTCAGGCCAAGTTGATGAGAGTGGTGCCACATCTGCTGGGCGAATCTCTTGTCTCTGCCTAGCTCATTCTGCATGACCTGTTCATATTATTTTCTATTTTTACTTCAACTTCTGTATTATTGTTCCAGAAATTGATATGTTTTAAGTAATTCTCTCTACTTCTTGACTATTTTATTATGTTCAGTGAAGTACATTTTGTATGGATCCATTGTCATAAACACCAAAGAAGTACATTTTTCCTCAGCAAGTGAAGGAATTCTGACAATTCTGTATTCAGAAATGAATCTAAGTTAAATAACCTGTGCAGATCCAGTGAAAATAAGCCAAGCATGCAAAACCTCCCAAAAAAATCTGATGTCTCACAGTAATAAATAACATTCCTTCCAGCCCTTAGATTTCAGGTGAAAAGCATCCCACTTCATCTCTAGTCAAAGACATTTCTCATACTTCCAGATGAGCAAACATGCTGCTCCTTATCAATTATTAGCACTAAGGAGCTTATAAACAGGAGGGAGATCAACTATTTACACACTCTAATGGTAATAGAACAAGGGTAAATGATTTTAAACTAAAAGAGGGGAGATTTAGATTACAGGCTTGGAGGAAATTTTTTGCTCAGGTGGTGAGGCACTGGCACAGGCTGCCCAGAGAAGCTGTGAATACCCTATCCCTGGAGATGCTCAAGCCCAGGCTGGACAGGGCCCTGGGCAGCCTGAGCTGGTGGGTGGGAGCCCTGCCCACAGCAAGGGGTTGGAACTGGGTAGTCTTTAAGGTCCCTTCCAAATCGAAGCCATACTGTGATTCTATGAGAAGTATTTCTGTACTGTCAGTCATATGCAGAAAATAAATTGGGCAGTGTGCTTCTGATGAACTTGCAGGTCTTATGCTGCACACCAGTACTGAACTTGCCATGTCTTCATTCATTCTAAGGAGTGCTTCTGCATTATATTTGTACTGAGCTTGAAGCAGAAGAAAAAGAGTACTAAACACATGAATTAAGATAAACTTCTTAATATTTTGCAAATGACCTTACCATATTCCACCAGCATGACAATGGAGAAGTAGTCCCAGAACATTTTTTTATCACATAAGAAGCTTGGAAAGATATACTTAATAAAGAAAATATGAATGGTTATGAGCATTTCTGTATGTGTTTCCCCATTGTCATCCCCATCCCCATCCTGACAACCAAGAGAGAATGGCTATTGGGTTGGTGAAAGCTATGCTACTCATCCCTCAGTTTTAATGGATTTTCTTGCCTGATCCTGAAAGTTAACTTGAGGTGGAACTTGAGAGTATGAAACTAATTTGCTTGCCATCTTGTATCCCATTGCAGACTCTTCCTAGTTTATAATGATCAGTATGTTCTTTTTCAAGGCTTTCAAAGGAGTTTTACTTTGCAGCTTTCCTTCTAGACTTCTGTCTTTGTAGTTTCAAATAAAGTTATGAAAATGTGAAAAAAGGCCATAAAAAACCAAAGAGATAAAAGATCTGAGTGTATATGTCTGCCCTAAATCTCAGGAATATTAAGGAATCCCATTGTTATTGAATGTCATGAATTGTCATGAAATCACTACATGAAAGTGATTTCTTGCAATTTTAGAAACATCTATCACTGAGTTGGGAATGCCTGCATTTGGCATTACAAGCTTCGTGTTTTCTTATACAGATTCATGAAGCACTGCACACCACAATATCTGGAGATTTAAAATATGCAAGAGCATCCTATGCCTACTACATGCCCAGAATTCGTATCTGAAATCACATTTTGGCCACAAAGGAGAAATTAATAAGCCATCACTCACCATTTTCTATGGTAATTAAGGAGTTGCACTAAACTGAGCATTGCAAATTTTCCATGTGCCAATTTGCTGCCATGTTTTAGTACACTAGCTGAAGAGCCCAGAAATCAAAGAGATGCTGGCGACTTCAAACATGAATATGTCGAGCTGTGCTGTTCTGAATGAAAATGGACACAAGTGAATGTTAACATTTTTCTCTCTAGAGTCCTTCACCCGGGCATGTTTGATGCTTTCTTCCACATGCCAGAGCTGGAATTAACTAATGAATAAACATGTCTCACTGAAATAACTTTGACATTTTAGCTAAGTTTCCACATTAAGATAAGGTTGTCCTGCCCCCCCTCTTTTGTCCCCCCCTAAAAAAAGAGTAGAAATTTGAGAGAACCCAGTGGCTGAAGTATAGTATAAAAAAAGCTGTATGAACACTTTGTTAAATGCACAGATTTAACCCTGCTGTTTTTCTCCTAATCATTATTAATTGCCTCCAGTGGTGGACATTAATTTCCCTATTGCAGCAACATGCATCTTGAGTTTGGGCATATCCTAATATATCAAGTGGGACAGGTGATATAATTCAGCTGGTCACAGCTGGAAAGAAGACAGCCACCCACATGCAAGCAGTCTGTCAGCCTTAGTTACGCTGCAGACACCACTGCAGCCTCCATAACAACATTGTACATTCATCTCTGGGGATAACTTTACAAGAAGTATAGCCGATCGGTTCATCCTATTTAATCTGCTGTTGTCTTAGCTGTAATAAGAATGCCTTCACCTAAGCTTCAGCTGTGTGAATTTTGAGGGAAAGGGGGGAGGGCCCTTTCACTCCCTTAGGGCTGAGCCCCCATTCCTGCCTTGAGAAGTATGTGTGTTTCTACAGACAGTTTCTCTTTCTGACAATGGCACACTTCCAGGTGAAGAATGCTTCCTTGGAAAAAGTCTTGCCCAAGTGTCCTGATTACAGAGTTAATTAAACATGCAGATTGCTGCTAGCTTGGAGCTCCTTTTCCAGCACATCCCATAACTCCACCTCGGCAGCCGTTATGTTGTATGCGCTGAATTCAAGCTGGAAGATAAAGGAAACATGAGCAAATAAAATACTGTGTAACAGGATTTCAGGATTTGGCCCAGAGGAATGCTGAGGCTTTATATAGGCAGGACCAGGTCCCACAGTTGTCTTTCTTCAGTTGTAATTAACCTTCTTCTGCACTGCAGCTGCCTTCACTTGTAGCAACCAGCAAAGGATACCTCACGGATGTTTTTAGCTCTTTGGTTAGGATTTGGTTTAGCTCTTTGGTTTGGATGCTGCTTGGCTGCCTGTCCAAATCATTGTCCAAACTTGCAAAAATCATATGCACCCCAAAAAAGAAGGAAATGTAGGGTGCTGAGAATTTCTGGAACAAGATCATCCATTTCAAAATTTTTTGCGAATTTTGAAAGCACCTTTTCAAAGAAAATCTCTTTTCCATATAAAAGAGCAAATGAATTTTGGGGATATAAAAGTAGAGCCTTTTACTTTGTTTGATGAGGCTCAAAGGCAGTTTGTGGTTAGACCAGCTTGGCAACTCCCTGCTTCACTCTTGAGTTCACAACTAAAAACATGAAGAGCAAGAGTTTAAAAACAGAACTGCTATTTAAGAGAACAAACCTTGCTGTAGAAACTTGATGTGAACTTGATGGGTCTTCTTCCTGCTCCCTAGCTCTTGTGCCTTTCCAACGATTTTGATTGGATAGGTCTTATCCTGCAAAGTCTTGCTGCCTTCCACAGAGATGCTGTAAAGGACCAATGGACGTGACAGATGCCCTATGACTGAGGGATGGCACCACACAAGTGTGGCTGTTTAATGAATCAGAACACTGAGGTGAAGATGGTCCATAGCATCTTGGCATGTAGTAACACTTTATGCTGAGCCTAAATGCATTATAAAACATGTTTTTAAATGCTCAGTGATTAAGCGTGATACATAAAACCCAGCTCAAAATCACCAGCGATAAAGAAAATGTAAAAATATGTGGCTTAGAAATGGTTCATTTCTTCACCATTCCTGTGAAATAGGCCACCCTAGGAACTCAATATCCCAAACAATACCTTGATAACCAGACCATTTCTCTAAAGGTGATACTGTGTCCTGACAGCACCTGAATTACCTTGTTCTCTGGACCAGCACTGCCTCCTGACTTTCATTTCCCTCTTTTCCCATAGAAGGGCCATCCAGGGCTGTGTTTACCACAGTCGTCCCACAGCCCCACAGGAGGACGTGCCATTACTGGCTCCTCGGCTGCCTGACCCTGCTGAGCCTTGCTGGGAGAAGTCCTTCCACTTCACTGTGAGTGGCTCTATATTTCATCTGGAGTGACACCTGATTTGGAGGTCTGGAACACAGTGTTTATGCTCATTGTGTCTCTTTTTTTTTACCATTTCTAAGGCATGCTATTTTACTATCCAAGAACCAAGGAGAGGCTTTGACAGGGGAAATATTTGCTACAAAAATTCAGCAAGGAGAGATCACAATTCTGGGTATATTGTGGCTGTCATCGACTTTGATGAGGCAGTTTTTGTTATCTGGGCAGCAGAAGTGTTTGGGTTAAGCTGCCAGTGCCCCTCTGTCACAAAGCTCTCTGCCAACCTGTGAATCAGAGCTCATATCAGAGCGGGTCAGTGACACAGCTGTGCTGCCTGCTTGGGTGGCTTTGCCTAGCAGCTTTGTTTTAGTGAAAACGGTTATTTATGAGTTATCACAAGATGACTCCAGTGTTATGATTACTGTTATTAACATGAGTATAAAGGAACAAAGGCTTTGTACTAAAAAGGAAACACGGAGGAAAAAGCCTTGTGCAGTGGTATGCAGGCTGAGTGCTTTACAGAAGTACACATTTCCCTGTTAATTAAAAAAGTTAAATTCAGGAACTGGACATTAATGCAATGTGTTGTTCCCATTCTGGAAATACATTCCCTAACAGTTAATAAATAATCTATGAATTCTAATCTTTTAAAGTCGTTTCAGAGGGATGAAGTCATCTGCTGTAACAGTGAAAGTAGTACCTCTGCCTTCATGGCATTCGAATGGAAAGGTGAGCAGCTGATTGGAGGTGCTGGGCTGCCAGAGAGAGATGCCCCACAAGTTTAACGTCACTCCATTTGTTTTTAGCAAATTGAGTTGCTAGAATATTATTTCCTTCTTTTATAAAGCTTTATGCTGGATTTCTTACTGTTTTGTTCCTGTTTGACAGAGCAAAAGGATTCATTTCCTTCCTATTCAATCTGAAGGGATTGCATCACCGATGCTGGCTGTTTCAATAGATCCACCTGGTGCCAGAACTGGTGCTCTCATCTTGGCACATCTTATTGGAGCACTGCTGTTGCAGGAGCACAGTGAGAGCTGCTTCTGAAAAGCTTGCAGAGGATTTTTGTTTTGGTTTGGTTTTTACAGAAGCTGAGCTGATTTCCCTGGAAAACCAAGCTTTCTGGGTCTGATTTCCCGATGAGGACAAACTGGGAGAGCTAGAGCTGTTCAGCCTGGAGAAGAGAAGGCTCCAAGGGGGACCAGAGAGCAGCCTTTCAGTATCTGAAGGGGATCTGCAAAAAACAAGGGGGCAGGCTCTTCAGCAGTGTCTGCTGTGACAGGGCAAGGGGAAATGATTTCAAACTTAAAGAGGGGAGATTTAGGTTGTATATAAAGAAGTTTTTTACAATAAAGGTGGTGAGGCACGAGTATGGGTTGGTCCAGAGAGGTGGTGGATGCTCCATCCTTGGAGACACTCAAGGTCAGGCTGGATGGGGTTCTGAGCAGCTTGATCTAGCTGTTGGCGTCCCTTTTCATTGCAAGAGTCCCTTCCAACTCAAATGGTTCTATGATTCTTTGATTTCAGCCTTATCTCAATCTCAGGCCCTTAAATTAATCCATACCAATGCTAAATTGGAAGTTTGCATCAGGCTGTGAGCTCACCAGTCAGGGGGGATGTAACACTGCTGGGTTTGGTATGCCACCTCCCAACTGCTACTGGGACAGGGGTGGACCACAGAAACCTGGCTTGTGAGTGCAACATAGACGAGCTCATCTCCTGTACCCATGTTTCTGTAATCAGGTTTAATTCTCCTGTCAACACTCAAATGAAATGACATGAGGCCATCAGGCTGTGCAAGCCACGTCAACTTCAGAGTCACTCAGCTTCAGTCATCTTCTTGCTTGTGACAAAATGTCAGTTTAGAGCATGACTCACCCTCCTCTGCAGCGAGTTTTAATTGAAATCACATCATCAAAAAGCTGCAGCCAGGCACTGCTGTGCTTCTCGGTGATCACACACCCAAAGGGAACAACATGAACAAAGTTCCATACAAAGGGAAAGAAATCCACAGGCCTGGAAGCACTCACATCCTCAGAGCAAAGATCAAACCTCCCTCATACCACCCGAGGTCTTACAGAGATGTTGCTCAGTGGGGATGCAGCCTGCTAATCTGCTGCTGAGCTCTCTCAGCTCACTCAGTGCCTTTTACGCAGATATCAATGGCAGCATTGTCCAGTGTGCACATTAGGGAGAGACAGTCAAAAATGGTATATCAATGATAGCATCTTTAATAGCCATAAAAATAAAGTGAGGAAGACAGGGGGTGATAAATAAAGAGCAACTCATATTGATCCATCTGCATCTGGTTGTTAGATTTCTTATACAGTTCATGGGAACAAAAATCTGTCAGTTTGTCTTCATAATAAACTGCTTCCCATTACCAGGCAGTGGGTGATCTCATGGGCTTTAAAGGAACATGCAAGGGAGATCCACAAAAAAGGATATGATGAGGATTATTAATACAGCAATAAATTTCATCAGCCTTGCCTCTTAAAGCTGGGACAACTGCACTCTGCAATAAATATAATAATAATAGTCAGAAGCTCTTGTGCAGCTCCATCATGTCCCTGTGTCAGGTTTAACATATGGCTTACGGTATGTGCTGCTTTGGGAAGACTGTGGTTAGTGCCAGACTGCATCTGCAGGCAAGCACAGAGGGGATTCTGGAGCACGTGTGCTTGGTAGGCTCCGTGTGCACACCAACATGTGCTCACCAACATGTGAGTATTTTTCCATTTGAGATCCATGTGCTCGAGGCTACTGCTGGCCCCACAGAGGGATGTCTGAGCACTGAGCACTTCTCGCTTCCAGCCACGACACCCGCTTATATCTTTTGGACAGGAAAAGTGACATTTATAGTAAAGACAGAGCACTAAGCACAGGGCTCAGAAGTACTCCCAGTTTTCTATTGATTTGAACTGCTGAACGTAATTTCTGCTGGGTTTTAAATGTGGTGCTATTCTGAAGCATCGCTGTGGGTTACAACGCATTCTTCTCCCATGGTGTTTGCTCACCTCAGTTTTTGGCTTTCTGCAATTACAAACATACTGACTTCTCTCCCACCAGATTCCTAGATTCCCATTTCCCTCACCTGCGTCACAAGAGGGAGGAAGTCCTGTTATAGACAAATGGGTGGCAAAGACCTTCCAGAAGCACAGCTCTGTAAACTCTGGTCTCTTCAGCAGCACTGTGGCTTGTTTTCCCAAAGAGTGCAAGGTGAGACGAGGATGAACAGCCTGTTCCCTGCCGCAGCTCTCCTTACCCCATGCCTCCTTGGCTTCCCAGGCATTTTGGGTGCTGCTGTACACTGTATTTAATGCATGTCCCTTCAACGAGAGAGTCAGAGGAGTGCTGAGCAATATTGTTATAAACAAGCCTTTAGCTCAATGGAGTTGTTTGACAGGCTTGAGTTCTTCATCCTGCTTGTTTACACATGGGCAGACACACACACATACATACACACACTTAAATAACTTCTGCCGCTTAGAGCTCCATTACTCCCTTTGTCCTTGTATCCTTTCCTCTAATGTTTATGACCCGTTTTCAAAGGCATGTGCTGGTATCTGATGATCTGTGTCTCTTCAAGTCTGTGCACAGACACACAATCCCACTGCCTGGCAGAGCTTCCAGGGACAGCCGTCCTGCCGGCTCCCCTCCTCTGCCCCTTTCTGCGGATAAAAATGACTGATGCAGCCCATTACTTATCTATCAGATAATAGATCTACTTCAACACAGATTCCTTATGAAACTCTCTCCTAGCAAAATTTGTTCTAGATGTGGAGGAGGCATTGGGCTAAAACCCTGGGCTTTCCTGGGTGAGTCAATACAGCATTTAAATTCTTTTTCTCTACCGACTTCTTTTGTGAAAAATTGGTCCTCTATGTGCAGCAGAATTTAGCCAATCCATACTTTTGCAGTAAGGAAAAAGACATTTTTGTAGTAAAAATTCCTCTCCGTAAGGCTGACAGCATTTGTCTCAGCTTGTGGACATTATTAAGATGCGTGCAGCAGAATCCTGACACCCAAACTGGAAGGTGGTGCCACCAAAGGGATTGAGTTATCTTCTGTTAGTTCTAAAATTCTGCCAGTGACTAGGGGAGAGAAGAAACTGTTTTGTAGCTTTGGCCACGTTTCAGTGCACCATGCGCTGTTACACTGAAAGCAGAACAGTTTAAACCCAGGAAAAATGCAAAGCAGCAGCAAGAGGGTTGGCTCATTTCTGTGCTCAGGGCTGTGCTTCTGCTCTGTCTCCGTGGTTCTTGGACTCCGTTTGCACATTGTACTTCCCAGCTGCACCAAACCCTTGCAAATGCCTCCAAATCCAGTGAAAATATGGTTTGCTTGCCAGTTCACTACGCTTTTTTTGATGAAAGGAGAGATGCTCCCAGATGAAATTCCAGGACCTCACACCCAGACCAACATTTCTCTCACAAGGAATTCATAAACCCTTAGAGGTACAACATCTGGAGCTCGGCAGCTGTGGCAGGGCCTGATTATCAGACACACAGCTTCCCACCCTGGGAAGACAGGCTGAGCTGGCAGTCCCATGCTCTCCTGGCTCTCTCCGCAGACAGCAGGATGTACTTGAGGGCTCTTGGAGGGCCCAGTGCTCACATGAAGCACTCCCAGCACTGCTGACGGACCCCCTTCCCTTCCTATCCCACGCCTGTCAGCTCCTCAGGACCTACCCTTCACCTTCCCTGCACTATGTGGCATTTCTTCTTCACTCCTTTTCCTTGCAGCCCCTTCCCTGGGGCTCTGAGAAGCAGATAGAGACTGCAGAGGCTATTTTCTGTGTATCTTTGTGGGGGGTGTATAGATGGCTACAGATTTCAGTTTGGCAAACTCCCAGAAATAGCTTTTGCAGAAGAACATATGACTAATACAACCTAAAAATGACCCGGTGGCAACATGAAGTGTGTATGAAGTTGGGAGATGCAGATGCAGAAGGTACAGACCACTTCTCTACATAGATCCATGTCACAGGGAGTGCCTCTATGGTGGTGTGCTTCCAACCTTGGTCTTTGTGCCTTCCTTGACTGAAGGACTTGGCTTTGGAGATTGCTCCTGCCTTCAGGGAGTGGCTGATGGAAGGTTTTGCAGAACATTTTGTTATTACATCTGAAACGAACTCCCTGAGAGGTGCACAGTGTTGCAAAAAGAGGGGGGCTGGTTGACCCCAGCCAGCAGCACCTCTTCAGCACACCAGGGTCCCACGTGTGGGCAGTGCAGCACGGAGCAGAGCTATTGCTCTCTGTCTGAGGACCTTGCTCTTCACAAGCACTGCGAAGTGCTCAAAAGCATCCAGCTGCTTTCCTGTGCAGTTAGTTTTAATATTACCTGCTTTAGAGAAATAGATTCAAATTAGCTTCAGTGAGTTTACCTTCATTTTTAATAGTAGCACCTGAGAATCAGCAAAGTTCTCCACAAATCCAATGCCCCAAATGAATATATGAATATATTGAGAAATTAGCATGAAATGGACTACATAGCAAACTTATTTCACGTCTCCAGACAAAGACAAATGAAAATCAAGAATCTCTGCAGCTTCCTGGAAGAAAAAAAAAAACATCTTATTGAATAAATTACGCTTGAAAAGGCAGCTGTGTTTTCTTAATGGTCAGAGATTGATTCTCAGGACTAGAAGCCTGAACCAGCAAGCAAAGTACCCACTTCTGTCTGCCTCAACCTGGGGGTTCGTAGCAGCAGAGCTGAGTAAATAATCCTTAGAAGATAATTTACTCACACAAAAGCTGTCTTTTTTTTTTTTCTTTTTTTTTTTTTCCGTTTACCGAATGTCAGTACCTTGATTGTGGCTTCCTCTAATTTATTTGTAATTCAAATTTAGTTGTTCAATTTATTATCTTTCTTCTTTTGTAACAGGTTAGATAGACTGTGAAGGGTCTGCTGCAAGTATTTCAACCTGCCTGTTTCAAAGAGGGCTGAGTTCATCACCAACTCCACCACGTAGGGCTGGGTTTTTCCTCCCCCTGCATCAGTGCAGATTTTGTGATCAGGAAAAGCTGTTTGGGTTGCTGTTAATAGGTTTTGATCTGCTGGAGGAGGTTTGCTTCAGCCCCAGGAAAGTGATGGTATCACAAGCTCTGCTGCGTATGAGCACAGTTGAAATGCAAATCTTCTTTTCATTGCCTTCACTTAAAATAACAGCACCTGAAGCCATGGGCCAGCCAAATGCATGGCCAAACCCTCATCTAACTGCCAGGTGCCTGGGCTTCAGGAAAGTGTCCTGAGGAGCTGGGACCTAGCTGCATTAAGCACTATCCTTTCTAAATGTACTAATTGTAGAGATCACAATGAAGAGAAATGATTGCAGCAATGGTGAATGAAGGATTTTGTCCCTCATTAGGCAGGTTTGAGCTCAAGGCTCTGCTACAGCTTTGTCATGTCAGCCCAGCACTTCTGCTACATGGCAGAATTCAAGCGTGCAGATTTCAAACGGGCTTTCCATGGGTACTCATGCAAGCCAGACTCCGTCTTTTGAATGTCTATGGGAGGCAAACAGAAAAGAGATGTGAAGTCTTGGCAAAGGGTATCCATTTTCAAACCACAGCCCAGTTAACACAGTTCCTGCTGCATCCTCTGGATGTGAAAGATAAAGCCATAGATCAGAAACGAGTCAGCATCAGTCAACCACATCTTGGACAGGACACCCGCTCTCCATGAGTTTTTGCTGCCATTCACACTGCTGCTTACCTCTCTTTTTGCATAACATGGTTGTACATAATTATGTATTGTTGTCTTTCTGCACTTGGTGCTGGTGAGGCTACACCTCAAGTCCTATGCTCAGTTATGGGCCCCTCACTATAGGAAAGAGATAAAAGCCCTGGTGCATGTCCAGAGAAGAGCAATGAAGCTATGAGGGGTCTGGAGCAGAAGTCTTATGGCGAGCAGCTGAGGTAACTGGGATTGTTTGATCTGGAGAAGAGGAGGCTCAGGGGAGACCTTATCAATCTCTACAAGGACCTGAAAGGAAGTTGTGGTGAGGTGGGTTTCGGCCTCTTCTCCCAAGTAACAGTGATAGGGTGAGAGATTCTGGTTGGATATTAGGAAAAATTTCTTCTCAGAAAGAGTGGTGATACATTGGGACAGGATGATTACGGAGATGGTGGAGTCACCATCCCTGGAGGTGTTCAAGAACCATGTATATGTGGCTCTGAAGGACATGTCAGTGAGCATGGTGGGGACGGGTTGATGGTTGGACTAGATGATCTTAGAGGTCTTTTCCAACCTCAGTGATTCTGTGACTCTACAAAAAGGACAGTCTTACCAATAACTCATGTAGATCTGAGTAGAGGATGTATTTACAGAACAGTGCTTCCCAGTTACAGTGAGAATGAAGACCTGAGCTAGGAGGAGAGCTGCAGAATGAGGTTGAGTTACTGGAGTTTTTCTTCACATGATCAAAAAAACAGCTGTTGTTCAGAACAGCTTGTGGACCAACAAGATATCCAGCACATAAAGGCAGAGACAAAAACAATTGTAACGTAAAGTTGCAGTTTAAAATAAATATCAGTTATCCCAGTTGCTGCCTTTCTGTATCACTGACAGAGCAAATCTTCATGATAAAAGCTGAGGAGGAGCAGGAAGGAGCCAAGTGGATAATTCAGGAGCAACATGCCATGCATGAAAACTGCTTCTGAAAAATACATGAGAGGACCTTTGCTAAAAAATGTACGGTGGAAATGCTGGTTTCCTTGAAAAACTCGTGAGCAATAAGCAGAAAGAAGAGAAAAGCATCCCACTGAGAGCATAGCTGACCTGGCTGGAAAAGAGGTCTCCTGCCCTCTCTTCGCAGTCACCAGCACCTGCAACACAATGAGGGCTGTGGGCAGCCCAGCTGGTGCCCACTGCAGAACCCCATGGAAACCCTCATGCAGAATGAGAGGGACTCAGCCACTCCAAGCAGCTACAGGGGTTTCCCTATGTTATTAGAACATTTTTAGTGGCATCAGTCCTGGTCATCACACAGTGAAGACATGCATGAATGGACCAGCATAGGAATCATTCTTGTGCCTTTCCTCCCCAGCAAGATAGGACTGGGAAGAAAAAGCACTTACAGAACCCTTGAAACAGGCTACAATTAGAAGCGGCTGAAAAGGGAATTTTGGGGAAAAAATAACACAGTCATTTTTTTTTCCCACTTGATTTTAAAAGGAAAACAAAATTTTCCTAGATGTATATAGTTAGTCTATGGAAAGGAGACTTCACACAAAGTTGTTTTATTTTCTTAAAGTGGTTGAGACATCCCAAATTGGTAACTTTGCATTTCATGTTACAATGTCAGAAGGAGAGATTGGGTCTTTAAAATACTAAAATGATTTTTTTTCCTTGCATAAAAAGGAATGAATTCTTTGCTCGTATCATTCTGCCATGCTCTGTGGAGAGCTCAGCGAGTCTACAAACTTTCAGGACAACCTGTCACAGTCTCTAGGAACACACTAAATAACTGTTAACCAAAGCATGAAATATGAAACACAGCACAAGATAGAATGAAGTAAAACTCTGCTCTGCTTTCAAATCATGCATAAACAGATTTCCTTGCAGTAGGCACAGCTGATTTTTTCCACTTCCTCTGTGTTTCCCTTGTGTTCTAAAAAAAAAAAAAAAAAAAAAGCCAGCATCTCAAAATATTCCATCTACTCCGAGTTTTTATTATCCTAAGCTGGATCTTATAAAAAACGAGCAGGGAAAGCACCACTACTTCTGCAGACGTGCTTTACTTGCTGGTTTTTAAGTCAGGAGCAGCACAGCTGACCTTGAGGGGTTTCGCTCCATGTCCCCAAATAGCTGGGGTGCAGATGGGGCTAAGATCACCCTTGCCCAGATGGCAATTTATGGACGTTATTATGTATAGGGTGCACATTAAAATCACCTAAATGTGATTTTCATTCAGTGCTTTTCACCTTGCTTTGCAGCTCTACAGCTCTTTGCTGGTGAGCCAGCTTCCAGCCTGGCTCAGACTATGGCTGAGATTTGGTAATTCAGCCCACACTCATGTGCAGTTGAGTGGTTTCCAGTGCTGTGCAGAGCAGCAGCTTCTGTCTTCCCTCTTCCCACAGAAACAGGCCCAAAACCCCATAGTTTTCAGTGATGGATCTCCCTGCAGCATAGGCATGTTTGGAAGGGAAAAAACCCACAGATGTATGCCTGCCTTGCAGCTTCATTGGGAGAAACAAGAGTAGCAGGCTCTGGAAGTAAATCTGCCTCTCGCTCAGAACCAGATCACCGACAAGTGTTCGTCCATCTGCTGTCAGCAGTTCAAACCATGCATCTGTCGGTGGGGTGTTACAGTGATGCAATTGATTGAGGCTTTTTTAGAAGGGGCTGCGTGCCCACATGGTGGGGCTGCTGGGGACAGAGACACACCTCTGGATGCTCTGGTGCTGGGTGGGAATGGTGGATTGGTGCCAGTGATGGAGGGATCCCGGCACAGCTGTCCCTCAAATCCCCATGCCGGGGTCTCATCTGCAGCTACTTGTATCAGTTACCGGCCCCAGCACTGAACCTCTGCCCTAGCATTTGGGTGTCAATCCCTGCTGTCATCACTCATCCCATGATGTTCTTATATGGACAAGAGGCGCACGTGCTTGTATTACATTCCCTGCAATGCTGCAGCAGCTGGCAGTGTGACCTGTGCTTCCCAGGGCAGTGATGTCCCTCCAAGGTTGGCTGGTCATGGAACCCATGGACAGAGCCACCAAGTTCCGCAAGGCCTCTCTAAAACGTTGCCAGCATCTCCACCACTGCATCCCATAGCACTGCAATGTAACTGATACTCCAGTGAAAATGGAGTCAGGAAGATTATGCTGAAGCTGTAGCTCATTAAAGGAAAGCACACTGAGATGTTTTTATGCTGCTGTAACTTATAAAAGAGCCAGTTAAGACCGCTTATTACGGTAATTACAGCAATGTAAAGAGAGACCTAGCAAACATTATAGCACTTAGTAAACCATCATCGGGGCTTAAATGAAACATATTTAGGACTCAAACAAGGCATCTCCCACATAGCAGGGCAGGAGATGTCTGCATGGGTAGCTCGGTTGGTTGCAGTGTCCCCAGCCCCAAGAGAGGGGTAGAATTGGGACACAGGACCAGGTGGGTGACTTTTCTGGAGACAGACAGCTTAAGGAACTCTCCTTATCCACCTCCATCACACTGGCTGCTGCAGGGATCATGAATCAAGAAAGAGACTGTTAAGGACTTACTTCTACCATGTGACACGATGCCCTAGTAAATCCCCCGCTTACACCCCCTGCTTCCAGCGCCAGGAAGAACTGGACCATGGAATTTAATAGCCCTGTTGGGACTTGTCCTCCCTTAATTTATCCAGACCCCCTCTGATAAAGAATTTATGTTCTCACCTCTGAAGTTGGTGTCATCTCAGACCATGTACTCTTCTACAGCTAGATTTATACCAACATCTAATTAAAACTCTCTTCAACCCTTTTCATTACCTGCACAAACAATTTTGTCCTGCTTTGTTTTGGTAAAGCCCATATTTTCAGAGCAGACTCTCTCATTGCAGAATATGCCAAACTGATAAAGAATTACAGACTCCCCTATATGTCTCTCGGTCCCTCACAGAATCTGTATCACTGCACACCCCCATGCAGTCTACTGCCATCCTCCTTGTTGGCACTTCCAGATCTTTCCCAACACTCTCTAAGATTATAGAACCTTAGAATCATAGACTGGCCTGGGTTGAAAAGGACCATAAAGATCATCTAGTTTCAACCTCCCTACTATGTTCAGAGTCACCAACCACTAGATCAGGCTGTGCAGAGCTACATCCAGATGCTCCATGATGTCTAGTCCTCACTGCCATTGTGTGCATGGCAGTGAAGCCCTTGCAGAAATCTCAAGCCTGATTTGGCTACTCTTGGCTCTGTGGTTTATGAACTCACCACAGAGCCTATAACTTCTACCCCACTTCCACAAGGTCATGCGGTCTCAGTAGGTGATGCTCACTGAGGTACTCGTGCCTCCACAGCTGGATTTTTAACCAAATATTGCTTCACTCTCAGCTGGTTTGCTTTTTCTTGAATTATTTCTTCATTCACAGTTTACTGAGGAATCAGGGCTGGAGATGCCTGCATCAATCTCCTCTCCCACAGCTCAGCTCCTGCCGCAACCAAGTTCTCCTTGCTTTGATTGGCTCTGCAGCCCTGGGGGCACCCAGTTCAGCACACACTGCACAAGATGATGCAGATCATGTTTTCTCTCAAAGGAATACAATGTGTATTTAGCTCCACACAACTGGATACCAATCACCTAGAAAGAAGATGGCATTCAACAAAGCATTGCTCAGGTTTGGTTGTCAGGTTACAACCATTCAGGGTATGCGGGAAGCCAGGTCAGCCAGCAGCATCCATTTCACCTCTAAACAATTATCCAGATGGCGCTTGGCCTGCTGAGCAGTATCCTTTACAACATCAGTGGCCTTGCACAGAGCTCTGCTCCAGTTGCCCTCACTGTAAAGGGTAAGCCTGGAAAAATAAAAAGGAAAACATTTTCCTTTTTAAATCCAATTTAAGGGATTTAGAAAATACGCTGGATGATTTTTTTATTTTTTTTTTTTATTTTTTTAAGATCTTTGACATGGTGGTGAAAATGAGCATGCAAACAATTGCATGTGAGAACTGATGATGTGTGCCAGCGTGCAACAGGGTATTGAGTTCTTTATGTTTCTATTAATTGCAGGGGACTTGACTGGGTGACCCTTAAGGTCCCTTCCAACTCAAATGGTTCTATGATTCTACGATTCTTCATCCTTTTAGCAGAAGCTCCATACCAGCCCTTTGCTGGCCTACGGTGGCTTTCCTGCTTGCAGTGATGTGTGCAGGTAGCATCACTGCTCAAAAGGGTGGGCATCAGGAAGGTCTGGTGCCAAACCAAGCAGATGAGTGTCTCCAGGTCACAGAAATGGCTGATCTTTAGGGGATCCATAGAAAATCTTGACAGCTAGCAGCCTGTCCCAAGGATACGTGCCCCAGCACCAACTGCAACATTCATGGTCTCTGCCTGCACCCATGCACTGGGACAGGAGTGCCCCCACACTGAGGCCATCCACATTTGACCAGCATCATGGCAGTTATATGGCCATCAGCTGACTGCCATTGTTGAGAACAAGCCTGATTTACACCAATGTAACCCAGCCAGCTTGGATTTCCACTTCTGTAGCTGTAAGCAAATGCACCAGTTCTCTGCAGCCAAGCCTGACTCCAAAACCTGCTCTCTTTTATAGAGGTATTTAAGCCCCTCATGTGCAGTCTCGACATTAAAACATATTTAGGTTTAAAAACAGTGTTTTGTAAGAAAGTATATATTTTTTTCTTTTAGCCAAATGTATTTGAATACCAGAGTTTAGCAGACACCTCTGACTGGCTGATTCATGCCTAGTTCATTTTTCCATTTAATCCATTTTCTCTGAAAATGAGATATAAGCAGTGAAGCAATACAGTTTTATTGGATCCAATGCACTGCCACTAAAACAAATATATGTACATGCAGGCCACTACATTTTTATTAAAACAAATAGAATTTAATTCAAACCAGCATTCAATAACTACAGCTTGGGTTTGTGGTTTTTTCCTTTTTTGTGAGCATGTTTTTAAAAGAAATTAAATCCTTATGCTACTTCTGAGTATGTTCTCACAATCAAATTCATTTGACCTAGGCAATGCATATTTATCATAGATAACACATTTTTATTAAACAGAAATGTACAGAAACTAGATGCTGACAGAAATCCTAACCACATGTAAGGTTAGATCAGGAGGACAGGTAGGAGTGTTCTGATGGTTATTTGTCATGCTTGTAAAAAGCACTCAGTTCTACTCAGGATTTAATTCTTTTTCAGACTCCACACTTGGGGTGATGAATTTCTTCTCAGAAAAGAATTTTTGGAAGCCAGTGACTTTCTAGAAAAACCACACTGGCAGATACAGGTAGGCCATGGAAAAGCGTTCACTGTTCACTACAGTGGGACAATAGGACTAAAATCCCTGATAAGTAGTGGGGCCCTGGTGATTGGTGTGGAGCAAGGGTCTGGTGCAGTGAGATCAACACAGAAAGGAAACAGGGTCATCATTTACAGTGATATTTGCTTAATCACATTTTACAAAAGCCTTAAGTTGCACTTCCTAAACCTTTGCAGCACATCATTCCTAGGGATCCATCCTTTGAAATGCAGAGGTCATCATCTTTCCTATTACCTTCTCTTTTTCCACTTCAGTTTCTCAGAATCACGTAGACCTAAGGTTAACAGTTTTAAGCCCAAAGAGTATAGATTTCTATCAGATACAAGGAAGAAATTATTCACAATGAGGAAGGTGAGGCACTGGCAGAGGCTGCCCAGAGAAGCTGTGGATGCCCCATCCCTGAAGATGCTCAAGGCCAGGTTAGATGGGGCCCTGGGCAGCCTGAGCTGGTGGGTGGCAGCAGCCCTGCCCCCAGCAGCAGGGTTGGAACTGGCTGATTTTTAAGATACCTTCCAACCCAGGGCAAACAATTCTACAGTTCTACAATTCTAGTATAGAACCACAGAACCACCATTTATCCTTTGTTTTGAGAACCTTTTGAGAAGAGGAATTGGCATCGCTCTGCAAGCCGAACTGTTTTCTCCCTAAGAAAAACACTCTGGGGATGTGTGCAGTCAACAAAGTACAGTTGGAAAGAGTATTGTAGTGAGACAGCAAAGGAACAAACAGAGAAGGAATGCTCAGCCATATCCAAAGATTTAGGCTCATAATGAAAAGCTCCACAGAGAAGGGATCTCCAGAAAGAGATCCTTCCTAGTGGCAGTCAGCCCTTAAATGGGGTCTAGGAGAGGTGCAGTCAGGTTCCACCCCTTGGGGTGGCACAGCTGAATCGCCTTCACCTGTGCTCCATGGCTGACTCAATGCTTGCCTCAGGTGGTCAATCAGTGGTTCAGGCCATGACTCAACAGTTCCCATACAGGAGGCTGCTGAGATGTGTCCATGTGATAGAGGAGCACAGATCTCAGTCAAAGTCAGGAGAATGTGTGCATTTAATTTCCACTCACTTATTTCATTCCTTTGTTACCGTTAAAGTTCTGGAAAAGGAAATAATTCCATAATCTTTGTATGAAAAGTAACTGCAGCATATGGTAATGGCCTCCTTCGAGCTCATGGCTGTGACAGGGATGGGAATGTTAGCACTGCGGCCATCCAAGAGGCACCTTGGCTGCACTCAGACCTGCCACAATGGGAGATAAGTACATCTACAGCCACTGAAGCATAATTTTGATTGCTGTATGCAACCCACTGGGGCTGACAGAAGATGTTGGGTTTACAGATGTCTTGGCAGGATTGGTGTCAGAAGGGAGTGCACAAAAATAGGGAGGTTCAGCAAGAGGGGCATCTCCTGATGCATCCTCTGCTTTTTCCTCCCACATGCTACAAGGCACTGAGCTGTGTTGACCTTCCCTCCTGAATCAAGGGCTCTCTCTGGAGTGTCAGTCAGGAAAGCATCATTAGATAGCGGTTGTGGGGGTGCACCATCCCCTCCATATGGGCTGAACAGCTGTCTTTGCAGACTTCCCAGCCAGGGGAGCAAAGGATTGAGTTCAAGACCCATATCCAGACATCCTCCCCCACATTGTGCTGAATGGCAGCACGGTGCAGGTGACAAAATGCTTCCCCTATTTCCAATCCACTTTGTCAGAGGCCAGCTACCACTCCCATGCCTCCTTCTCAGTGACGACATTCCCAGTCAGCAGCTCGGCAGCTGCGCCTGCCTGTCAGGCTTCTCCTCCCTGCCAGCCTGGTGCAGAGAGAGGAAAAATCCCGACCTGACTCCGAACAATTTTAATTAATACTGACATTCATCAAGCTGCAGAGGAAACAACTGCTGCTTGTTGCTTGGCTTCAAATGAAAATAGTAGAAATAAATGGAACTGTCAGAAAGTTGTAGACCATCCCATCTTCAATACAGCTAATGCGCAGAGAAATGAGTTGTGAGCAGCGAGAGATACAGAAGCTTGTGGAGAAACTGATGGACTGCCCAAGAACAGGCTTTTTCTGACAGGCAGGCTGCTTCCAAAATCACTCTGCCTTCTCCACTTGTAGATACACAGTTTTACTTGGGATGCTGAAGGCAAGTCTGCTGTTCCGCACCTTTCTGCAGGCAGTGAGCACACCATGCTCTGGATATACTCTGTATTCAAAGCCAAAAGTCAAGGTCTCCCAGCAACTGCCTGCCTCACTTGTACTGACAAGGTGAACAGGTCTGGTACAGGCTTACCATGATAGAAAGGGCAAATAGTTGCACTGTATCAGTGTAGAATCTAGACAGTACATACTTGTTCTTCTCATAGAACCATTAAGCTCAGAAGATCTCTAAGATCATGTTCCAACCATCAATCCATCACCACCACATTCACTAAACCACATCTCTAGAAGCCATCTACAAGCCATCTGAGCAGTCCTACAAGCCACCTTACCAATCTGCTGGTCATCCAATAAACCTTCTCAATGTTGTTGGAGAAGCATTAGCATTATCTCAGCTTTCTACCAAGAAAATCTTTGGATATTTCCTCCTGCTTATTGACAGATAAAAATGCTTCCTTGAACTCCTCTGTAATATCTATTTCCTGGGCAAGAAATAACATCTAAGCTGATACTCACAAAAGTTTATTAAAAACAGCCAATCAACTAATTGTGAACTTGTTAGAACTTCGTATTTCAAGCAAACTTCTGTAGGGCAGGAAAAAACTGATTTGTAACCCCTCTGGGAAGGTTAGCTCCTGCTGTGGCCCACAGAGCCCTATGGAGACCCTGGGGACAGATATCTCCAGTAATGATTTGAGCTAAAAATATTCTGATGCAGACCTGCATTGACACCAAGTATCTGTCAAGATAAAGTAGTTCTGTCTTCCAGGAAGCAAATCGTGTAATGACTCACCAGTCTTTCCCAAGTTATGAAGTAGGGTCAATAACAAATAAAGATGCAAACACATCCAAGCTCATGTTCACTTTCATACAATCAGTGAATATTAAGATGCCATGATTATGAAGTAAACAAGTGAATTAGGCAAAGCAGGTTATAATAACATAAAGAGAATATATAGGATGCTTACCTGTATCCTAGGCTCACTTATGAAACTCCAGCAAAGTAGATCTCCAGAAGAGATCCATCCCCCCTGGCAGTCAGCTCTTAAATGGGTCTAGGAGAGGTGCAGCCAGGCTCCACCCCTTCCAGCAGCACAGTGAATTGCCTTCACCTGTGCTCCTCTGGCTGACTCATGGCTCACCTCAGGTGGTCAATCAGAGGTTCAGGCCATGATTCAGCAATTCCCATATGACTTTTTTACCTTCTGTGCATACTGCATGAATGGACTTATGAAATTCTGCAAAGTGTTCAGAAATTACAGAATCTGACCCTGATGGTGTTTAAATAGCTGTAGGCCCCAAAACTGATGGGCAGACACACACACCCCTATATGGATGATTGCTGCAGAATGGGAATCTGGATTCAGTCACAGCATTCAACTTATCAGAATATCTTCACAACCCTTATTTTTAAAGTTATTGCTTAATATAGTACAATAAAGCAGTTATCCTGTAGTGACTTTCAGATGGTCCCTCCAATTCTGAAAAATAACTGTGAATGACAAATTATTCCTCCAATATCACTGAAGTAAAACGCACCTCTTTTTCCTCCTTTAGCTCTAGCCAGCAGCAACTGTTGACTGCTGATAGCTTACAGACAGCACATTTCCCTTTCAGGAAACAAATATTGTTTTATTTCATCGAAAAAAATATCCCCCATAATGTCAGCGATGAAATACAGTAACTGGTCTTCAGCAATACATTAAATTATATGCACCTAAAGTATTGGAGCCCATAAATTCATCAGATGGTGCAGGCCAGGGGGCTTGTGGAGTGGAAGGGATTTGTCTCTTGTCCCCCCCAAGGGAGAACTGTCACCCCACTGCTGAGATATTGTTTGAGTGGTAGCTCTCCTGGGGCAGAACAGGTAGAACTTGCTGAGTCTGTTTGTGATGTGCTTATGTATTATTGACATTCATACCCTGTAATAACTCAGAGAATATAAATAGAAAATATATCCACTCAAAACATTCTTTGGATCCTGAAATGACAAATTCCTACTGCAGAAAAGAGACTAACTGGGTTCCTGCCAGCCCAGTCCCTGTGGCAAATACTTTGCCATCTTCTGTGGTTGGTTTCCAAAAGTGTGCACTTGTGGGGATGTGTCAGAAAGCATAAAAGAAAATCATAAGTAGCGTTAATACCACTGACACGATGTTAAAACCTACTAGCATCAGTTCAGCAATTACATCATCTATGCTGGCAAAGATGATCTACATTTCTCCTACTTATTTTCCTGTATTTTTGGGATCCTTGTTCTATTATTTTTATCCCCCTGACATTCTCCTCTGATCTTTCTTCCGTCTTCTCTAAGCACGGTAAGATGTCCTCTTAACAGCCTCTGAGAGATACTTCCTACTTAGTTAGCTTTGTGGTGGTAAAGCTAAGTAAGTGTTGAATCTCATTTTCCAATACATTCCAACAAAGAAATAAAATAGCATTGAATGTAACAAAATACATTTTTTTCAGGCTAAATGAACAGTTTTAATTGTTTGGGTTTTTTTCCATGCTGGTAATGATTTTTTTCAATGCTGTGTTATTTCCATTATGGCTTGCTTTGTAATTCCTAATCCATGTCAATTTTGAGCAACTAATTGAGAGTTAAAACACAATATAGCCTCTTTAAAATGAGAAGCATCCTTGCCTATACTAATGAACAACTTTGCTTGTTATCGTTAAGTTTATGCAGCACTTTTTGCAGCGTGTACTTCTATTTCACCCTCCTGTAGTTCTCCCATCAAACGGGTATCATTATGAATAGTTTTGCCAAGAACAACAAAAAATCAGTTAATCTGAAATTTCAGTGAAATAATGAGACCGTGTCTTCTGATTTTGTCATTTTGGAGAAGATTTGGTTTAGCTTCCAAACTATGACTTCCATCAGAGGGACTTACATTAAGCTGGATTTGCCACCCTTGCACCTGTAGGGAAGATGTAAGCTGTAGGCAGTCTCAGGGAGAAAAACACAGCATACCTCTAATTTTAATCTATGCATCTCCCTTTTAATGTAAACAATCAATCACTATAGAACAAAGTGCAATACCAAGTCTTTTCCCCACTGAGGTCAAGTAGTGACTTTGAAGCGAGAGAACAGGATTCACTGACAGAATGATAGACAGTTAGCACATGCTATGTTTAATTGAAATGAATGAACTTGATTATTTGGTTTCCAATAAAGCAAAATAAATGGCACGTAAGTCCATAAATAATTAAGAATTTTTGGTTGTTTCTTTGTTATTATTTTTTATGCTGAGAAGTGGGTCACTCTGTATGTGCATAAACAAAGAAGATAAATGGCTGGAAGAGGAATGAATTTTCCATAACCTGATTAAAGGATACGTCTGGCTCCTCGGAGAATGTTATAGTGCTTAACGATTTTGTTGTTGCTGTTCTTAATGTGTCTAATGTTTGCTGTTTAAGAAAATCAAGAAAAATGTTAAAAGGTTGCTCCAGAAGGGAGCTGCGAGCCAAGGGAAGGATGCAGCTGTATTTAGCCAGCAGACTGAGAGGAGAGAGAGCAGATTCCTCCACCTTAGCACAGGGTAAAACCTCACTTTACCTAAAATGAGGGGCTGGTAAACTCCCCAGGACTTGCGTGCTCTTTGTGACCTGGGGCTGGGGAAGAAATCCCAGCACACTCAGTGTAGAAGTACTCTTATGGACTGAAGATGTTCTTCAGCAGCCACTTCTCTGGGGCTGGGCATAGTTGCAGCTGCCTGAGAGAAGGCATGAATGTCCCGGGATTCCACTGCTTATAAGCAGGCTGTGCAAGACCATCAATTTGCACCAATTCCTGGTGTTAGCACTCCCCATCACTTCATGAAGTTCCCGTCCCCCCCCCCCCCCCCCCACTTTATTAAAACCCAAGTGTTCCCAAAAGAGACAGCCTGTGCTCTTTTGGCAGTGGCTGTGAGACTGGACTTAAAATACCGATGGGCTGTGTTATTGTGTTAGCATGCTGCTGGTGTGGTTCTGCAAAGTGCAAAGCAGTGGAGGGAAATAGCAGATATTGGCAGTTTATAGCAGCAAAAGTTGAGGAAAATGCATTAAAGAAGACAGTTCCCCAGCTTTAGGGCTTCCTCTCCACCAAACTGTGAAATTCTGCCACAGACAAATGGAGGCGTGAGAATCCCTAAAATAGTTAGGTACAAAAAATCCTTATTATAATAATACACAAAGACTCTTTTGTGCTGTGAAATGACTGGCACCTTAGCCACAGCAGCTGCTGTTAGCGATCCCCTAAATGACAGTTATGAGGATGATGACAGTAATAATATACCTTTGAAGGATAAAGCCTTTATTAAAGAAAAATTAAGTAAATTAATTCCTACTATTACACAGTAATTTGTTTAGGGTCACAGAAAGGTTGAATTCAGCTCTCTTTAGAATCAATGCTTTTCAGGCAGGAATGTGCATCTTCTTGGAAGAGAAGCTCTGTTTGTTTCCTGCAGATATATTTGCTTTTTGCATAGCTACTGCCATAATATCATCAAGCCTGTCTTTGTTAGCAGAGGATCCTTTTCACGTCGCTCACCATTTTAGTTCCCATAACAACAGAATGCATTTGTATCGGAAACCCAGCTTCTCTCGGCTCTTTTGGGTTAAGATTGTTTCTTCCACCTAAAAGAAGCTCATGGCACACTAGAGCTTTCTGCAAACCTGAAAACTTGTGTAGTTTAACACAGCTGGTGATGCAGTGAAGTGCTGAACTACCGTATTTGAAAAACAACTCCAGGTGATGTGACAATTTCAAATGTCTGCAGCTTTTGGCTGGGCTTATACCTCTTGCAGCCAGAGATTGCTACCCCATATCTGCGTTTTCTAATTAAGATATGAAATACATGTTGTTGAATGTGCCTTTTTAGATTCCAACAGATTCATTGTGTATTTATGAAATTACACAGCCATACCAAAGTTGGCCAGCCTAGCAAGGATTATCTTCAGCCTATAGCTCTTTCCCCGAATTCAATACTGCAGGCACAATTTAATGCAAACCCAATTTATGACTTAATGCTCCAGGGACCATGGTGGGAGATTGTTACATTATTCTTTTCTAATCCTATTTGTGTTTTAATTTGCTAAGTCTGTAATGAGGTGCATGCCTTGAATAGATTCAAGATCTTTCACATTGCTTTTGACTTTGTTTAATATAATAGATTGTACAGTTTGCATTCAGAATTGAGGTGTTCCAGTCAGTACTATCTCTTCATTTTCAAAACTAGAGTGAATAAAATTATGTTCTGAAAGTAATTGTATCCATGTTTCCTTGTTTATCACTTAATGGTTTATTTCCTGTTATAATTTTCTGTTACACTATGTGAGGTCACAAAAATCAATTCTCAATGGACTCTGACTTGACTGTTTGAAATTACTCCCCCAAACACTCTGAAAATATTATGGAGAAAATAAAGCACCCACTACTAAGTGGCTGGCTATACTGCTGCTCTTTTTTTGTGGGTTTTTTGTTTGTTTGTTTTTTTAACTGCTTCCTTAATCTTTTTTGTGCCAATGAACCTACAACAGAAATAAATAGAGTAAAACTTCAGCTACAGGAAATACCCAAGTGATTACAATCAACTTACCTTTATTTCTGCAAATGATTTCTGGTGAAAAATCTACCTCAATATATCCAGAGCATTTTTGTTCTAAGTTTTCTCTGATCATAGTTACATTCATCTATACAGAGAACAGAAATCCCTCTTTCACGGCATTTCTAAATTTGAACTTTGGTTCTGTTTTGTTTTGAGAGAGGAAAAAAAACCAAAACAATTCCACAAAATATTTAATCTTAATTATAAAATATACCATACTGTAAAAACATAATAATTCAGAGAGAAAAAAAAATATTTGAAAAGGAATCATTCAATGCCTTGTTTCAAAGTGTCAGGATAGGAAAGGATGGACAGAGAAGTGGGGAGGGGACAGAAAGCAGTACCATCATGATGGCTTGGATGTTTGCTGAGCTCTTTTATCAGACAGGATGCAGCACTAACATCATTTTTTGATTGGTTCTCCTCGCTCTGTCATACGAATCTGTGTCCTGAGTTCTGTTCTGCCCCTAAGAGCCATACAGGGAGAATGTGATGGTTTTGGTTCCAGATGGATGGTCAGAGCCATTTGATGTTATGTGAGCACTGGCACTACAGAAATCTCTATTCTGCTCACAAAACACAACTGGAGAAACTGCAGTGTCACTCCACTGACGCTCACCTTTTAGTGGTCTCTATCGGTGTCTGTTCTCCCTGCTAAGTGCCTTCTTGCAGGACTAGTCAGCCATTCCTCTTCATTAGCTAAGGAATTCTGCATGCTTTCTTGCTTGTTTTCCTTTCCTGGACATTGTTTTCCCTGGATCTACGCCTCTGGGGAGAGGAAGAAGCCAAAAACCTCCACATAACACCAAAGCAAATCCAGAGGTAATCTTTTCCCATGGTTTTGTTCCATAATGAATGAATGTCTCCACCCAATGTCGCCAGCAGAGCATAGCCTTTTGAGTTGGAAATAGAGGAGTTTAAACATGCTTTGGAATAGTGAAAACTCTGGTAACTTAGTTAATATCTTTGCCAATATACTTTCTGTTCAGTTTTCAGATAGATTTGTGAACTAATAGATCAGAATAAGAGCTATCTTACAGAAAACTTGCATTGTGCTGAGGATACTCTGAATACGTGAAACATTCCCTTGTGCCAACACATTCCTCAATTCTTTGTTTTAAACAGAAATGAGCACAAAGTCACTCCCACCTTCCTCAAATTTTGGGAGAAGGAGAATGAGGAGTTTCAAATCACTGGCTCTGAACAGATGGGTGTTGGATCAATTGCCACAATGCCTTTATCTTCTATTTTGGACACAGTCAAAATCTCTCAAAAACACTGAATTTGGTAAATCCAGACACCAGTGAGGCCCTGACCTTGTCTGACACTTTTAAACATTGAGAAAGTACCTACATAGAGCAATACCATCTAGAAATACTCCGACCCCAACCCTGATTTAATTGAATATTGGACACAAAGCCTAAACTCTAGTACGCGCCTTGAAGGTAAATAAAAGTCTTTATTTCTGATAGGCAGCTTCATCAGAGTAGCCCTTGGTTATGAGTAATTGCTCCTGGATATGGTGCCATCTAATTTGGTACAGTGTGCCTGGAAGTGACTGGCAATGGTAGTGATGGAACGACACAGAAGGAAGACACCTGAGGTTTAGCTGTGGGATGAAGCTGCATAGAAAGCACCCAAGTCTAAATGAATGTACTTCAGATAGTCATCTTCACAGAACACAAGTGGCCTTTGGAGTTCTTCCTGGTCATCTGGAGGATAAAATAAATTCTTTCCTTAATTGCTGGGGTTCCTGACACCAGGTATCTACCATGGTATCACTGTATTGAATCATGCCATGGCACAGAAAAACATGAGCACATACATTATGTGAGGATCTGGGCATCTGAAATGGCTCTTTGGTAAAATGAGATGCTTGAATCCAGCAGTGAGAGGCTGAAAACATTTTCACAGCTTCTGCCTTGCTGAAACCCATCAGCGTTGCCTCTCTGCCTCACTTTCACACAGAGTAACGCCTCTCAACCATGCCCTGACCTAGCCAGATTCAGAAATCAGATAAACTTCCCCATTAGTTCCCTGAGGGAAACCTTCAGACATGACTAATGCACCGCTGGGACCAGCCTGGGCTTGGCAGCTACCTCACTGCTGTAGGAGATGTGAGCTGGAGTTGTCTCAGGCGGAGGAGTGCATATTTCCCACTCTCTAGGTAAGCATTCTCATGCTGGGCTTTTATTGCAAAAGCAGGGCATGAAGCATTTATCATCCTCTGCCGTTTACAAGGAGACAGCAGCAGCTAATCCAACTTCTCCCTAAATCTCCCGTGGACCCCAGAGCAGTCAGCATGTTCATTTCCTCTGCAGATGCCCACTGGATGTTGCAATCAGTTGAGCACATTGGAGGACACATGCCTCTACAGCAAGGGTCAAGCAGGCAGGGCTTTAGGCTCCTGTAGCACACAGTACTTGAAGATGGGCTTCCTCTTATTTATTATCAGCTTCCTCATTGTTGAGTGCCTCAGTTACACTAACCTGAGCTTCTCCTTGAGTTTGCAGAAATGGACGCTTCCCAGGGCCCACACTACTGCTTCTGTTGTGACAAAGTTTAGCTTTGCCTTCCTTTTGTTTTTCCATGCTGGTAGGATAAAAGAGCAGCACAGGGGAAGAACCTACCCTACCTTCTGGGGTTGGCCAAGAGGGCTGCGGTGCCTGTCCTCACAGACCAGCACACCTCCCATTTCCATCATCCTCTGCACCTACAAGAAGTGCCTCTCACTTGCTGTTCACTGCAGCCAATGCAGCTTTATCAGTAAAACCAGTCTGCCAAGAGACAGCTGGGGAAGTACTTCCAACACTGGAAATAAATTCAGTGCCCACAAGATAAAACGTCTTCAGTGGGTAATACGGTGCTTGGATGCCGAAATTCCTGGACACTGCATATGCTTGTGGCTTTGTCGCAAGTATTTTCTTCCTAAAAACATTAAAAATTTTGTTATAATTCCTGAAAGACAGAAAACATCCATTCCCCAACCAATAAAATCAGATATTTGTGTTTGTTCCTTTATATAGATGCATGTGAAAGTGTGAACATACATCTATATCTCTCTATTAAAAAAAGTAATGTGCTTTAGAGATATCTCACCTTACAACGGCTATCTATACATTAAAAAAACAAAAGACAGCTGTTAGGTGATCTCTCCAGAAAGCTTAGGCAGCAGTAGCTGACCTTTTTCATGGCACTAGCATGTATTAGCCAAAATAACACTTTAACAGTCTTTAGTACTAGGCTATATGTTCTGTTATAAGGAATAGCAAATGTTTAATCATAAATATTTTAATGGCTTCAGGGATTCATGGTATTCAATGACTGTGTTAAATGATAATAATCACATCTGGTTTATTACTGTAGTAATTCAGCAGCTTCTCTTCAGTAGTTATTTTTTATTATATGTGCTGTGCTACTGTCATGGTCATTTATAGTGGTAATATTTTAAAGTGGCTCATTTGTTTGTTTAAGGACAGTTTCACAATATATTTCCGTATTAATATATATTTTGTACTATTATTTCCAAGCTGCCACTGGAAAATTGATCCCAACTTGTTACGATGAGAGGGGCTGGAACCTGTGCAGAATGCCAACGCCGAGAGCGAGGGACGGAGCAGATGGGTAGTGTACTGGTCTCCACTGGGCTGTAATTGCTGCTGAGTCTTACTCATAAATGAAGGGGTCCATTAAGAAATAGTTAACTAATAATAAACACGAGGGGAGGATTTGAATCAGGCAGAGCAAAGACAGAACTAGGAAAATGCTATAGCTGAACCATCATAAAGCAACTGGATGTGGCCATTTTACACATTATTACCTGATAACGCTCCCATTTTTTGCATGCTAGTACACTTATAATGGAGGAACTTTTACTAGGGAGACGAGGAAGAACTGATTGGTTTGGCTGATCATTTCATTCAGATACCTGCTCACTCAGTCACACGAGAGGTCTCATTTATCTTAATGGGATCGCTCACGAGAGTAAAGGTTTGGAGTATCAAATCATATATCAGCACAAATGGGACGAAACCTGCAGGACTTAGCTATCAAATTAGAGGAGGGACCACTCAGGACCAGAAAGACCTTCCTGTCATTATTTTCTCCCCTTGGAATTGTAATTTTCTAAAGACTCATGTTTCACAGCATGCTGTACTTCCCAATGATTGCCATCCTAAGGCATCTGGCACTCGAGTTATTTACCTGCAGAAAGTCAAAGGTGAATATATAGTACAAAAGAATCACTTGGAGGGTGACATCTATGACATCTGTGAACATACATGGCATCTCTCGTCAACTCTCATCAGGCCCTGCTCAATTCTCCCTGGCAGAGCAGTCCAGCCCAGGAAGGTTTCCACTGAATTTAGGGGCAGCTTCTGGCCATGAAGGCTTGCATCAGAGCTTGTCTACGTGCTGAGAACTTGCACTGTCTCTATAGCTGAAGCAAAATAATTAGGAATCCCATTCACGGGTGGAAATGAAAAACGCAAATTGCAAAACTTGCCTGTGAGAAAAAGAAATGGTAGAGCAAGGGTTAACTTTCTGCTCTTGTTTTTTTTTGCTCCTCACTCTCTATTTCCCCTCCCTTTCCCACTTTTAATGGCTTGGTGAAGGCATCTCTGTTTAGTTCAGCAAAACCTCTCCACTATCCTACCACACAGGATGTATTGAGTTGTTGTAGCAAAAGTTAAAAGGAAGCTAAGGACAATTATTAGTGCTTCTTTCCTGCTCCATTTTCTATTTGGTTTGATTGGATGGTGGGCTGAGGGTAAATGGCTTTTATAGCGCTGAATGATGAATGGCTCTGAAATAGTCTGTAACCAGAAGTGCCGACTGACATGCTGCTGATTTAACTGACATGAGGGGTTATGTTTGTATAGAGTCACTTAAATAAACATGTGTTAGGCTGGAGCCAGCTACGCCAGCACTTCTTCTTTGCTTCCCCTCCACCCTCCATTTATCACTAACAGATAACGATAATGATTTGATCTTCCTATCAGTCATTCATTATATTAATTAATTCAAATGTAATTGTTTTGAATGCCTCTCCATTGCTCTGGGTACTTTGTACAGCACTTAAAGCACACACACTATCAGAGAACAAAATAAATCCTCAATAAAAAGATACACTCATCAAATGGGTTCCTTCAAACTAGCAGTCCCTTTCATCCAGCAATTATCTCCTTAGCCTTCAAAGCAGCCTCTCTTTGAATGCTCAGGAAAATAAATGGGTCCAGGAGCTTGACAAGGAGTTCAACTAATCCTGGCTTTCACAAAGGGAGCCAAAGCAAATTCCTCTGAGAAAAAGCTCTGTTAGGAGATCCCTCTTTCCTCTACCCCTACTTACCTTTTGTGCTTGTTCCTTTGTGGCTTCTGTGACTCTTCATCAAATGTGATAAAGGTTTTTATTTCTCTTTATGGCTTTTTTGTTTCCCAGGTGAAGTGCTGAAATAAATTTCCAGTGCAAGCTTTAAATATATGTCTGCTGACATTGAAACCCACATTTATGTATGATTACAGTAGGCAAAACAGGATGCAACCATTTGTGTTTAATTTGTGAATCAGGGAAGAGCTCAAAACCAGGATATGAATCCATGCAAGGGCCATTCTGTCAAGTAATTCTGCTTGGCTTTGGAATCCCATGCTGACCTAACACTCAGCAAAGCCCTATTACAAGATTCAGACAGACGTATGTTTAAGTAACACCAGAAATACATGGTTACTCCAAGTGTTAATCTGAAACAGCATCTAAGAGTGTGGTTTCAGCACCCACAGACAGATTCCTTTTACATGCAGTAGTAAATGCAGTAATTTAAAAATTCTATAATTTGCCTTCACCGTTATTTTAATCTAATACTCTATACATTTATCTCCTATCATTGCTCACTGTGAGTTCTGTCCCCAGTTTCCATGAAAGCCTACGCACTCCTCAGCAACACAAAAGATGATCTACTCAAAATAATAAATACAATAATGCACTGGCTTGTACATCTTAATTATTATCTATTATTGCCAGGTGTTGTAAAACACCCTGTGTTGGAGTCGCAGCAGAGCCAAGGCCATCTGCTTTCAGCCTATGCTGCCGTATAGAGTGGAGGAGAAATGGACTTTGCTAGAGATCATGGCATGACTTCTAATGTTCTGCTTACTGGGTGCAGAAAGACCTTCCAGCCCTCTGAGACTCTAGACCTACGCCTTTGGGCATTCCTGCAAAGGGTTTCTTAATCCTGGGGGAACAGGGTCAGACCTGGTGTGACTCAAAACCAAGAGCAAATCTCTGCTTCCACTCTTGAGAGCTTTGGTTTCAGTCTTAACTGGCATTTTAATATGGTTTCACTCTTCTTTTTCTTTCTAGCTCAAGGCACCAGGATGGCTATTGCTTTACTTTACTCTGAGTTCATTGCAAGCGTCCTTAATGACGTCAGCCTGATTCTTGGAAGAATACTTACTAATTAACTTACCTCTCTGCTGTGCTGTCTGGAAAAGAGCCTCCCACCCTGGAGAACTAAAGAGTTACAGGATGTAGTGGTAGCTGTTGCATTTCATGTCTTTTCAGCAGCATGATGGATTTAACTCACCCTTGTCTGACTATTTGGATTCTGGAGAACATGGTATGAATGATTTCTATCAGGTCTAAGCAATGTCTCATTGGGGACCTAAATTACATGACAGAACTCCTTTAAGGGAAAAGGAAAATTAATACCGCCCTCTATAAATTATCTGGAACAAACAAACTAGTTGCTCAAACTTGTTGTACTCCTGCCAGGAGTCATAAACTAGCTAGCTGTGTTTAAGAAAAGTAGAAACTGTTTTTCCTACCATGGAATAAACAGTCTCTGGGTTCTATTCCTAACCACAAAAGGCAAATGTATGCAACTCTCCAAGAACCAAATTCTACTCACTTTCCAAATTCGCTTAATCTCCACTCCTCAGAGATTAATTAACTCGACGGGGAAGCCAACACTGAAGTTGGAATAGAGGTGTTTTTTGAAGTGAGTGCTGTTCTGTTCATCTAAAGAAGCTGCTCTGCTGAGGCCAGCAGAAAAATCTGCAATATTTAACCTTGACTTTCCCATTTTGCAGTTTTGCAAGTAAAGTCTTGATTTTTACAAACAGCAATCCAAGAAATAGATACTGGAAAGAGAAAGTGTTTATCTATCTCCAGAATTAATTGCAGAGATTTCTAAACAAACCACAGAAGAAGCACACATTCACACAGCATATACAATATATACATGCTGTGGGGAATGGGTTTTTTTTGCTTTCTGATAGAAAAAGTTGATACTCTTGAATAAAATTCAGGAGACCAGAGGCGCTGAATCCCATTTACCACTCAAGAGTTGCTGCTTCATTTCACATGAGATCCTGGCAGCAAGGCCTATGGGGAGCCCCAGTACTGATTCATGCTCTGTCATGTGCAGAGAAAGGCAAAGAGTGTCATGCCTTCATTCAAGAGCATGTTACTCACATGACTACAGAAAATCCACAGCTACACACAAGGGTAATCAGTGTGGAGACATCACTGTGAGCTCAACGGAGATATCTGGTTGCTGCAGCCCCCCCAACATTTTTTTGTGAGCTGTATGAGAAAGGTTCTTGCTCAGTCCTGAATGTCCCCATCATGCTGGTTTCAGATTCCCCTGCAGGGGCATGGCCATGCTGGTGTTAGGTCAAACTGACCCATTCCATGTCTAATAAGCTTGCCTTGAGCATCTCTGGATTGAAAAGTCCCACAGTGAAACTAAACTCGTAGATGTATGTTCGGTGTCTTTGTCACATGAATCGGGATTTGAGGCTGAAAGGAGACCAACAAACTCATTTTGCTTTGGGCGAGAGTCACTTTGTATTCAGCTCATGCAGGTGAAAGATAAGGGCTTCCCTCACCAGCTCTCTGTGCCACCGGTTAAACCAAACCCTTCAATTTTCCGTTCCAATACGACAGAGATCCAGGGAAACTAACTGATACATATAATAGAATAGAGAGTTATCATAGACTGGAAGATAAAAGTGTGCTTTCCTGAGAAAAAACAAGGCTAATCATGATTTTTTTTTCATGTTTACAGACTTGCACACACTTCACCCCCAGGAGTAAAATTATGAAAGCTCCAATGCTGTTGAGGGAGCTAAGGATTCAACAGTCCTTTCCCTAACCCTTCTTTTAAATTACGTGGCATTGATCTTGTTGCCCTGACTCCATAAACAGGACTTGAGATCGTACTGTAATTACAAAGAAACAAGAAGTTGCCCTGTCCCAAAGTCTGAGCCTGTACCCACCCTCTGGCTTCCTCCCTCAACTGTGCATGGCTGAATTCTTGGGGCTATCAGCAGACTATTTGATCTCTCTTGATGCTAGCTTATCAGTGACTTCAAGAAGTCATTTAAATACTTCTGTGCTTTGGTTCTACAAACAAGATGGTAAAGCAAGTGATTGAGATGCTGACCTATTTCAGATTCATTTGAAATAGCTGCTTGATCCGTCCAGGCATCTTTGAAAAGCCTCTCAGCACATACCCTCTACACAAAATGCATTTCAAAATTTAATCCACTATGTCTGAACTCAGCTGGTTTTCAAAAGGGAGTGTAATTATCAGTTTTTCAGTAATTCTAGGTTAATGATTAGATCTTTGATGAAACGATTAATCCTCCACTACAGTGTTCTTAACCTTCTGAGCATTCTTTTCTGAACAGAAGCATAGAATCATAGTTGGTCTTACACTAAAAAAGAGGAAAAGATGCCCCCACTGAAGGTAAAATTATTTAGAAGTATTCTTGCTTCCTCCTCAGCTGTTCCTTTGCTATTTTCCTTCTCTAACTTTTGTGCATCACCAGTGTCAGTTTTATCAGTATCCTGTGTCTTTTATCACACCAGAGAAAATCTCTCAACAATGAATATACATCTGCATTTTCTCTGTATTCTTGATCTATTAGCAAATTTGCCAGCTGATCATTGCAAGTGAGTCATTTTTATTTTGAGGAAACGTTACTTCATGATTTTTAACCAATACAATGTGGAAAGCAACAAGCTAGTGTAGATATCAGGGAAATTTTCATTCCAAACTAGGTCTGGAACTCATCACCTGTTTTATACCTTAGGATATGATATTAACTCTGCTGTTTCATCACATTATCCAACTCACTATCACTGCTATCTGAATAAAAGATCCCCTTTTCCAACATGTAGCCTCTGAGTTCCCTTCCTGTCCTTCATCCTTTTACTCACCTCTTGACTGATTTCTTTGGAAAAAGTCAAGACAATAGGATTTCCCAAAGCACAAAAACATTTCTGTACAGGAAATATTCCTGGGCTCTACACTGCAGCAGACTGCCATGTGTGGTCATTCTGCCTTCTGACTGATGCTGCACACAGGAAACAGGTTGAAAGCTTGGTGATTGATGTGGGCTGCTGGATCTGGTCAGAGGAACAGACGTGTATTAGCTTCTGACCTAACCATGGAGAAAAAGTTTCAATGCCTTTAAAAATGCCCAATTGCCTGATTTTGCCAAGCTAATTTGACACATTACCTTATTCATGTGCTATCATTTTCATCCCAAGGGCATACAAACCGGGTAGCACAAAAAGACATGTTCAACTGAATAATTGGCATTCAGCCATGCAGAAAGAAAATTGAATGGGCAAAAGGTCCAGCTGCATATCAATACCTTCTACTGTTGTGATATTCAAAAAACAAGAGAGTATCTTTCTTTCCTTCTTTCTATAATTCAATCTACAATTATCAGAAATCCTTCACATACTACTTAGAACCCTAAATTAAAAGCAGAAGAGTATGACAGCATGATGAAATAAATGTGGGCAGCAGGGCAACAGTAATGACCACATCAAACACTCACCTTCACCTTTTTGGGGAGGCTAGCTTGTTGGGTTTTTTAAGTTTTAAAACAAAATTGCAGTGATATATGAAAGAGATGAATAATTCTGTACATATGGCAACTGACTGCAAATAAAGCAATGCTATTTGTCATAGGAACATGTTAGCATGCTCCTTTCACCATCAGTTAGCTACGAAGCTTGACAATTCACATAATCATTTAAGTCTATATAATAATCTCCTATGAGATTTTTCCATGCTGTAACATTAACAGTATACCAGTATTAAAACTCTGGGTTGCCCAGTGCAATATGTCTGGCCCAGAAGCATCTTGTTTGGACATGCAAGTTCTTCAGTACAAGCACTGTCTGTACTTTGGATTCTGTACAGCCAAGTACAGAACAAATTGTTGGTGTTTAAAAAGGAAATGATTAATATTTCCCCTGCTTGCCATACTAGGCATTCCAATAGATGCCATCACATTCCCTCAACTAGTCTCTGCTAGTGCCCAGGCATACATATGGCAATTCAAAAACCTTTTATTACTAATGGAAACAGTCTTCAACTGGAAGCACTGGGAAATGACCAAAAGTGTTAACTGGAGTTTCCATTATCATGAGAGACTCTGATGCTGAAGTGAAAAACATGTATGAGCATTAGAAAGTGAGATACTCCTTTAGTTATATTTTAATTTTGTCCTAAACTTAAAATTGGGGTTATTGTGAAACATTCTTCCTAAGGAGAACTGAGAATGAAGCTACCCCTATGTGTTTTACTACCTTGTACTGGCTTTCTGGAGAAGGTAAGTCAGAGTGAATCAAAACAGGTGGGGACAAAATGTATTGACCAAAATATAAAGGGGAAGGAGACGATGACGGGGGAAAAGCCCCATCTTGAGGCCATCTAGCATTCATTCAGTAACCACTTTCAAACCCTTGGCCATTAAGCAGTTTGTCAAAAGCCTGTGTACTTTGCTTGGTCTGATGCTCATCCCTCTGTGCTGCCACACTTCTTCTTCCATCTTTCAGGGTAGAGTTGGTGCCAAAAGACTCTGCACCATCTTGACTCTCTGTCAGGAGTGGAGGTGAACGCACACACAACTCACAGCTCACACATGAGTATGACATGCCAAATTCATGTAAAGAGAAGAGAAGCACAGATTAATCAGGATCTTCATCATAGATCATAACAAAAAGGTTTTGGCTGCTTTGCTCTAAAATTGTATCTATGGATGTGAAAAGAAATTGCATCCCACTGCCTGCAACTCTTCTTTAAACAATACCCACCACTACACAAGCAGGTGTTACCAGTGTCCTAGGCATCTCCAGTGGCATATGCACAATCAAAACACAAATGTACCCTTCTGAATTGGGCCATTTTTAGCAGTAGAAATGTGAAATCAGGCTTTCAAACAATGTGCAAGATGAGAATTAACACATGCTTGAACAGTATATCCAAGGCAATGCAGGCCCAGGATCTTGTTAGACAAGTAGCCTGGAGACAGCCACACCAAAACCGACTCCCATGGAAGTGTCAAAGAGCAGATCAGCAGCCTGCAGTTACATCTCTTATTTTCTGGTAATCTCAGGCATGCCTTCACAAACGTGCTTTACTTCTTGGAACCTTAGAGGATGGAAATCATCCAGTATAAACTGAGTTGAGACCACAATTTGGAAACACGGGAGGAAAAATAAAGTCTAGGCTCATGCCAACTTTGTAAGCACAAGGGCTGTACACTGCTCTTATTTAGAAGTGCAAGTATGCAGTGGTCCTGATCACCCCAGGGAATTTCTCCAGATTTATACTCACATTCCTGAAAAGAATTTGGCATGAAATCTGTTGAAAGAAACAGAGGAGAAGGATGTCCAGAGTTCAATGTCTAGCAGTCACAGTAAACAACTGAAAATCAAGCTAGTGTCTGAAAGAGCCCAAGTCAAAGCCTCACACTCCTTAGCCTTTTCCTCATGACATTTATTGCAGAGCCCTAGAGAGAGAGTATGTGGTGATCTTAGTTTTGACGCTGGAATGTAAAACATTTTCCAAATGGGTGAGGGGAAAAAGTTTTCTTTAAACGCGTTCCAAGAATAGACCTGAGAAAAATCCTGATCTGAAAATGCATGGTGAAAACATGATCTTTCCCTTCATGGCTCCCTCTTTGAAGATGCTACAGAATATGTGATTGATATGTCATTTTTGTCACAGCTGCCTTGGGAGTCACATATCCCGTGATCACTGTATTTTATTTTAATCTGTGATGTTTGACATTTTGAAGGGTTTGCATGTGGTGGATATGATGGTATACAGTCAAATGGCACTAGGAATGTTGAGAGCTGCTAAGTCAAACACCAGAGCCCGCAGGAGATCAAGACAATGAGGTCCCAGGGGGACTGTCACTGGTGATGGCAGCAATGGCAATGGGCTCTCTCCAGCCTTGAGGTTTCAGGAGTGGGGCAGGCAGAGCCAAGTCTTGTCCAGATGTAAATATTTTACCAGCACTGGCCTAGTCAAGAAGACATTTCACCTACCATTTTCCAGAGGGAAGGAGTACAGTGAGAAATGACTCTCTAGTGTCGTGCTCATGTTTACCTGCATGAAAACATTTAGTGATACCCACCAGAAGATTGCTGCATGCATAAACCTTACTTGCATTTTCATTTCTGAATTTCAAGCCTGTGGCTCTGCAATGACAGATGCAAGACTGTTCAGTGCTGCTAAACTAATTGCACTTGAGCACCAATTTTAGTCAGTATTAAATATTCAGTTAAATGCTATTCAATTTCTTTGAACAGTCCTAATTGCAAACCAGAAGTTCTATTGATTAAAATACTGTGATTTGTGACCCCAGGAATTTTGCTACAAATAGTTAGTGACCTTTTATCTGGATTCTCCATGTGTTTTCTCATTTTTCTCTTTTTTTTTTTTTTCTTTTTATTCTGATTTTCTTTGTCAATATGCTCTCCTCAAAAGCATTTGAAAAATTGATTGAAACACATCAGTCATCTTTAAAAAGAAGCTTATTTTCCTAACATTATTTCTACACACAAGGAAAATCTTTACTAATGAAAAATAAGCTCCCAAATGGCTCACATGGCTGCTTTTCTTCGGCGAGAGCCTGAACATATTTAAAACTTGGGCCTGTGTTTGCAAAAGTAAATAGTTATGATTTAGGAATAAATAAGAGATGAAAACTTGGGTCGTTGGCATTGGCAGTAAGTAATGAGGATTCACAATATCTTGGAAGTATCTCTAGGTGCTGTTGGCTTCTGCGGGCTGCAAGCCTTGTCTCCCATTTGGGCTGGGTCCAGCCAGGCTGAGAGCTTGTGTGAACATGAGGCAGAGACTTGGCCCCACTGGAGGAGGCTGATGCCTCTGGGTGCTCAGGGCAGCAGTGATTTAGGAGTATCTCTCCTGTTCTGGGGATGTAGGGATGTGCAAAGGGTGCTTGAAGTGACAGGACAGGACAGGATGCCCCGCACTGTCCCATTGGAACCTTCCCAGAGTGAGCACGCCCCTCAGGCCTCTCAGGTGGCCATCTGCCACCGATCTGACAGCAGCACGCTCTGGACTCCTGCTCCTCCATAGGAATTCTGTTCCAGGACCTCCCTGCTCTGGTGATTAGGGATTGCTTCTCATTTCCAGTCTAAATTCATTGGTGCCCGGCTTATGACCATTCGTTCTTCTGCCAAACACTGTCCTAACTCTGAAAACAAAAATTGAAAATAGTCCCTTCTCACTCCCTGCCACTTATCCCCGACGTATTTATGAAGAGTGGTCCTATCTCTCCTCTGCCCTCCCCTTGCCAGACTAAACAAACCAGGCTGTGCCAGCCTGCGGTGTTTGAGGAAAGCAGGGGGCTGAGGCTGGGGTTCCCATCCCACTGAAGGGGAGCAGCAGGGAGAGCTGCCGCCAGGGCCTGGTGAGAGGCTTTTGATGGTTGCCACAGGTTGGACAGATGAAGGCATTACCTGGAGGCGAGCTGGAGACAGGAGCTGCCCCCTGGGGTCTATCCTTCTCCCCAGCTCCACGTTGAGCAGTGTGTGGCCCCACAGGAGGATGGTTAGCTTTGAGCAGCTGATTAGCTACAAATTCACATCCTGGTTCACCGTGGCTGGTTTTTGCACTTCTAAAGCATATAAAGGAGCACCATCACTCTTCCCCTTCATCCAGGAGTTTGTTGTTTGTTGTTTGTTGTCCGTGTACACACATTTCCAAGGGCCAAAGCTGTGCACACAGACCCTGGGCATCATGCACTGCAAATGACACAAAGAAAGCCCAGCTGAGCAACTTTAGTCTTGGCATGAAAGTATCCCAGATAAATCAGGGTAAAGTGTGTCTTTTTTGACAAGCTACCACCCAAAAAAGCCCCAGAGCAGTCTGAAATACAGCTGAAAATAAATAGAGCTTGACCACATGTGACTGAGAATGTTATTAATCTCCTCAGAAAAACTTCATCCACGGCACACAGGAAACTTTTTGCTTTTAATTAATGAGTTGAACTGCAGCAAATAAAAAAGGTTAACTGCTGTGGGATGGCTACATCTCCTCGACTCCATCATCAAATAAAATTCCCAAATACAAGCAAAAACAAGCATCCTACTGCCTGCCTGCTGCCACAACATTCTGCAAAAAAGTTGGTGCGGTCTCTCTGGCTCCCTGCCTAATTTTTGCCTGAAAATGAAATGCAGCAATGGCTTCAGAGCAGACAGCAGCATGTGACAACTCAGAATCATGAGTGAGGAATGTCAGCTCGGCAACTCCAAGGTGTTTGCTGCTATAAATTATAGCAGATTTACTGCACTGAGAAATTACCAGTTTCTGGAGAAAATTATAGGCAACATGTCAGCCATAAATGATTTATGCATAAAACAACCTGTACTGTAGGAACCCAGGGGGTATAATAACAAGACAAAAAATCATTTAATCTTGTATGTAAATTTAAGCAGGCAGAAATCTGGGAAGAACTGCTTGTTTTTATTCCATCTTGTGTTGCTGCCAAGTAAAGACAGTACTTGAGCAGAGAGGCACTGATGTGGAGCAGGTAGATAGGCTTGCCAATTTCTAGCGAGATACATTTTAAACTGGCTTTTTGGTTTCAGTTCAACACCCTCTGAGAATTGATTGGTTTCCATTTGACAAGAAAGGAGTCAGAAAACCAGAAGACTCTTTCTGAACTAGATAAGCTCAGCATGAGCAATGCTGTCCGTGGGCCAGATGAATCTGAAACATGCCCGCATTCAGTGAAAATGTGATTCCCCCACCCTCATTCACATGCAGTAGTCCATTAATCCTTATGAGACTCCTGCTGGAGTGAGACAGCATGTGAGCATAGGGAGCTAAATCAACTCGGATTCATGGAATCAGAGCTGGGTCAGGCTCCACAGGAAAACAGACACTTCCCATCAAGTGATTGTGGACAGACAGAAAGGACAGTTAAGAAGTAGCACTAAGCTTTGTCATTATCTTTTTTTTTTCTTCTTTTTTTTTCTTCTTCTTTTTTTTTTTTTTTTGGTTAATGATATGAAAAGAGATAATGCAGTTTTAGAACAACAACAAACAAACAAAAAAAAACAGGCAGAGTCCAGCCAGAGCCTCTCTCAGGTCTTGCCCATTGGTGGGGCAGTGTGCACCAGGCTTGTGCTTTCCTGGGGGAGCTGCAAGGGCTTCACTAGGGACTAGGACTTAAAGAGGAAGCCCATCAAATATTTACTGTTACTGTATGTGATAATGAGTTTTTTGCATATCTATATGCAGTACACACACCCCCATATAAATGCGGCACACACATGCATATATGCAATGTGTCTGAGTTATGAGAGCTGTGGGAGTGATTGCCTGGAATTGTCTGCCCATTATAAATTAAATATGACAGTTCTACATCTGCATTAATGTTATTACTTTTTCTAAGTCTCTTCTTTATCAGATGCAGATATTGGTCTCACAGACTGTGAATATAGGTCACGTTCTTCTCTCTTTATTCTTCTTTCAGCTGAATGGTTACAGAGGAAGTTTCATCTCTTCCTTGTTTCAGGCTTTTTTAGGGTTTACCTCATCCTACAAGCTAGTTCTTACATTTGCTAAAATTGGCACAACTCCCTCCTTCCTACAGCATTTGATCTGAAAAGGCAATAGTTACCTGCCCCCTCCAGAAAATATGAACATCCCACAGTTGCATCAGATGCATTTCCCCTTTGCTTATCAGTCCTGCATTGAGAAGAACTCTCCTGAATAAGTTTATACTTCTCTTGGTTGATTTTTCTGAAGTCATCTTATGTAAAAAGTTGTTATTAGTATGTGATTTGATCAGAGACAAAAAATATCATGAGAGACTCGGGGAAAATGATGCCCTCGTGGTATGCTATCCAAGGGTTCAGGATGAGCTAATTATTATAGAGCTCTTTGGAGAGAAAAGAGCCTCACCATTAGCCTATTGAAGAAGTTAGAGCAGTTCTTAAAAACAAATGAACATCTGTAACAAGAAGTTCAAATGGAAACACAAATTGATTTACTCGGTGTTTTGCCATTTATATGGTCAGGGAGACAGCTCAGGACAGAGCCAGTTAACAGACTGAGGTTAGAAATCAAGAGGACATGACTTAACTTTCCATAGCAGCATGTTTAGACAGGAAGAAAAAGATGTGGTTTGTGTTTAGTGAGCAGCTAGTGAAATGAAATACATTATGTATATGTGCTAGTACACCCTGATTCCCTGCCTCACTCAATTTTCTGCTAAGACACCATAAAGCTGAGTTACTGGCCAGCTGCAACCAACTGTGCTGCTCTTTAAATATTATTATACTGTTCTAGACAAGTAGGTAAAAAAAGCCCAACATGAGCGCTGCCTAGCATGAGTTCATCAAGGCAGAGCCTGAGAGCCAAAGACTTCAGCTGGGTCAAGACCTTGGCCACTGCCTCATACTCCCAAAGCTCTACAGGGACACATAGTTTTCAAGAATTATTTCTCACACATTAAACCATCACATGGTCAACCACAGGTCAAGAGGCGTGGTACATCACCAGCTGACATCCAAAGCTGTGGTCTCTTCTCCAGGTTCATCACACCATCCACCACTGGGTGGAAGGCTGCAGTGCTCTGCTACTTGGGTATGCCTGGTCTGAGGTAGGACACCTCTGCAACATCCTGCATGAAACACAGGATGTAGATTATCATGTTGAAAAGGCTGAAGGAGAAGCAGCATGTTGTACGAGTCTCTCACTCAAGGTTCTATGCTTGGGAGAAGAAGTTGGCTTCAGTGGCACAATGATTTCATTTGAACAGATCAAGCACCTGCATCAGCTTAAAGACTTTCAGAAAATAACGCCAGTCTTTCTCAGAATGTTGTTGTCCACTCACTGACCAACTTCTGCTGAATTTACTAGGTGGGCTCCTGATTCAGAGACCTCCCAGCAGTGTGGCGTTTAGGAGCAGGTCCCTCGGCCACTGAAGTCACTCAAAGTTCCGTCATGTATTTCCACAGAAATAGGTTCAGCCCTACATAACATAAATTCTGCCAAGTGAGGTTATCAAGTAACTTCGCCCCAGTACATCTATGTAGAAAACTACATTTTCATGTTCCTAAGGAAACAGCACAAAGCATCAGTTCACATGACTTGCTCACTGGAAGCTATCACCTGTCCTGTGCTTGGTTACATGCAACACAAATATCCTAAAGGAAAAAGTGAATAGAATAACTTCAAGAATAATAACAGCAACCCTAAAGAGAGATGTACTTGTCTCCTGTGTTTTAAGAAATATGAAATTGTCTACACTCAGTCTGGCAGCCTTCCCACAGTGTGGGTTCTTTTTTTAATTCCCATCAAATTTTACTGCATTTGTATGATATGCAATTAATGAGCCATAGAATCATCGAAATTAGAAATGGAAAAGATGCATTAAGTCATCTAGTCCATCCCCTGACAGCGCAGGATTGTTCCCTACAGTGTATTTTTATATTTTCTAATGCTCTGTACAGTCCAGATTTAAATGTCTCCAGAGATGGAGCTTCCACCAATTCATTTAGAGGACTGGTCCGTGGTCCTGTAGCTCTCATTCTCTGGAAAATTTTCCTCATAAGGCCTTGTACATCTTCCTTTTCTCACTTGCACATCTTCTGTTTTAACCGTAATCCTTTCTACCCTTCCTCCTTTATATTTATACTTTATGTCATCATGTCCTCTCCTTAAAGATTTCTTACACAAACTATACACATTTAGTTTTCATGCCTTGCTGACATGCCCAGCAGTTTCCCTCCAGCCCTTCAAACATTTTTTGTTGCTCTCTCTGAACACCTTCCATGTTGTCTGCTTCTTTCTGATAAAAAGGCAGCACAGGCAAACTTCCAGGTGTAATTTTTCCATGCTTGTATGGGAAAATGGTGTTTCCCACCTGCTCTGTACCATTCAATCACTGCGGTGCCTTGGCTTCCACATTCCCTTAAAAATGCATATATGATTTGCTGCCCACTATTGCCATTATTGCACTGGCATGTTATTGTATGGATTGCAGAGTAAGATCTCTGATTGTTCATAGTGAACAATCTAGCAAATAACACATCTTAGGTTGTCAACAAAGAAATGGTAGAGAGTAAAATAAGCATGGAAAGTGAGAAGCTATGTCACTGATTTGTTCTTCAATTTTGAGAGCTCTCTAGAGACATTTTAAAGCACTGAGCATTGGGCTGTGTATTTACCATCTCGATGATTGCAGCTCAGTATTTTTGGATGTTATCCTGGCCCTACTGTAACCACTGCGAGCTTTGTCACAAGTACTCTTTCTCCCAAGTCCTTGACCATCAGTCGGTCAATTTTAAGGGCTGGGGAGTTTCATCATGACATTTAAGAATCCAAGGGGTCTGAGAGTTAATCAGGTTGCCGGTCAACCCAAAGAGTGCAAGATTAAGCTTCTACTTTCAC